>NW_026294584.1:82998854-83465629 GCF_007827085.1 Peromyscus californicus insignis
CAGGGGATCTCATACCATCTTCTGGCCTTCACAGGCCCCAGGCATGGATATGATGATGCACAGGCATACATGCAGGCAAAACATCCATACACATAAAATAATGAAATGATGAAATCACACAACTGAAAGAGAAACACATACAGATATGATACTATCCAGGTGCATTGTGCTGCAAGTCACCCACTTTCAGCCCTTCCTCTGGCTGCTGCCTTCTTTTCAGTCCGTCCCTCTCCTCCTGCATATATAATCCAAAAGTTTAGATTCTCGAAAGTTCTCTGATATTCTTCTTTTAACATTTGCAGATACCGAAGGTTGAACCTTGGTAGTGTAAAGTTTTCTCTAGTCACTACTGAAAAAAAAAAATCTGCCTCTCTTTGGAGGAGAAGATAGAGATGATATCATTTTCATATCACTAGAAGAAAGTGATGGGGGCAGGAATCTTTCTATTACAGGTACTAAAAATTACCGTCACCTGTGTTCTCTTTGCTTGCCTCTCAAAGGCTTACAAGCCGTGGGAGGTTGCTCTAGCATTTTGTTTCACCTCTGCTGTAACAGCAAGAGGATGGTGAACATTTCCTGCTGGGAACTGGAACCAATCTGTGCAGCTTCGTCTAAGTTTGCAATTTGTATGTCATCCCTGCCTCTTACCTGGCAAAAGCTGAACACCTGGGGAACCTTCTTTGTTATGTTCTTGTCTGGCACAGAAATATTGCTTTAAAAAGCTGATCTGGCCTTTTCTTTGCGGCAATAGCTCCTGTTTGACACACCCTTGGGGCCTTTTGCGAAGGGTATGTATGCTTGCACTGTTTGATGAGGGTGGTCTGCTCCAATCACATGATAGTTAACTGCTGTGATACCCCAATATCTATTCTTTTAGTGTGTTCTTTTATAATTTTCCATATGGTGTCACAAGCTTTAGCAAACCAAGCTTTTCAGCTAAGTAAAATTGAGAGAGCTAGACTTTCCTACCTTCTTCTGAAATTAGTAGGCAGTTTCTAAAACCACCATGTAGCCAGCAACCCTTCTTTAGAGTTTTCTCTTTCTACCCAATAGCTGAAACACCACTGATGTGAACCAAATTTGGCACACACACCTGTCTTCTATCTGTGTGCAGCTGCTGAGGCATCATTGGATTCCTGCTCATCTCACTGTTTCCAGTTCTGTGCTTCTCCTTAGCTTTTACCCAAGGATAGGGACTTTCCTTTCTTGCTTGAGTTTAGGACTCGGTACTGTTTGCTTTTTATTTGTTTGTTTGCTTGCTTGCTTATTTTCAGCTCTTTTAGGATCTCTTTATCATTTATCCTTAAAAAAAGTCTTGCCAATTCATTCCTATGATACACAGATGGCTTACCACACACAAGTCAATAAATGTAATACAGCACATTAATGAACTCAAGGACAGAAATAACTTGATCTTTTCAACAGATACATAAAAGGCATTTAAACAAAATCCAACATCCTTTCATGATAAAAATCCTTAAAGAGATTAGAAATGGAAGGAATATATTTCAACATAATAAAGGCTATATACAACAAACTTATTGCCAACATTATGCTAAATGGGAAAAAAAACTCAAAGCATTTCCTTTAAGATCAGGAATAAGACAAGGGTTTTTACTGTCTCCATTCTTACTCAATAAAGTATTTAAAGTCTTAGCTAGAGCAATAAGACATGAGAAGGAAATAACAGGGAAGCAAATAAGACAGCAAGAAGTCAAGGCATACTTGTTTGCAGAAGACGTCTTTCTATACTTAAGGGAATATAGCTCAGTGGGACAGTCCTTACACTGGGGAGGCAGAGGCAGGCTGATTTGTGTGAGTTAGAGGTCAGCCTCGTCTACTTGACAGTTACAGCCCAGTCAGGACTAAACAGTGAGACCTTATCTCAAACTAACCAGCCAACCAACCAGCCAACCAACCAGCCAACCAACCAACCAGCCAACCAACCAACCAACCAATCAACCAGCCAACCAACCAACCAGCCAACCAACCAACCAACCAACCAACCAGCCAGCCAGCCAACCAACCAACCAACCAACCAAACAACCAAACAACCAAACAACCAAACAAGCATAGACTCCACCAGACAGCTCAGAACTGATGAACACCTTCAGCAATCTGGCAGGATACAAAATTAATGTACAAAAATTAGTAACCTTCCTATATACCTGTGGCAAACATACAAAGAAATTGGGGAAACAATCCCATTCAACACACATATCCACACACACACACACACACACACACACACACACACACACACACACACAACCAAAACAAAACAAAATAAACACCTTAGAATAAGCCCAAGTAAAGAGGTGAAAGACCTCTTCAATGAAAACCTTAAAACACTCAAGAAAGAACCACTAGAAGATGGGAAGACATCCCATGTTCATGGACTAGAAGAATCAATATTGGGAAAATGGTGACACTTCCAAAAGCAAGCTTCAGATTCAACAAAGCCATGAATCAAATTCCATCGACATTCTTCAAAGAATAGAACAAAAAAAATCTTGAAATTAGTTTGTAAGCACAGGAGATCCCAGATAGCCAAAGTAATCCTGAGCAAAAAAGAATAATGCTAGCTGTGCTACACACCTGATTTCAAGTTGTACTACAGGACTATGTAACTAAAAGAGCACAGTATTCACGCAAAACAGACATCTATGGAGCTAAAGACATAGATTATAACTCACATAGCTACAGCCACCTATTTTTTTTTCTTTTAACAAAGATGCTAAAAGTACATAATGTTGAAAAGACAGCGTTTTCAACAAGTGGTCCTGGGAAAACTGGATATCCACATGTTGAGGAATGAAACAAGGACCTGTAAAAAAAATCACCTCCAAACAGAGCCAAGGCCTGAATGAAAGACCAGGAACTTTACAATTGTTAAGGAAAAGGTAAGAAGCATACTTCCAGACATAGGCATAGACAGGGACTTCCTCAACTGGATTCTAGTCATGCAAGAAATAACCCTAATTGACAAATTGGACCTAATGAAATGTAAAAGCTTCTGCATAGAAAAAGAAATAGTCAATCAACTGAAGAGATAGTCCTCAGAAATCTTTGCCAATCATACACCAGAGGATTAGTATGTAGAATATATAAAAATAAAAAAGAAACCTAAGCAACAAGAAATCAAACAACTCAGCCAATAAATGGGCTAATGAAAAGAACAGACAGTTCTGAAAAGATGAAGTGTAAATAGCTAACAAGCATATACAAGTGCCTAACATTTCCAGATACCAGTTAAATGCAAATAAAAACCACATTGAGATTCCATCATCACTGAGCCAGGATGGCATAAGGAAAAAGCAAACAAACAAAACCAAAACCAAATAACAAGGGGAGCTAGCAAGTTGTGCAGAGGTTAAAAGTACTTGTTGTGCAAGCCTGATGACCTGAGTTTGATTCTTGGGTCCCAAAGTGGAAGCCAACAACTAACGCCTACACATTTCCCCTGACCTCCACATGCTAACTGTAGCAGGTGTGCACAAGGGTACACATAAACACATACTACAACTACTAAAAGATTTAAATGGCCAAACTAGGTAAGGTGGTATAGACATGTAACTTCAGCACTCAGGAAGCTGAAATTGGCAGATCACTACAGCATAGGAGTTCAAGGCCAGCCTGGGAAACACAGCCAAGAAGTCCATCTAAAAAAAAAAAGTAAAGGAAATGATTCCTAATGAAAACCCGCTATACTCATAGATAGGTGCCTAGCCAAGCTATCATCAGAGAGGCTTCACCCAGCAGCTGATGGAAACAGATGCAGAGACCCACAGCCAAACATTAGGCGGAGCTTGGAGAATCCTGTGGAAGAGGGGTAAGAAGGATTGTAGGACCAAGAGGTGTCAAGGGCATCACAAGAAAATCCACAGAACCAACTAACCTGGGCTCACAGGGGCTCACAGAGACTGAGCTGACAACCAGGGGGCCTGTATGGGACTGACCTAGACCCCTCTGCATATATGTTACATTTGTGTAACTTGGTCTTCATGTGAGACTCCTAACAGTGAGAGGAGGGACTGTTTGTGACTCTGTTGTCTGCTTTTGGGACCCATTCCTCCTACTGGATTGCCTTATTCAGCCTTAATAGAAGAGGAGGTGCCTAGTCTCACTGCAGCTTGATATGCCATGGCTGGCTGATATCCATGGGGTGCCCACCTGTATCTGAAGAGAAACAGTGGATGGGTGGGGGAGGTGAGGGGAGGAACTGGGAAGAAGGGAGGGAGGGGAAACTTTGGTTTGGGTGTAAAAATAAAAGCGAACAAGGTGAAACAAATCAAACAAAACAGAAGACAACCAAAAACTCAAGGAATACAAAACAAAGAACAAAGGGAAATGACCCCAGATGAAACCAAATGCAACCAACATTTAGTGAGATAATTAAACCATAAGGCTGGGGAAATGGCTTAGTGGTTAAGAGTGGGAATCACTCTTGCAGTGAACCTGAGTTCAGTTCCCAGCACCCACACCAGGCAGCTCACAAAAACCTGGAACTCTGTCTAGTTCCAGGGCACTGAATACCTCTGGCCTCCATGGGCATCTGCACTCCCGTGTACATACCCACTCCTCACCACCACCTATACACATAATTAAAAACAGTAATAATAAATCCTTTTAAAAAAGAACATCAAATCTCCTACAAGATGTTTCTTCCTCAGTTTATTGGACAGGCCTCTGTCTGATACCTCAGTGCCGATGTCTCTGTGTGTGATCAAGCGTGGAGGCAGGAGGTTTATTTCTGCCTCTTGAGCACTGGGAAATCCTGACAAGTTCGCTTCATCTTGTGACATCACCCTCTGCCTTTTCATAAAGTGGGGTGAACTCAAGACGAACAGCCACCCTACAGGGTTTCTCATATAGAGAGTTCAGCTGAAGTTTCTGCCCTCACAACCCACATTCAACATCTCTGCCTGACGTTTGCTTAACCAGTTCCTTTCCTTGACATTGCAATGACAAAATACATTCTGATTAACCTAATGTTGATCGTCTTTTCTGGCCTTGGTTAACAATTTTACATATTTCAGAGCGTATAATTTAGTTTTTAATCCTTGCTTGACTACACAAAGTAACTATTATCATTTCTATACTGTGGTGAAACGTGCAGTGATCAAGATGGCATGGGAAACTTAGGAGCAGATTCAGAACCACACTTGAACATGTTCCATGCTTTCCTCTCACTCCTCCATCACTCTGGATGCTTGCTAGCCAGCAGCAATTCCTCTTAGGCTGCCTCTTGCAGTTCTGTGGGAACTGGCCTATATAGCTCATCTATTTTCAGTGATCCTCAGTGCTCCCAAGTCAATGCCACAAAGTAGCTAATTCACAGCTGCATAGGGCAATGTTTGCTCTTCACACTTTAATCAAGCTTTCAAAAGAGCCCCCTGAACAACTGGGCTAGTCAAGAATTGAGCAGCAGACCTGGGGGAAAAAAAAAGCAGTCCCAGCTGATGATTCTAGCTGTGTGGCCTATCTATGGAATGAGAAATAAAATGGTCCCTGCTTAGTCACGAGACTATTTTGGGGTTAAAATGAGATGCTCTTAAACACTGGATCCAGCATACAGCAAGTGCTCAGTAAATAACCCTCCTGTTCCAATGCTGAAAAGAAAAAGAACACCAATTTTTTTTCAAGGACATTGTTAAAATTCAGGTAGGTAGCCTGAACTTCTGATTTCCCTCTTTAAGCATTCATCTAGTGCCACTGAAAGATTAATTGGATTAAAGCTAGATGCCATCTCTTCGTTTGCTATCCTCTTAACTATATCTCTAGTTTTAACTTCGAAGGAATGTAGTAGGTCTTCTATTGGTTACAGTGCCCACAAATGCAGTGAGAAAAATGGACGTTCAATTCATATTTTTATCTTAAAAACAACAAAAAACGTTGTTGCCATATGCGAAGAGTACTAGAAACCGTTGTTCCAGATCTCTTCTGAGATTTGGTGGTTACATATTAAAAGCAGTGACGGCAAAATTTTGCTAGAGAACAAGCCAGGTGCAGGAGCAGGAAAGCCAGCCCATTACTGAAAAACTATTTGCAACACTTACTTAGACGATTCTTCTCCTCTAAAGTCAGACTGAGGTTCAGAGTTTGTCATCCTATCTAACTAACCACGGTGACATTGAAGAGCCATGAGGCACAAATCTGAGCGGACTGCTGTGCCTAGCAACGGGGTAGCGGACGACTCACTGAATCAGGAGTGGGGGATGCACAGCGAAACTGGCGCTGTACCCATTCCTGACAGATTGAGAACGGGGAACCCAGTCTCTCTTTCCCTCTCTTCTCTAAGACAGCACCTCACTCTGTAAGGAAGCAGTGATGCTCTGCCTCAGTCTCCTAAGTGTGGGCCAGGGTCACGGCTGGTCCCGAGGTGTGGCTCCCCTCCAGACCTTCGTCAAGGGCGCCAACCACTATTCTTATCCCAGGGAAGTCTGCTAAGGCTCAGTCTGAGGACCAGCCAGAACCTGAGGGTGAAGGGAAGTCCGACACTGAACCCGGGAGTCGCGAGGCCGCCTTACCGGGTTGCTCGGTGCTCGCCCGCTACCGCCACTCACCAGTTCTTCCCGCGCACAGGACGCGGAGAGGGATTCCGGCCCCCGCTGGCCGCGCCGCGCCACCCGCGGGAGCCCGCGCGACAGCGTGGTCCTCCCTTGCTGTGGCCACGGCAAGAGCCCCGGCGGGGGTGCCCGACCCTTGGGGAAGTACCTCCTGCGCTCTCACCACGCCCGCCGCGAGCCGCAGAGGGAGGGTTTAAAACTTAAGTGAGAAAGGAACCTGGGCGTGTGACCCCAGCAGCGAGCGCCCCGCGTGCTTAGTGCGGTTCTGAGAACAGAGGGAAACCGCCCAGTGCAGGGCGGCGTGTGCCAGAAAATGACAAGGCTGACGCGCGACCCGACCCAGGGCCACTTAGCAACTCATTAACTAACATCCCATTTATTTAAACGTCCCTTTAAGGACACAAAACAGAAGCGGGGCTCAAAACAAAATACACTGGGTAAAATATTTCTTATCTGTGTTCACATTGAGATTTTAACACGCCTAACTAAAGTTTTTTCTTTCCCTCATTATCAGCGGATGAACAAAGCAGAACTTCAGAAGAATGTGTGTGTGTGTGTGTGTGTGTGTGTGTGTGTGTGTGTGTGTGTGTGTGTGTGTGCTGCTGCTGCTGCTGTCCCAGTGTGGTCCCAAGTCCCCTGCTCCCCCACCTCCCGCCCCGCCCAGGCCACTAGCTGATCTAGGACTTCAGCTTTTCTGCCTTCTACTTTGCCCAGAGTTAAAGTTGGGAAAGGTGTATATCTAGAATCTACGACTTGCAAATAGATTGTGCCGCATGTGATTTACATTCTCTAGTAAGTTACGTGAGGGCCACAAATACAGCTTTTAAATTTCAGAATCAACACTGCTTTGTAACAAGATGGCTCAGAGTTGTGGAAATCTTTTGTAACAAAGTTAACAGAATTGTCTCAGTCTAAAGTAGGTGATGTAAACCAGGTGTAGCGTTTCTCAGCTGTGATCCTAGGCAGGAGGGCTTCAGTAAATTCCAGGCCCGCCTGAGCGATAGAATGAAATCACTAATTATTTTTATAGAAATAAATATTTCAAATTTGCTCATTTCTCTGTAAGATTGTCCATAATATGGTATCTATTTTTTTCTTCAAAACACTAAAAAACCCAAATTTATAGGTTTTGCTAACACCAAGTGAGAATAAACTAAATTAATAATGAATAAGCAAGTACACAGTAGCTTCTGGTTAGTTGAAAGGACGGCTGGTGATATCAGAGATGATATGATATAAAAGCTATGGTGGCCAAATATTGATGATAAACTCTGTGCTTTGTGGGTTAGGTTGCTTTTCAATAATTTTATTTAGCTTATTAATTATTCATCTATGCATATAAAATGAAAAGCAGCTGAACATATATTGGAACTGAGGTCTTAGAAATCCCTTTTTCTTTTCTGAAGGAGTGTAGTCTAAAATGCCCAAAGACCACTGGTTACTGACCTCCATCTACCTTACAGCATTACTATCAGATGCCCATTTCTTTCAATGCCCCTGAGGCATTTTATTTACCTCAGAGTAAGACATGAGAGTTTTGTGAAGCAAGTTTAAAGATTGTGAAGCAAGTACATCAAATTGTGACAATACAACTTTCTTTGGTTTTTCTCTTTCTCCAGAGGCAAATCCATCAGACGGCCTTTCTTCCATAGCATAGAAGAATGTTCCCTGTCATTTAACTCAGGGTTCAGGTCAGCTAGAACTTGTGCTACTGATTATACGTAAGAGTGCCTCTCTGATCCTACTTGCACCCTAGGTTTTAAGTTCCTAGAGCCCAGGGATCCTGTGTGCCACACCTGCTTGCTCTCTTGCCTCTAGCACATGGCATAATGGAGGGCAGAGGACAGGAAGCTCAATAAAGTTTTTTTGAGTTAAATTAGCCCTTTTTCAAAAGAGCTCACTCTCTTTGGTCAACCAAAATGACAGGTATTTAGAATTTTCAAAACTTTCAACAGAGTTACAAAGTTGTTGGAAAATGACAATATTCTTAGCGAGTCTGGGGCCCTTTCATCAATGCAGAGCTCTCTCTTTGTCTCCCTCCAGTCTCCTTCTCTCCCTCCTCATTGTAGATGGCTGCCTGTCTAGTTAGAGAGGAGAGGGAGGCTTGCTGGTGTGCTTTCTAAAGAGCAAGCCTAAGGCAGAGGAGGCGGTTCGTGCAAGGCAGCAGGAGCCCAACATGTGAACCCAAATGTCAGCCTATGCCTGCGACATGGCCTTCTGCAAATGAGAAACTCAGCTACGGGCATAACCACAGTGACACCATCAGAGGCTTTTCTAGGAAACACTAGCTCAGTTTCCATTTCTGGCGCATTTGTATTCCTTCAAATGTCTACTTTGGCTCACTGATGACACTAAGCTTCTTGAATGTTCTTACTTGGACATTCTATGAGTAATGGAGTCCTCTGCTTAAAATGCCCCTAGGATAAATATTAAGATGTGCTTGCCAACATGGAGATTGCAGGTATTAGAGAGTGCTGCTGTTAGTTTTTTTTTTTTTTTTTTTTTTTTGGTTTTTCGAGACAGGGTTTCTCTGTGTAGCTTTGCGCCTTTCCTGGAACTCGCTCTGGAGACCAGGCTGGCCTCGAACTCACAGAGATCCGCCTGGCTCTGCCTCCCGAGTGCTGGGATTAAAGGCGTGCGCCACCACCGCCCGGCTTGCTGCTGTTAGTTAAACATGGTAAGAAGTCTTAGCTAGTGCTGCTACTCATTAAGTGAGGTAAGAAGGTGTGGTGGTTTGAATGAGAATGCCCCCTTAGGGAACCAAACATTCAAATAAGTACCCCTATGATAGGAGGCCATTCTCATTCAAACCACCAGAGAAGGTGTCAACACCAGTTTAACATTTTACAAACAATGAGACCCAGATCTAAAATTAATCACTCCTTCTTGTTGCCTTGCTTTCAAAAAGTTTTATTTTTAACAGTACTCATTGAATTATTTGTTTCACTCACCACTCCAATGTGCTAAATCAACGTAACGCCTCAATATGCTTGTGGTTATCAAATGTTGGAAAGGGTATATATATATATCTTCCTTCCTTTCTTTTTTTAAATTTTTTTTTGGGGGGCAGGGTTTCTTTGGCTGTCCAGGAACTCACTCTGTAGACCAGGCTGGCCTCAAACTCACAGAGATCTGCCTGCCTCTGCCTCCTAAGTGCTGGGTTTAAAGGTGTGCACCACTAATGCTCGGCTAATATATGCAATCTTACATATATATACAGGAACAACCTTAGAGTCTAATAAATTCCATTCTTAAAATACAGTCATAACCTTTTATTTGTTTGTTTATTTATTTACTTTTTATTTATTATTCTCTCATATCTCCTGACAGCAGTTTCCTCTTTCCCTTTACCCCCAGCACCTCCCGCCCCCACCTTCCCTAATCCCCAGAGCCACTCCTCCTCTGTTTCCCTCCAGAAAAGAGCAGGCCTCCCACAGATATCAGCCAAACTCAGATAAACAAGATATAGTAAGACTGGGCACAAACCCTCATATCAAAGCTGGGCAAGGCAATCCAGTAAGAGGAAAAGGGTCCCAAGAGCAGGCAAAAGAGTCAGAGACACCTCCACTCCCACTGTTAGGAGTCCCTCAAAGCTACTAAGCTAACAACCCTAACTAACATATAAACAAAGACCTAGTGCAGACCCACGTAGGCTCTGGTGATTGTCGCTTCAGTCTCTGTGAGCCATATGAGCCCTGCTTAGTTGATTCTGTGGGCCATGTTCTTCTGGTGTCCTTGAGTCCTCTGGCTCCTACAATTCTTCCTCCCCTTCTTCCCTGGGGTTTCCCAAGCTCCAAGGTCTCTGGGCTATCCAGTTCCCACCCCCATTCCTGGTCATCCAGGCACAGTAGAGCATGGGCTCTCACTCATGTCTGGGCCTCAAATTAGATTAGTCATTGGTTGGCCACCCTCACAAGTTCTGCAGCTCCATTGCCCCAGCACATCTTGCAGACAGCAGGATAGATTATAAGAGGAAGGTTTTGTGGCTGCGTTAGTGTCCCAGTCCCACCACTGGAAGCTTTGCCTGGTTACAGAAGATGGCCGGTTCAGTCTCTGTATCCTTTACTAGGAATCTGTGGTGGTTTGAATAGGAATGGCTCCCATAGACTCATGTGTTTGAATGCTTGGTCTATAGGGAGTGGCACTATTAGGAGATGTGGCCTTGTTGGAGGAAGTGTGTCACTGTGGAGGCAGGATTTAAAGTCTCATATGCTCAAGTTATGCCTAGTGTGGCACACAGTCTCCTTCTGCTGCCTGTGGATCAATATGTAGAGCTCTCAGCTACCTCTCTAGCACCATATCTGCCTGCATGTTGCCATGTTTCCCACCATGATGATAATTCAGGTTTACCTCTGAACTGTAAGACAGCCCCAATTAAATGTTTTCCTTTGTAAGAGTTGTCATGGTCATGGTGTCTCTTCACAGCAATAGAAATCCAAAGACAGAGTCCTCAATAGGGTCATCCTCATAGAATCCTGGGTGTTTCTACTGCACTAGGTTTCCACATTGTCTCTCCCGATGTCCTCCAATTCCAGTCATCTCTCCCCATACCATCTACTTCCAATCCCCCCCCCCCCAAACCTGATCCCTCTTGGGAACGATCCCATTTCCACCCACCCTCAGTCTACCTACAAGCAAAATCTATTCTATTTCTCCTTCCCAGGGAGATTCTTGCATCCCCCCTTAAGCCCTCATTACTTAGCCTTTCTGGGTCTGTGGATTGTAGCATGATTATCATTTACTTAACAGCTAATATCCACTTGTTAATGAGTACATACCATGTTTGTCTTTCTGGGTCTGGGTAACCTCATTCAGGATGCTTTTTTATAGTTCTAGATGCATGCAAATTTCATGATATCTTTATTTTTAACAGCTAAGTAATACTCCATTGTGTAAATGTGCCACTTTTTTTTTAATCCATTCTCTGGTTGAAGGACATCTATGTTGTTTACAGTTTGGGGCTATTATGAATAAAGCTACTATGAACATAATTGAGCAAGTTTCCTTGTGGTAGGATGGAGTGTCCTTTGGGTATATGCCTAAGAATGGTATAGCTAGGTCTTGAAGTAGATTGATTCCCAATTTTCTGAGGAAACACATATTGATTTCCATAGTGGCTCAACAAGATTGCATTCCCACCAGCAATGGAGGAGTATTCTCCTTGCTCCACATCCTCCCCAGAATGAATTTTCACTTGTGTTATTGATCTTAGTCATTCTGACAGGTATAAGTTGGAATCTAAAAGTAGTTTCGATCTACATTTCCCTAATGGATAAGGATGTTGAACATTTTTAAAGTGTTTCTCAGCTATTTGAGATTCTTGTATTGAGAATTTTCTGTTTAGATCTGTACCCATTTTTAAATTGGATTATTTGGTTTATTGATGTCTACTTTCTTGAGTTTTTTTTTAATATACTTTGTATATTAACCTTCTATGGGATGAGGTTGGTGAAAATCTTTTCCCATTCTATAGGCTGCTGTTTTGTCCTATTGACAGTGTTCTTTGCCTTACAGAAGCTTTTCAGTTTCATGAGATCTCATTTATTGCCTATCTACCTTAGTGCCTGAGCTATTGGTGTTCTGTTCAGGAAGTTGTCTCCTGTGCCAACACATTCAAGGCTATTCCCTACTTTCTCTTCTGTCAGGTTCAGTGTATCTGATTTTATGTTGAGGTCTTTGATCTACTTGAACTTGAGTTTTGGATAGGGTGATACATATGGATCTATTTTCATTCTTCTATATGCAGACAGCCATTGAAACCAGTACCATTTGTTGAAGATGCTTTCTTTTTTTTCCCATTGTTTCTTTCTGGCTCCTTTATCAAAAATCAGATGTTCATTGGGATGTGGATTTATGTCTGGGTCTTTGATTCAATTCCTTTGATGAGTGTGTTTATTTTTATGCTAATACCATGAAGTTTTTATTACTACAGCTCTGTAGTGCAACTTGAAATCAGGATGGTGATAACTCTGGAAGTTCTTTTATGATTCAGGATTGTTTTAGTTATTTTGCTTTTCTCTGTGTGTGTCTGTGTGTTTCCACATGAAGCAGAAAATTGTCCTTTCAAGATCTATGAAGAATTGTGCTGGAATTTTTATGGGGATTTCACTGAATCTGTAGATTGTTTTTGGTAGGATGGCGATTTTTTTTTTATCTTCCTCCTAAATTTTTTTAATTTCTTTTTTTTTATTTTTATTTTGCAATACAATTCAGTTCTACATTTCAGCCACGGATTCCCTTGTTCTCACCCCTTCCGCACCCCTCACCTTTCCCCCAGCACCCCCCATTCCCATCTCCTCCAGGGCAAAGCCTTCCCCACAGACTGAGATCAACCTGGTAGACTCAGTCCAGGTAGGTCCAGTCCCCTCCTCCCAGGCTGAGCCAAGCAATCCTGCATAGGCCCCAGGTTTCAAGCAGCCAACTTATGCAATGAGCACAGGACCCGGTACCACTGCCTGGATGCCTCCCAAACAGATCAAGCCAATCAACTGTCTCACCCATTCAGAGGGCCTGATCCAGTTGGTGACCCCTCAGAGGATGGCGATTTTTACTATGTTGATTCTACTGATCCATGAGCATGGGAGATCTTTTCATCTTCTGATACCTTCTTCAATTTCTTTCCTCAAAGACTTGAAGCTTTTATCATACAAGTCTTTCTTCTGCTTTGTTAAAGTTACCCCAAGATATTTTATGTTATTTATGTCTGTTGTGAAGGGGGTTATTTCCCTAATTTCTTTCTCAGTTCATTTGTCATCTGTATATAGTTGGGCTACTAATTTTTTTGAGTTTATCTTGTATCCAGCCACTTCACTGAAGGTGTTTATCAGCTGTAGGAGTTTTCTGGTAAAGTTTTTGGGGTCACTTATGTATACTATCATATCATCTGCAAATAATGATACTTTGACTTCTTCCTTTCCAATTTGTATTTTTTTTTTTTTTTTTTGGTTTTTCGAGACAGGGTTTCTCTGTGTAGCTTTGCGCCTTTTCTTGGAACTCACTTGGTAGTCCAGGCTGGCCTCGAACTCACAGAGATCTGCCTGGCTCTGCCTCCTGAGTGCTGGGATTAAAGGTGTGCGCCACCACCGCCCGGCCAATTTGTATGTTTTTATGGGTGTAGTTAACCTCCTTGTGTTGGAGTTTTTTTTTCTAGTACCGTCTGTAGGGCTGGGTTTGTGGATAGATATTGTTTAAATTTGAATTTATCATGGAGTATCTTGTTTTCTCCATTGGTGATTGAAAATTTTGCTGGGTATAGTAGTTTGGGCTGACATCTGTGGTCTCTTAGAGTATGTAGGACATCTGTCCAGATCCTTTTGACTTTTAGAGTCTCCACTGAAAAGTCAGATATAATTCTAATAGGTCTGCCTTTATATGTTACTTGATCCTTTTCCCATGCAGCTTTTTTTCTGTGGAATGTCATTCTGTATGCTGTGAATGTGTGTTGCTCTGATTGGTTGATAAATAAAATGCTGACTGGCCAGTAGCCAGGCAGGAAGTATAGGTGGGATAAACAGACAAGAAGAATTCTGGGAAGAGGAAGGCAGAGTCAGGAGTCGCCAGCCAGACACAGAGGAAGCAATATGTGAAGACCGAACTGAGAAAAGGTACCAAGCCACGTGACTAAACATAAATAAATAAATATGCGTAATTTAAATGTAAGAACTAGTCAGTAATAAGCTTGAGCTAATGGTCATACAGTTCATAAATAATATAAGCCTCTGTATGTTTACTTGGGTCTGAGTGGCTGAGGGACTGGCAGGTGAGAGATTTGTCCTGACTGAGGGCCAGGCAGGACACAGGAAAACTTCAGCTACAACTTTTAGTATTCCTTCTTTGTTTGGCATGTTTAGTGTTTTGATAATTATGTGTTGAGGGGACTTTCTTTTCTGATCCAATCTAATTGGTGTTCTGTAAACTCTTTGTACTTGGATAGGCAGCTCCTTCTTTAGGTTAGGAAAATTTTCTTCTATGATTTTGTTGAATGTATTTTCTGGGTCTTTGAGCTGGGATTTTTCTCCTGCTTCTATTCCTATTATTCTTAGGTTTTGTCTTTTCGTAGTGTCCCAGATTTTCTGGATGTTTCATTTTAGGAATTTTTTAGATTTAACATTTTCTTTGACCAATGTATCATTTCTTCTATCATATCTTCAGTGTCTGAGATTCTGTCTTCCGCCTCTTGCATTCTGTTGGTGATGTTTGCCTCTTGCAATTCTTCTTTGCTTGTCTAGATTTCTTTTATTTTCATAATTACCTGTTTGTGTGTGTAGTTTTTTTTATTGCTTCTATTTCCATTACCATGTCTTGAACAGTTTTATTACTTTTTTTTTTTAACAGTTTGTTCATTTTCTTGGCTTTCTTTAAGGGATTTATTCATTTCCTCTTTAAGGAACTTTATCATCTTCATAAAGTTGGTTTTAAGGTGTTTCTTTTGTGCTTCAGCTGTGTTGGAATATTCAGGGCTTCCTGTAGTAGGATAGCTGGTTCTGGTGGTGACATATTGCCTTGACTGTTGTTGATTACATTCTTATGTTGGCAAATAGACATCTGGATTTGGGGTGATTTTAGGTCTAGGTGCCAATTTCTGAGTTGGTCTCTTTGGATGTGTGTTTTGTTCCTTGGTTTCTGTTTCATCTCTTGTCTTCTGACTTGTGTGGCCTCTGGTTGAGCAGGGGGTCTTCACTCAAGTTGGGAGTTGGGACATAGTGCCTAGGAGGGGAGGGGGAATTGGAGTGGGGTGGGTGGCCACCAAGAGAGTGAGGGAGGGCCACGGGAGGGCTTGATTTCTGGTAGCTGGTGTGGCCTCAAATAGTCAGTGTGGCTTGTTGTCATAATTTCTTTTAAAATTTTATTTAGTATTATATTCTTATTTGTGTTTGGGCATGGGGGATGGGGCTTGCATGTCACAGTGTAATTTTGTCAAGTTAGTTTTCCTCTTCTGCCTTTATCTGAGTCCTGGGAACTGAACTTAGGTCTTCAGATTTACACTGCCTCAAGTGGCAAGTTCTTTTACCTGCTGAGTCATCTCACCAGCCCAAGTTATAACTTCCCACAAGAGAATAACCCCAGCATTATAACATTTAGTAAGAATAGACATTGTCTATGGAAGAACAAACCACATAGAAAATTTATGGCTTAGAGAGGAGCAATGGTTGTCTAGAGGTATTTAGGTTGCTAAAGGCCACACTGAATGAAAATAGAGGTTAAAGAGTAAACTGAGATTAAGACCAATTTCAATGCTGATGGCACAAGGCCCTATACAGTAGAAACTTTGTTTACACACTGGCTCTGCTAGTCTCAACAGTTAAGTCTAGACATAGGAATTACTGGATTTGTGCCCCTTCACCCCCCATATAAAGGCTGCTTACCCAGTCCTCAGGAGCAGACATGTTGGTGACATAAAACATTAAGAAGTTTTTATGAAGAGGAGAGGTAACTAGTCACATAAAAGGAAAAATTTTCACAAACAGATATAATGGTGCCTGTCTTTAATCCCAACACTCAGGGGACAAAGACAGGTGGATCTCCATGAGTTCAAGGCCAGCTTGGTCTACAAATGGAGTTCCAGGACAGCCAGGGTTGCTACACAGAGAAACCTTGTATCAGAAAACTAAAAAAATTTTAAAAAAGTATGTTCTATATGTGTTGGCTTTGTTTGTATAGTTTTCTAGTGCTGAAGATCAAACCTAGGGCCAAGTGCATGCTAGGCATGTTTTCTACTACTGACCTGCATCCCCTGTTTAGGTCCCCCCACCACACACACTTTCCTTCTCTCTCACCTTTCTTCCTCTTCCCTCCCTGTCCTCCCCTTCCTCTTTCATTACCTCCTTTTATATTCCCTTGTCCCTTCTGGTCTCCTCTCTCCTTCCCTTCCCCTTCTCTTCTTCCCTCCCTGTTCATTTCTCCCCTCTCAGAGCTCTGTTGAACAGTTTGATGAGCATTGACATTCTTTTCTGCATTTTGTTTTTCTTTTTTTCAGTGTGTATTTCTTGTTTCTTTATAAAAAATCAGATGTTCATAGGTGGTGTGTGGATTAATGTCTGAGTCTTCAGTTTGATTCCATTGACCAAGTTGTCTGTTTTTTTTTGTGTCAATACCATTCAGTTTTCATTACTATAGCTCTGTAGTACAACCTGAAGGGGATGATAATACTTCCTGCAGTTATTTTATAACTCAGGATTGTTTCAGTTATCCTGTTTTTTTTGTGTTTCCATATGATGCTGAAAATTGTCCTTTCAATATCTGAAGAATTGTGTTGGAATTTTGATGGGGATTGCATTGAATCTGTAGATTGCTTTTGGTAGGATGGCCATTTTTATTATTTTAATCCTACTGATCCATGAGCATGAGAAAGATCCATTTTTTTAAATGTAGTTACTTAGTACTATAAACTTTTTTCAGCACTGCTTTTATTGTGTCCCATAAGTTTGGGTATGCTGTGTATTTATTTTCATTGAATTCTAGACAGTCTTTAATTTCTTTCTTTATTTTTGTCTTGATCAATTTTTCATTCAGTAGAGAACTGTCCAGTTTTTAGGAGTTTGTAAACTTTCTTTCGTTTCTGTTGCTGTTGATATCTAGTTTTAATCTGTGATGGTTTGATAGTATGTAGGGAGTTATTTTGATTTTCTTGTATTTTTTAAGACTTGCTTTGTGAATGAGTATGTGGTCAATTTTGGGGAAAGTTCCATGAGGTGCAGAGAATAAGGTATATTCTTTTGTGTTGGGGTGAAATGTTCTGTAAATATTTGTTTTCGCTGCCTGGGAGACCAGCTTCCAGCAATGCAGGACTCAAAGGGGAATCAATGGAGTCAGTGTACTGTGACTTTTTTATCTGAAGGGGCAAGGAAAAAGACACTCACACACCCTCTTGATGGTTTCCTTCTTTTGTATTCTTTATTCTGTGTTCTATATTCTCTTTCTTATCCCTACCCAGAAATGTCCCTGCTGTCTCTCTTGAAGCTTTCCTTCTAACTCTTTTTGTTGTTGTTTGTTTTTAGAGACAGGATTTCTCTGTGTAGTTTTGGTGCCTGTCCTGGATCTTGCTCTGTAGACCAGGCTGGCCTTGAACTCACAGAGATCCGACTGGCTCTGCCTCCCGAGTGTTGGGGTTAAAGGCATGCACCACTACCGGCCTAACTCTATCTTTATTCTTCCTTTACAGCTTGCATCTTTCAAGCAATATAAAAATTACAATGTAGTTACATTCTATTTTACAAGTAAATGATTATAAATGAACACGGGTAAAAGCATGTTTTTCACTTCCCTTACATGATTAAAACAAAGTGATCTCAAGAACCCATATAAATTTACATCTAAGTAACTTGTTATAGATTAGCAGAGTGTGAGCAATCAGGGTATTTTTCTCAGCCATTTCTTTTACTGGCAGGCTGCATATTGTGGTTATAAGGAAAAAGTCATTCCCTTTACTGCTATTTTTGAAAGGTAATCTTATAAGAAATCTTAAAGGAATCACAAATCTAAACTTTCATACATGAAAAACAATTAGTCAGCTTTATATTAAATCTTTAGGGTACATACCCACTTATTGGTTGAAATATTAAGGCATGGCACAGTCCGGTGGTGTTCTCTGGAGAACTCTGCTGGGTTTACCTCCAGCGTCCAGGGTCCAGGAACCAAAAGAGATGGAGCATCTGGATCTCAGGTCTTCAGGGTCCTCTCTTGGCCCTGCCTTGTAGGTGTGACAGTTACCGAAGCCTCAATGGGGGTTGGAACTTCGAGAGCAAGGTTGGAATGGCTACTCACTACATCTCCCCCTTTTGTCTAAATAAGAAGGTTCTAACTTAATACAAGACTATATGCAAGGAAAGGTTATCAAATATTTCTGATCACAGGGGACAACCAGAAGACAGTCAGAGCCATTGCCTCTTAGGTTGGCATCAACAAAGTCTTCGCTAAGGTACTGCCTTCTTACAAGGTGGCCAAGGTCCAGGAGCTCCAGAATGAGGGGAAGAAAGTAGCCATGGTGGGAGATGGGGTGAACGACTCCCCAGCCTTGGCCCAGGCCGATGTGGAAATTGCTATTGGAACTGGCACAGATGTTGCCATCGAAGCAGCAGATGTGGTTCTTATCAGAAATGACCTATTGGATGTGGTGTCCAGCATTCATCTCTCCAAGAGGACTGTCGGGAGGATCCGGGTCAATCTGGTGCTGGCACTGATTTATAACATGGTTGGAATACCTATTGCCGCAGGTGTCTTCATGCCCATTGGCATCATCTGGCAGCCATGGATGGGTTCAGCGGCCATGGCAGCCTCCTCTGTGTCTGTGGTACTCTCCTCTCTTCAGCTCAAATGCTATAGAAAGCCCTGCTAGTTCAGTCAGTAGAGCATGAGACTCTTAATCTCAGGGTCGTAGGTTCATGCCCCATGTTGGGCGCCAGATACTGGTTGAAATATTAAGGCCACTCCACGTAGTTAAAAGGGAGGTTTATTTAGTGGCATAACTTACAAATGAAGGGATAGGTAGGTTGCAGGGTCTAGGAAAGGCATGGCACAGTCCGGTGGTGTTCTCTGGAGAACTCTGCTGGTTTCTACCTCCAGTGTCCAGGGTCCAGGAACCAAGAGAGATGGTGCATCTGGATCTTGGGTCTTCAGGGTCCTCTCTTGGCCCCGCCTTGTAGGCATGACAGTTACTGAAGCCTCAATGGGGGTTGGAACTTGCAGATCAAGGTTGGAATGGCTACCCACAACACAGCTATGGATCCTTGTGAACTTTAGATTGTTTTCTAGGGTTTTTCCATCTCAAAGCTATTATCAAAAACATCTAATCAAACTTGGTGTTATTTTGAGGATTTGTTTCAGCTATGATGCACACTGAAACCTGCAAAAGCATCTTTTAACATTAAGATTAAAAGAATTTGTGCCTGTTTGGCTCCTGGGACTCAATTGTTTTCCTTAATCATTAACCTGAACTATGATTCATTCAGCTCCTTAGGTGAAACTCACAGACCCTAGCTGTGTGACAATTCCTTATATATATCTTTAATCATCAAAAATTAGACAGTACAGCTTAAGAGGAAATTATCTTCATAATAATCCACAGGTAAAAATGCCCAGTAGAACATGATGTTTCCATGAGATAAACACACTACTTTATAGGCAGTGGGGATCTCCCCATACCCATTCAGACCATGCTAGGTACCAGAGAAAGATGGCAGCAGCATGTAAAGGCACAGCAGAAGCAAAAGACATTCTGGAGTATGTGGTCTCGGGGGCCTTGCCTATCTGAGATTCACCCATCAGGGATTTGCCCCCTGGTGGGCTGACACCTTGAACTTCAATTGCCAACTGGTGCTCCTCTGACATGGACACCTGCAATTTATCAGATCCATTTGGTTTATGATGTCGTTTAGTGCCAGAATTTCTCTGTTTAGTTTTTATCTGGATAACATGTCTATTGGTGAAACTGTACTGAAGTCACACACTATCGCTGTGTGAGGGTCAGTATGTGATTGAAGCTGTAGCAGTGTTTCTTTCAAAGAAACACTGGGTGCCCTTGTGTTCGGTGCATGATTGCTTAGAATTATAATATCCTCTTGGGGGATTTTTTCCCCCTTTGATCAGTATGTAGTAGCCTTCCCTATCTCTTCTGATTAGCTTTATTTTGAAGTCTATTTTGTCATATATGAAAGTGGCTATTCAAGCTTGCTTCCTGGGTCTATCTGATTGGAATACTTTTTCCATCCTTTTACGCTTGGGTGATGTCTATCCTTGATGTTAAGGTGTGTATATTGGATGCAGCAGAAAGATAGATCCTGTTTTAGTATTCAGTCTGTTAATTTGTGACTTTTTATTTGGAGTTGAGACCACTGATGTTGAGGATTATCAAAGAACGGTCTTTGTTGACTCCTGATATTTTGTTGTTACAGTGTGGGCCCCCCACCCTTTTCATATGCTGCTCTGGGATTATTTATTCCTTGTGTTTTCTTGGGTATGGTAAACCTCTTCAGGTTGAAGTTTCTGTATAGCATCTTCTATAGAGCTGGCTTTATAGATAGATACTGCTTAAATTTGCTGTTATTATGGATTTTTTCTTCCATCCATTGTGATCTAAAGTCTTGCTGAATAAAGAGATCTGAGCTGGCCTACGTGGTCTCTTAGAGTTTGTAGAACATTCATCCAGCTCCTTCTAGCTTTCAGAGTATCCATTGAGAAGTCAGGTGTTATTCTAATGGGTCTGCCTTTATGTAATACTTGGTCTTTTTCCCTTTCAGCTTTTACTATTCTTTCTTTGTTCTGTATGTTCAGTGTTTTGATTCTTACATGCCAAGGGGACTTTCTTTTTAGGTCCAGCCTATTTGGTGTTCTGCATGCTTTTTGGACCTTGATAGGTGTCTTTTTATTTAGGTTGGGGAGATTTTCTTTCATTTTGTTGAAAATATTTTCTGTGCCATTAATCTGGGTTTCTTCTCCTTTCTCTCTTTTCTATTATTCATAGATTTTTTTCTTTTCATAGTGTCCCATACTTCCTGGATGTTTTGTGCATGAAATTTTGAAGGTTTAATATTTTCTTTGACTGAGGTATCTATTTCTTCTATCTTGTCTTCAATGCCTAAGTTTCTCTCTTCCCTCTCTGGTATTCATCATTTCGTTCCACTGTTCATTTGTATTTTCACAGACTTCATTAATGGATCTATTCGTATTCTCTTTAAGGTCTTGAATATTGATGGGTTTTTATTTTTCTAACTCTTTTTACTCTTTGCTTTTTTGGGGGCCACTACCCAGCTCCCAAATAAATACACAGAGACTTATTTTTACTTATGAATGCCTGGCCTGGGCTTGGCTTATTTCCAGCCAGCTTTTCTTAAATTGTGCTGTTTATCTTTTACCTCTGGGCTTTTACCTTTCTCAATTCTATATGTCGTTCATTCCTTCTTACTCTGTGGCTGACTGTATAGCTGGGTGGCTGACCTTTGGTGTCTTCCTCTCCTTTTCTCATTTCCTCCTCTTCTCTCTTTTTATTCTCTCTGACAGCCCTGCCTATTTCTCTCTCCTGTCTAGCTATTGGCCATTTAGCTCTTTATTAGCCCAATCAGGTGTTTCAGACAGGCAAAGTAACACAGCTTAGCAGAGTTAAACAAATGCAATATCAAAGAATGCAACACATCTTTTCATCATTAAATCAATATTCCACAGCATAAAAGAATTAACATCTTTAATTAATATTCCATAACACTTGAACATATTCATAATAGCGTTTAAGTCCTTTTCTTGAGCTTCAGCTGTATTGCATTTCTCAGGGCCTACTATATTAGGGTTGTGTGGTTCTGGTGGAGCCATATTGTCTTGAGTATAATTGTGTTTTTGCGCTGGTATCTAGGCATCTGGATTTTGAATGATTCTAATTCTAGATGTTGATACATGGTCTTGTCTTTGTTGGGTAGATGTTCTGTTCCTTGGTTTCTGCTGCTTTCTCTGGATCTTAGGAATGTGTGGTGACTGTGGGTTGCCTGATAAGGAGAGCTTCTGAGTCTCTGCCAGGTATGGCCCCCAGAGTTCTGGGGTAGAATGTTTTCTAGATATTGGTGGTTGACATGAAGGAATGGAGATAGGCTAGAAGAGGGGACTGAGAGGTTCCATAGGAAGGGGGAAAGCTGAGTCTGTCATGAGGTGTGGTGAAGTCCCAGGGAATGGTGGCAGAGAGGGAGGATAGTCTCCTGCAAGTAGTCTTCTACAGGGCTGGGAATGACACTGGAGATTTAGTAATGGAGGACAGGAAGGAGAGTCCGGATCACCTACCTGATTCCCAGGCTAGTGTGTCCGGTGGGTTTCCAGGTACAGAATGCCTCTAGGTCTTGGTGGCTGATACAAAGGGATGGTGTGAAGGAGGAGGATTGAGTACACCAAGAAGGGTTATCCTTATTTATTTTTTTTGAAAGACACAGACATTTATAGGGAATCTTGTGAACATGCAGGAAGGGTGCCATTTGGATGTCAAAGAGTGCTCAGACATCTTGATGCCTGACTTCCAACCTCCAGAACTGGGGGAAAAATAAATTTCTGCTATTTCAGCCACCCCATTTGTGGTAGGACTTTGTTGTGACAACCCTACCACCCCAACTTCCAGGGTTTCTTAAAGGCCAATAGTACATGAAAAGGTACTTATTAGTCATCGGAAAAATTCAAATTAAAACCACAACAAGCTACCATTCCCCACCTACTACAATGGTTATAATTAAAATATCTGATGGTGTAAAAAATTTTAGCTACTACTATAATTATTGCTATGCTCAATAGATACTTACAATAGGTTGTCTTTGGCACTGTTCTAGAGAAATGCATCACAGAGATAAAGAAAACAAAGGCTGCCCTACCTTCCTTGAACTTATGGACCCTGAAGGAGGAAAGGCG
Source organism: Peromyscus californicus insignis (assembly GCF_007827085.1). Taxonomy (NCBI): domain Eukaryota; kingdom Metazoa; phylum Chordata; class Mammalia; order Rodentia; family Cricetidae; genus Peromyscus; species Peromyscus californicus. Next base: position 83,021,795 of record NW_026294584.1, read on the forward strand.
ACTAGACCAGTCAAAAGAAAAAAATCTGATCTAAGCACTGTCATTGTGAAGGTGACTTTGGGAACACACAGCAATATGATCTAGCCTAGATTAAAGGCAACATCAATGATAATTAAAGAGAAGGGAGAGCGTGGCAGGCCTTTTTTGACAGAATAGGACTGAGACACACGGCTTCACAAACAGATGAGTAACTGGTGTTACTGCAGAGATGCTGCTCAAATAACTGATTGACGTTACTGAAAGGTGAGACCCAATGTGTTTGAAAAGACAGAAGGCCCTCCAGGGTATTCTCCTCTCTTCCCCTTCAGGGTGATCCAGTTCTGGCCCCAACTCTAGCTCAGCAACACAGAAGGCTGCAGTCCAGGTTGGCTTCATGTGAAAGTTGCCAGCTCCCGGCTTCCAGGAACACCATGCTCATTTTAATGCTCCACTACCACCTTCCTGAAACTGTAAATAATTTTTGCACAGAGTCCCCCATTTTCATGGTGCATGTATTACATAGCAGATCCAGTCTGCTGCTAAGAGTAGTCATAATCCTCACCAATTTAATGTGCTCCTTAAGGAGTCTCACCTGAATACTCTGTAGGTGACTCAATACCCTGTACAAAGAGGTTTATTTGCATAATTGAATGACAAGTCACAGTTCAAAAAGAGGTGTGTATTTGATGCCCAGAGAGGGACGGTCCAAAGAGGTTATATGGAAGAACAAACATTACTCTTAGGTTTCTTTTTTTTTAATTTTATAATTTAATTTAATTTTACATATCAGCCATGGATTCCTTTGTTTTTCCCCCTTCCGCCCCCCCCCCTTTCCCCCCAGCCCCTCCCCCCATTCCCATCTCCTCCAGGGCAAAGACTCCCCTGGGGATTGAGTTCAACCTGGTAGATTCAGTCCAGGCAGGTCCAGTTCTCTCGACTCTTAGGTTTCTATTGGTGTGAAGAGACACCACGACTATGGCAACTCTTTTTTTTTTTTTTTGGTTTTTCGAGACAGGGTTTCTCTGTGTAGCTTTGCGCCTTTCCTGGAACTCACTTGGTAGTCCAGGCTGGCCTCAAACTCACAGAGATCCGCCTGGCTCTGCCTCCCGAGTGCTGGGATTAAAGGTGTGCACCACCACCGCCCGGCTGGCAACTCTTATAAGGGAAACATTTAATTCTCCCCATGAATCTATAGGGGCCATTTTCATTTTGACCATTATACATGTCATAGAGGGATGATGAGAAAGCTGAACCTGAAACCAGGGTTCCTGGGTTAGCCAACCATAATCATCATTTTTTGAAATAATTCAAATAGCCAAAACAAATGTGAAGGCCATGTAAATAATTTCTGCATTTCCCCATTACCTGTTTTTTAAAGATTTTGTCACATTTGCTTCATCCTGTGTACCAGAGTTCTGGAAAAGAAGCTCTGTCCACAAATATTTACTAAAACTTCAGTGACTATGGAGAGTTTGGACTATTGCAGCTCCCAGAGTATAACTACAATTTCTCTATCTTTAGCCCCGCAAAGAGCCATTCCTTGCCCACATCAGTGTCAGATCTAATATCCTGATAAACAGATTAAAAAAAACCCTTGGGATGTATTTACTTAACAAAGCCTTATCTTCTACCAAGGGAAGGGCAGGGAAGGGCGAAAAATGCCAGGAGATAACATCTAAGGCCTATAGTTGAGATTCTCCCATTTTGCAGAAATTACCTCCCAGGTGCTTCTACCAATACACACACACACACACACACACACACACACACAAAAAAAAAAAAAAAAAAAAGAAAGAAAGAAAGAAAGAAAGAAAGAAAGGAAGGAAGGAAAGAAAAAAATGCCTTGATTTATAACTTTCTTCCTTCTGTTACCATAAAGCTCCATGAAACTGCTTCCATTTGGAACATTGTGTCCCAGGGCATGGTTATTTAAATTTTGGTTCTAGAATAAACTTTCTTTTATTCTCTTTGAGTTGAGAGCTGTATTTTTGTGGGGGTGATTCCTTATTATTCTCTCTTTTTTCTTTCCCCTGAACCTTCAAAAGAGGGTGCTTGCAGACATAGCAGCCTGTTACAGTCAGCTGTAAAACCTGTATATGCTTTAATATAAATAAAAATATGCCTTTGAATGCTCACAGTATAGCATCAAATGAAACAAACTTAACATTGTTCTACACTTCTTTTTATAATCTAAGGCATCATAATTTCGGTGACTGTCCCAAAAAGCACCTGACAGAAAAGTCTGTCATGCTTCCTTGTGTGCAGGATTTGGTCCCAATTCAAGTGTTTTATTCAGTGGTGGACTGTTTTCTTTTTAATGATCTATTGTGGCTCAATCTGGAAATGTGTCACAGGTGAGCCTTTAGTAACTTTTCCAGGACATGTCACACACCACACACACACACACACACACACACACACACACACACACACACACACACACTCACTCACACTCCTGCTGATGTTCATGTTGTCTTGGTATAACTTTCTTATTTTTTGTGATCTATTTATTATTACTACTAGAAAGAAGGATCCAGATTTGCATGCCTACTTCAAGAAACAATTTAAACAGCAGCCCCTGGGATTCACCGAGGAACTTCTGGTGCACTGCCGAATTAGGCACATGGGTAGGAATGAAGGGGCATGTCTTCAAAAGCCCTATCTATCTGCTACCACACCCTAGTAGGTGATGCTGGGCAATACTTGGTTGCCTTAGCCATCAAATGGTGGTGACAACACATACCTCAGAGGTTGTTAGGAAGAGTAATTAAACAACGGAGGTGAAGAATCTGGTGTGAATGAACGTGTGCACTGAGATTTAGTTTCTGTCAAGTTTATGTATTAGTAATAATAATGCCTGGTACCCCAGTAAGCTTATTTACACCAGGGGGTGCAGGAGCTGACACGTAGGTAATTTCTTCCTCAGTTTGTAGGAAGAGTTACCTGGTTTCTGTGCAAATACAATGCTTTCTCTTTTATGTGCTATACCACATCAAACTCAGTATCATGCAAAAGAATTTTGCTTATGTAGTCACAGGAAAGAAAACTTGCATCAGTTGGCTTGACAATTTTGTTTAACCATATTTTTTTACATTCTGAAAGTTAGCTGTGTGTTTTAGGGGTGGTGGTGGTTTCCTCTTACTTGATGCTTGATATCTTTATCCAAGAACAGTGTTTTAACCAGAGACATAAAGGTCTGAGTAGGGTCATTTATAACCATAAAAACAACAGGGCTTTCAGTCGGTTTCAGATTTCCAAGCAGGATGTTCGGTGAGTTGCTAACATGAGCTAGTGTCTTCTCGAGGGCCTGTAAGTCTGTGGTGTTTTCATTGCTTCTCAGTGTGATTTCACTTGTTCAATTGCAAAGATGTCAATGGAAGAGGAGATGTGAGGGTCGCTTCAGGTTTAACCCCCAGCATCCTGTTTCCTTAGGCTGTGGTCCCTGTTCAAGTTCAGGCACTTTAGAGTACAAGGCAAAGCAAACACTGCAAATTATTGCTAACCATCATTAACACAAAATCATGTACATTCTAGAAGACAAACATGAAGTTTTCCTTTAATTCTTTTTCCCTGGGAAATGGGAAATGGCTGAGAATCTCACTTGTAAATAACAGAAGCTCGATTCTAAGTAGCAAAGGAAAATAGACCATATGATGGAAGGATGAACTGTCAGTTATGAGCATGATTGAACTTGAAGGAAGTATTTATAGCTGACCTCCAATCCCAGCACTTGATGGATAGAGGCAGGAGGGTTTGTGTGAACTCAAGGGCAGCCTGGTCTACACAGCAAGCTCCAGGCTAGCCATGGATACACAGTGAGATAGTGTCTCAAAAAATTATATATTTGTTTTTATGAATATGGGTGTTCTGTCTACATGTATATCTATGTATCATGTGTGTGAAGTACCCACAGAGGCTGGAAGAGGGTGTCAGACCCTTGGGGCTGGAGATACAAATGGTTGTTAACTGCCATGTGGATGTTGGCAGTCAAATCCCTGTCCTCTAGAAGAGCATCAAGTACTCCTAACTGCTGAGCCATCTCTCCAGTCCTGTAATCAAACTTTGTTTTATTTTATTTTTTTATGTAATAAAAATAATATGTCTTCTCAGTGAGGATTACTCCACATGCTTAGAGATGAAGGAAAAGTTCTTTACTTTAGGCCTTGACCAACTGGGGCTAACAACCAAATAAGAGCCCCAACAGAAGATTTCATTAGTTTTTTATCTACCTTAGGCTTATATATTTTACACGTCGTTTTAAATTTCTTTCGGGCTTGGTCCCAGGTTACACTTCCAAACAATTTAAATAGGGACAGGAAACTGCAAGTCTGGCCGATTAGGCAGATTTACACCACAAAGACTTTACATATTGACAGAATTATTTTAAGTATGCCAGTGTAACAACCAATAGTTGTTACCCAGGGTCACCTGGTAGAATCGTGTTTTTCTTGATAAGAGTACAGCAGTCTTAATGGCAGACCTGAACTTATTGGTGATTGTGACTACACGGCCTGCCCCCTGAGCTGCCCTTTAGAGGTATTCCTTTGTATGGAAATCAGGGCCTAATGGCTGGTCAATCCTGGTGAACATTTACATCCTAGCATCCCAAATTTCCCTTGTTGCCAATAGGCCTGATTAGCTTATTACTTAACTTTGGGATATTTTTGAGACAGTGCTCTCTTAGCTAAATTCCACTTGTGAGACTTCATGTCTCTAAGCAAATCTACTAGTAAAGCCTTTATAACATCAGTTTCATTACCTTTGGGTTTCTTCTACTTCAGGGAGATGTTATGTGTATGTAAGTTCTGGTGTCCAAGAAGACTAGAGGCATTGGATACCCTTGGAGTTGAAGTTACTGATGACTATGGGCCCCCACGGGTGCCAGGAACCAAACTTAGGAACTATGAAAGAACAGTACACACTTTCAACTGCTGAGCCATCTCTTCAGCCCCATGATGGCACTTAATTTTAATTCCCTAGCATGAAGGCCCATTCTTCAAATTTCTCATATGGGAAGTTAGAGCTTCAGTGTATGCATTCAAGAGAAGCAGTTCTGTCCACAATACTGGTGATGTGCTGTTTCTATAGTTCCCCTTTTCTGGTTCCCTCTTACCTACCCACATTCCCATCAGTGTCAGCCAATCAGCTAGCTTCTGTTGACTGGCACGGGGTATACATATGCTTCAAGATAAGCTTATCAAAGCCCTCTCCCAGGACTTTCATTAACAATTGTGTACATTTGCCCCATGCTAGATGCATCAAGGTTCTCCTTAGAAAGTTTGGAGTCCGGTGTGTGAGAGAGAAGCTCCCCAGTGACACACTAGAGATCTAGTTCCAAAGCTGTTTGTCAGTCTTGTTTTTATTCATATGGCCAGAATAGAAGAAGTAGGCCCTGCAATTATCAAGCAAGGGTAAATGGATATATAGAAAATGTAAAAAATGTAAATGGCTTGAATATTTAATTTTGTTAATTATTGCTGGGTATAGGGGCTTGTTTGTGTAATTCCAGAACTCCTAAGGCTGAGGCAGGAGAGTCATAAGTTTGAGGCTAGCACAGACTATTTAGAAAATTGGTCTCAATGATATAGAAGAAACCCAAAGTAATAAAATTGGTGTTACAAAGGATTTTCTAATAGATTTGCTTGGGAGACAATGAAGTCACACAAGTGGAATTTAACAAAAAGAACACTGCCTCTAAAATATCCCAAAGATAAGAACTATGCTAGCCAGGCTTGTTAGAGACAAGCAAATATTAGGCTGTTGGATATAAATGTTCACCAGAATTGACCAGCCCTATGGAAGGAAGATTCCCTTTCCATAACAAAGACAATTTGCATTTAAGCCACTGTAGCAATCTGAATAAGAATGGCTCCCATAGGCTCATATATTTGAAAGCTTAATCACCAGGGGGTGGAACTGTTTGTGAAGGATTTGGAGGTGTGACCTTGTTGGAGGAGATATATCATTAGGGGTGGGCTTTGAGGTTTCAAAAGCCCACACCAGGCCCAATCTCTCTCTCTCTCTCTCTCTCTCTCTCTCTCTCTCTCTCTCTCTCTCTCTCTCTCTCTCTCCCTGCTGTATGTGGATCAGGATGTAAACCTCTCACTTATTGCTCCAGCACCATGCCTGTGTGCTTTATGCCATGATGATAACTTTCTGAAACTGTAAGCAAGCCCTCAATTAAATGCTTTTTTTTAAAAAAAAGAGTTTCCTTGGTCATGGTGTCTCTTCACAGCAATAAAACAGTAACTAAGACAGCCTTGTACTTGGCATGGATGAAGGAAAGTAAGCAAATCTCCAAGATGCGTTACTGTGACTATTGCAGCCACTGGGTAGAGCTCTCTTTGATGCGCATGTGCTACATCCCTTTATAAAAGGCAAGTCCTTCTCTCCACTTTCTCTCTTCCTTCTGCTCTTGCTCAGAGGCCACCTCACCTCTGCACTCCCTCCAACCCACCCCAGATAAACCTCTCACATGAGCTCTGCTGCATGGTGTGGCTTTGTGGTGCCTCTTGGCTCCAAGCTGCCAAGGTCACCTTCCACTGTTACACTACCACAACATGTACACACACACACACACACACACACACACACACACACACACACACAGGATGCATGGAGATAAATAAAAAGAAACAAAAGGAATTTTTAAAAATTAAAAGTTCAAAATATTAGTTAGGGTTAAGGAAGTTGGTCCAGAGAAACTCTGTTTCTTTTTGTCCCGCCACCTTAAAATTTTTAGTGTGTGTGTGTGTGTGTGTGTGTGTGTGTGTGTGTGTGTGTGTGTATGCCATTGCATGTATGGTATGTAAGTCAAAAGATAACTTGCAGGAGTCAATTCTTTCCCTCCACCATGTGGGTTCTGGGGATCAAACTCAGGTTATAAGGCTTGGCAACAACTCCCTTTTCCTACTGTGCCATCTCACTACCTCTGCTCAAGCATCTTTGGTGTACGGCTTCTAATTTCCAGGTCACCTTATGGATTTAGATGATGGTTGTAGTTGTAGCTGTCCTGCCAACTTTCCAGTCAACAAAAATGATAAAGGGAAAAAAAAGGCTTCTTTCTTTGTCTATCCTCATACCTCTCCACTGCTTTAACAACATTTCCTAGAACCTTTCTCAATAGTTTCTATGCATATCCCATTATGGCCAAACCTGGCTGCAAGAGAGGCTGAACACTGTATGTTTTAACTGAGTGTGCCACTTCCATTAGGTAGAATATTGACAGAAACTTAATAGTCCCTGTTATAGTTAATTAGAATCCAATATTGTGGTAAATTCTGGGAGCATGGTAAGTGTGTCATAAACACATAATCACAGGCAGTCTCTGCAGAAGACCAGTTGTAGAGAGAATTCAGGGCAGGTGGAGACAAAATTTGATGGCAGGGGTGTGCTTCTTATGCTTTATGGAAGGCAAGAAGGTACAAGGAGTTGAGTTTGTAGATGGACTGGTGGTGGCATGATAAAGCCCTCATGGCTTGTCATCTGTAACTTTGATAAGGAAGGCACTGACAAGCAATAGTCAATAAAGGTAAAAAAGCCCCTTCTCATGAGGCAGAAACTTAGTTCCTGGAAGTGTATAAAATACCTCTAGCAAACCTTTAGAAAGTTCCAACAGAGCTCCCAGGAGTTTGGGAAAAATTAAGGTTTTTCCCCCTATTTTTTTCTGAAATGGATTCTGGGTAATTGAAACAGAATGAGAACCATGGATCTATTTGTGAGCACATTAATCTGGTGTGAGCTGTAATAGAGTCCTGGACTGGAGTGAGGGAGAGGGTCTGGCCCAGCAAACCATATGTAAATCATCAGGCTAAGCTCAGCTTCATTCAGAAAATGAATGGATTGAATCTAAACAAATTAGATGTCATCTATAATAGTATCTTAGTAAATAAAATCTTATTAAAACTCTTGGTCTTAGTAAAACTCTTAGGGTTTTTTTTTTGTTTTTTTTTTTTTGTTTTTTTTTTTTTTGCTGTGAAGAGACACCATGACCATGGCAACTCTTTTTTTTTTTTTTTTTTTTTTTTCAAGACAGGGTTTCTCTTGTGTAGTTTTGGTACCTGTCTTGGATCTCACTCTGTAGACCAGGCTGACCTCGAACTCACAGAGATCCACCTAGCTCTGCCTCCCAAGTGCTGGGATTGAAGGCATGCACCACTATTGCCCAGCCCATGCAACCCTTATAAAGGAAAATATTTAATTGGGCCTGGCTTACAGTTCAGAAGTTTTGTCCATTGCTGTCATGGTGGGAAGCTTGGTGGTATATAGGCCGACATGGTGCTGGAGAGATCAGAAGGCAGCAGGAAGAGACACACTGGATCTGCTTGAGCATCTGAAACCTCAAAGTCCAGTGACATACTTCCTCCAACAAGGCCATACCTCCTAATAGTGCCACTCCCTATGAGATCATTTTATTTCAAACCACCACAAACAGTAATATAAAATAAATGACTGTTAGAAGTAAAGGATTTGCAACTTATACGCTGAGGCTGTAGCTCAGTGGTAGAATACATGCTTGGCATGCATGAAGGCAAGGTTTTTATCACTAATTACAAATTCATATATGGAAGCAACATATTTCTTTATGCCAAACTTCCTATCAGCTGTAATAATGCTTTGTCTTTTATAATTTAGCTGTTAAAGGATATTTAATTAATGTTCTGGAAGGTGATCATGTAGGTTTGCTCACTCATTTTCTTTTATTTAGTGCACTGCTTGCCTGTGCCTTATCATGAGGTGGATGGCTATCTAATTAGTGTGGGAGCTGGACAGATTTCTTCCCCAGTGAGGGACATTGTTTGCTTGGTGGGGTCTTATTTCTATCAAATGAATCCACCTGAAAAAAAGGGTTTGGGTCAAAAGCCAAGAAATCCATTGAAAATGACTGTGACATTGTGCTGTGGGATGTTCTGTATGTTAAATGTGTTGCTCTGATTGGTTAATAAATAAAACACTGATTGGCCAGTAGCCAGGCAGGAAGTATAGGCAGGAAATGGAGAGGAGAATTTGGGGAAGTGGAAGGCTGAGGCAGAGAGACGCTGCTAGCCGCTGCCATGGAAAGTGAGATGTAAGGTACCGGTAAGCCATGAGCCACATGGCAACTTATAGATTAATAGAAATGGGTTAATTTAAGATATAAGAACAGCTAGCAAGAAGCCTGAGCCATTAGGCCAAACAGTTTAAGTAAATTAAGTCTCTGTGTGTTTACTTGGTTGGGTCTCAGCAGCTGTGGGACTGGCGGGTAAGAGAGATTTATCCTGACTGTAGGCCAGGCAGGACCAGGAAAACTCTAGCTACAACATTGGAGTTACTCAAGAAAATAAAACTGAGTAGATAAGGAAAACGTATGAAGTGCATTGTATTGTTGCTTTCACACCAATCACGTGACGGGCAACTAGAGAAACATCTGTGATGGAGATGTAACATAAGGGTATTATGAAAACAAAACACCACTACCACCAGCAACCTCAGATTACACAGGTCTGAAAACTTGCCAATGGTTCCAGGTAGGAATGTTTTCTTTCACAGGAAGATAAAGAAATTAATAGTCTATGCCATTGTCTATGTGTTCCTTCTAACAGAAATTTTAAGTGCCTACTTATGGGACACTGTTCTTAGCGTTAAATATTTTCAGGGAGGGACTGGAGAGTTGGTGCAGTAGTTCAGAGAACTTCTTCTTGCAGAGGATGTGGGTATGATTCCTTGTAGCTGAAGTTTTCCTGTGTCCTGCCGGCAGTTGGGACAAATCTCTCCCACTTGTGTCCCTCAAGTAAACACACAGAGACTTATATTACTTATAAACTGTATGGCCATGGCAGGCTTCTTGCTATCTGTTCTTATATCTTAAATTAACCCATTTCTATAATTCTATACCTTGCCACGTGGCTCATGGCTTACTGGTATCTTACATCATGCTTCTCCTTGTGGTGGCTGGCAGGGTCTCCCTGCCTCAGCCTTCTTCCACCCAGCATTCTCCTCTCTCCTTGTCCTGCCTGCACTATCCTTCCTGCCTGGCTACTGGCCAATCAGCATTTTATTTATCAATCAATCATAGCAACATATATTCACAGCATACAGGACATTCCACAGCAATTCCTTGCACCTAATGACAGTTCACAACCATATGTAACTCCAGTCCCAGGGGATCTTATGGCCTTTTCTGACCTCCTTGGGCACCAGACACGTATATGGTGCGTATACATACATGCAAGCAAAATACCCATGCACATAATAAATATAAAATAATAAAAAATTGGAGCTGGAGAGATGGCTCAGCGGTTTAGAGCACTGGCTGCTCTTATAGAGGACCGTGGTTCAATTCCACATGGCAGCTCATAACTATCTGTAACTCCAGTTCCAGGGGATCCAACACCCTCATGCCAATGCACATAAAATAAAGTTAAATTAAAAATTAAAAAAAAATAAAATAAAAAATTAAAATTAAAAAAAAGATTTTCAAGGAACTGATTTTGGATTGACCTGTGCACTAAATGGCACAGAAGCAAATAAGACTTTAAGGACGTCTTAAAGGCTGAGTTTTCTTTATCCATTACAAAATTTGGAAAAACAAACTTTTAGGCAGGAAGCAAAGAAAAGCGGAAGAGAAAGCTCGTTGACTTTTGCACCTCACACTCGGGTCCCGTGTTGGGCTGTTTATGATTTCCTTCCTGTGCTCCGAGAGAGCAACTAATTTTAAGTTTGTCTTTGTGGTTAAAGGAAGTATTTTGTTTTGCTTGAGACAATGAGCTAAGGAAAGAATGTTCACCATTCTTTTCTTATATACTAAAATTGATAAATGTATAAAAAAAGAAAGCGGTTCTACAAACTGCTGCCTAGCCTGATGCTGCTTTGTTCATCTTCTTTTCCTGCTACACAACTCAACCAGAACATGCTCACTGCTCCGAGTAAAAGCGGACCAATTAAAATCACATTCTTAATATTTGCTAAATGTGAATTATGAGAAAAGACAGGGGCTTGTATTTCTGAACATAGGAGCGAACGGAATGTGTCTTCAGAGCAATTATGGGAATTCTACACATGCAAGGTGTGTAGAGTCATTATCCTGAGTTAGGCTGAGTGGAACTAGTAAAATGGCTAAAAGAGCACTAACATGAAACATTAATTGGAATTTAATGGTTAATCTTGGTAGTGGGGAAGAGACATAGTAACGCTCTGTCCAGCCTCTGGTAGCCCTCTGTAATTTACCTTAACTTAAATAGAATTGTACACAATCTATTCATGAATCTGAATCTAATTACTTTGTATTAGTTTCATGCTTTTACCTCAGAGAGAGCCATGGTTTATTTTTAATCACCTCTTGCATGTTAAATCAATAGTGTCTGCCAAGTGGGTAACAATTCCCTTTAAGGTGAAGCCCTCTGTAATTGGTACAATTACCTCACATGGAGAGAAGCCGCAGTAGGATTCCATAATCTCCAGCTTTATAAAATCTAATTACGTTCACAATACACTATTTTATTTTCACTGCTCTCAGAGCCCAAATGTGAACACAGCCCAGACAAATCCCACATTAACCAGAGAGCAGCTAGGTCATCGTTGGCCCGACTGCCTCTCTCAGCTGTCTGAGGGAGGAGCCCCTGGGCCCAGTCATGGCGCAGAGAAGTTTAGGAATGTTCTGGATCAACCTTCTGGGCTGGCCCACTTGGTATCGGATGAAAAATTCTGTTTGGTCCTGAGGTTCAGGCTTCTCCAGGCCAGGCTCAGTGCACAGGAAGGGAGAGAGATGTTCAGTCTGGGTTCTCCATGCTGCTTCAGAGGCAGCTGCAGGGAGACATGGAGAAAGGAAGCCTCAGATAGGTCTCCAGCACCTTCTCAGTAGGAAGTCTGCCTTCCTCATCTTTACTCTTTGGAATGCTACAACTTATTGTGCTTGAGAAAGGGGTAAATTTGCTGAAGCACATCTTAGAAAAACCTCTTCTCTATGCAGCCACGTGCAGTCCCTCTGTCAGAAAAAGGATGACTGAAAATATAAGAAAAGAATAAGCTGGGGATGTGCAGGGAGTGCAACCCAGCAACCCATGCTGCCGGGAGCCACATCCCTTATTGTATCTTCCACAATATTTTTAACTCTGGCTACAACAATTCTACTTTAAATAAAGTACACGGACAGACAGACGGAAAGACACACACACACACACACACACACACACACACACACACACACACACACACACACAAAACCTGCTCTAGGAAATGGCCCCACTGTACTTCATCTGTGCCTCCATTATTTTTAACATAATTTTTGATTTATTCTTTGGGAATTTCACAACATGCACCCCAATATCATCCCACTCATTTCCCAGTCTTTCCATATCATCCCACTCCTTTCCCAGTCTTTCCATAACCACCCTCCACCCTTGTAACCTCCCCTGTACCGCCAAAGAAAATAAAAAATTAAAATTAAAACAAAACAAAAAGCAACCAACCAATCAAACAAAAAACCAAAACCATCTCACCCACCCATCTGTGCACAACCTGTTCTATCAGCCGCAGCCTTTTCTCTCTCCCATCACAGCTGTCACGTCTCTAGCTGTGCTGCGCATGCGCCATTCTGCACCTCTGTCTTTCTCACCACTCCATCACATGTTCATTCGTTGCAGTGGCGTTGGAAGCGTGTGGCATGCAGTATACCCTTTTGTGTATCGCAATGAGTCTGGTTCAAGGCCTCTGGCTTCCGTTAGACCATCAGTACAGGACCCTCACTGAGACTCATCTCGGATATCCTGCTGTTGTCTTGAGTCATGGAGATCCTGCAGCTATGGCTCCACAGGACCGGCCCCTTCAGGTGCTCCAACAGCTTATAGCTGGGGAAGATGTCGGGGTGGGCCAACTCAAAGCCCTGAATCTGAGCCTGGGTGGTAGCTGAGTTGATCAGCCTGTCAGCTCTCCCTCACCCAAGCAATGGGGGCCAGCTCTTTCTCGCTCCCAGGTGAGGGGCAGGGTCTGCCTCTGTTTTGTTGCTTATTCTTCTTACCAGCTTGTAGTGTACAGAGCAGGTACTCCACTGTGTGTCAGCATCTCTCCCCTTACTCTTTCTTAGTGGTATCTTGAGAACCACTTTCTTATTTTCTCCCTTCTCCTAAACCCTTCTTCTAAACCATACTAAAAGGGAAGATATTTCCACTTAGGATCAGCAACTTACAATACTGTGAGACTCAAGGAAATGAAGTTAACAACATACTTAAGAGCAAAATGGGTAGATGTCATGGTTCAGACTTGTTCCCAGAAAGTTCAGAAAATACAGGATGAAAGAGTCAAAGATGGGAGGTGAAGTGGGTAGGAACAACAAGGCGGGGGAGAAAAGTATGACTGGAACCACTCACGAATTTTTCTGTGCTGACTCAGACCTGAGATTTGTATAGCAATGGTGATGGCACTTCTAATGTAATAAGTATTAAGTATAAATAATAATAATTCCGTGTAACAATTCAATTAGCACTGGTCAAAAGAATTGTAGAAAGAAAACACTTGACTTTTTGCCAAAATAGCATTGTAGAAACAGAGTTGAAGTTTCCCTGAGAAGTGGGGCAGTTGTAAATATGTTGTCTATGTTGCAGGCATACTCTCAATTTCCAGTTTATTGGGGATCAAAAAGACCAAAAGAAAATATGCAATAAAAATGTCTCTCCTAACCAACATCCCCCCTTGCTTTCTTTCAAATTCATGACCTCTTTTTCTCTAATTTTTATTACACACACTCACAGGACATACACACATTTCTAAATACATCAGCACAACTGACTCAATTCATATAATGTTATTCATATATATGCTTTTAGGGCTGATCATTTGGTATTTGATGATCAATTGGTGTGCTCTTCCCTGGTGTCTTAGGCAGAGTTAATATTGCTGTGATGAAATGTCATGATCAAGAGCAATTTGAGGAGGAAAGGGTTTATTTGGCTTACATATTCTGTTTTTTTGTTTTGTTTTGTTTTGCTTTTTTTTTTTCTTCGAGACAGGGTTTCTCTGTGTAGTTTTGGAGCCTGTCCTGGATCTCACTTTGTAGACCAGACTGGCCTTGAACTCACAAAGATTCGCCTGGCTCTGCCTCCCGAGTGCTGGGATTAAAGGTGTGCGCCATCAATGCCCGGCTACGCAGAGAGACTCTGTCTTGAAAAAACAAAACAAAACAAAACAAAAAAAAAGGAACAAGACTTTTTTCATTTGTGGTCAGTGTAGAACTGGCAGTCTTAGCTAGAGCAGTAACACAAGCAAGTAAATAGGATAAATACAGGAAAGGAAGAAGTCAATGTATCTCTGTTTGCAGATGGCATGATCCTCTACATAAGAGAAAAAAAGAACCCACCAGAAAACTTCTAGCTGATGAACACTTTCAGCAAGGTGACCAGACACAAGCTAGTGAGCTTCTTATATACCAACCACAGGTATCCTGAGAAAACAACCAAGGAAATAATCCCCTTTACAACAGATTAAAAAACAAACAAGCAAACCACCTTGGAATAAATCTAACCAAAGTGAAAGCCCTCTGCAACAAACTTAAAAACTGGAGGAAAAAACATCAAGGAAGGCTCCAGAAGATGGAAAAATGTTACATACTTCTAAATTGGAAGAATTAATATTGTGAAAATGGCCTTCTTACCAAAGAAATCAAAATCAAAATCCCAATGCCATTCTTCATAAAAATAGAGAAAACGGTCTTAAAATTCATATGGAAGCACAAAAGACTCCAGATAGCTAAAGCAATTCTGAGCAAAAAGGGTAATGGAGGTATCATTGTACCTGATTTTAAGTTGTACTACAGAGCTATTGTAATAAAAACAGTATGGTGCTGACACAAAAATAGTTATATAGACCAGTGGAATAGAATGGAGAATCCTGACCTAAACTAGCTAGAGTAATGCAATTTTTGATAAAGATGCCAAAATACACCGGATAAAAGACAGCCTCTTCAACAGAAGGTGTTGGGAAAATCCAATGTCCTCATGTACAAGAATAAAACAACGTCCTTATCTCTTACACCACACAAGATCAACTCAAATGGATCAAATCCCTCAGTGTGAGGGCTGAAACCATGAAAGTTCTACAGGAAAAAATAGCTTCAGTTTTCATGATAGAGGCCTTTCATTTCCTTCATTAGATTTATTCCAAGGTCTCCCTCTCCCTCTCCCTCTCTCTCTCCCTCTCCCTCCCTCCCTCCCACCCTCCCTCCCTCCTTTCTTCCTCTTTCTTTTGTTTCTTGAGTTCTTCTATGGGGAAGAACTTTTCGAATAGGATACCCTAGTTGCTTAGGAAACAAGGCCTGGAATGGGACCTCATGAAATTAGAAAGTTTCTGTATGGCACAAGAAGTAGTTAATCAAGTGAAGAGACATCTTACAGAATGTGGGAAACATCTTTGGCAGCTGTACTTCTGGCAGAGGATTGATGTCTAGAATATTAAAAGAACTAAAATAGCTAAACAACAAGAAAACAAACAAGGGGCTGGAGAGGCTAGCCAGTGGTTCAGAGCACCGGCTGCTCTTTCGGAGGACCTGGGTTCAATTCCCAGCAGCCACATGGTGACTCACAACCATTTGCAACTCCAGTCCAGGAGGATCCAAGACCCTCTTCTAGCCTCTGTGGGCACTATATGCACATGGTGTACAGACATGCATGTGTGCAAAATACCCATACACGTAAATATACCTGAAAAGAATACAAACAACTTGATTTTTAAAAACAAGCTTAGGGAGTTAACAGAGTTCTTCAAAGAGTAAGTGTTTTTTTTTTTTTTAAGTGCTCAAAATCACTATATATCAGGGAAGTGCAAATTAAAACTTTGAGATTCTGCAGCCTGGGTCCTCACAGTTCAGGCTGACTGGAGACATCCATAGGCCCATCTGGCACCGTTTGGCCCAGGCTGGCTTGTGGCGCCAGGTAGGTAGGTGCCATTATGATGAGCAACTGTATGGTGGAAAAAATGGGAGAGGAAGAGAATCAGAACAGTTCATGTGCTGTAGAGAGAGGCAGGACTGAAGAAGCAAAGAGATGAGGAGCAGGCTGATGTGTGTGGCTGGCTTGCCAGTTGGGGACAGGTTGATATCTGGGCCTGGGATGCTGCTGCCAAGGGCATGTCTGGGCCCATGGTCCTACCGCACCCAGGGTCTGTGTTGACATACATGGCCTATGTTGCCACCAAAGTCCACAAGGACGACAGGAGTCTGGGCTGCCACCTGTGGCCATGTGGGTGTCCAAGGTCCATGCCACCACTGGGTCCATGCCAATCTGAGTGGCCTGTTCTACCACCCAGGACCCCAATGACATCAGGCCTGAGCTGCTGTCAAGGACCATATCTGGGTCCATAGCCATGTTGCAGCCAAGGTCTTTGTTGATGTCCGTGGCTCTGATACCATCGAAGGTGGCTCCTGATACCATTGAAGGCTATGCCAATGCCATAGGGCCAAGTCAGCGCCCAATGGCCATGCTGCCACTGGGCCATGCTGATCGGAGTGGCCTGTGTTGCCGTCTGAGGCCATGGTGACATCTAAGGCCGGGCTTCTGTCGAGGATCATGTCCAAGTCCATAGTTCTACCACAACTGGGGTCAGTGTTGATGTCTGCAGACCATGTTGCCACCAAAGGCCACATGGATGCCTGAGATCTGCGGCCATGTTGGTATCCAAGAGCCATACAGCCTCTAGGGCCATGCTGATCTGAATGGCCGGCATTGCCAGCTGGGGCCATGGTATTATCTGGGTCTGGGCTGCTGCCCAGGGCCGTGTCTGGGTCTGTGGCTCTACCACGACTAGGGTCTGTGTGGATGTCTATGGCTCCTGATAGCGTCAAAAGCTGTGCCAATGCCAGGGGTCTGGTCAGCCACTTGAGACCATGTTGGTGTCTGAGGGCCATGCTGCTACGCGACCAGACTGATCTGGGTGTCCTGTGCTGCCACCCAGGGCCATAGTGATGTCCAGGCCCAAGCTGCTGCCTAGATCATGTCTGGGTCTATGGTCCTGCTGCAGCTGGGGTCTGTGTTGATCTCTATGGCCCATGTTACCACATAGGGGAATAGGAACTATGAATGTTGAAATCCAAGGGCCGAGCTGAGCCAGCCCTGCCCTTCACTGGCCTTGAGATAGTTGGCCCTGTCCCTTGATGGACACTGCAGCATAAGAGCTGGCTCCACCCCTCATGGTAGAGCTGTCTCCCCTGCACTCCTGAGAGATGGCACCACCCCTCACCACAAGTGTAGGAAAGCTGTTCTGGATGACATGGTTATAGGAGAGCTGGCTCCACACCTCACTGGAGGGGGTTGGTCCCAGTAGCCTGGACTGACCAGCTCAACTACCACTCAGGTCCACATCCTGGGCCTTGGGCTGGCCTACCCTAACATCTACACCATCTGTGACCTGCTGGAGTGCATGAGGGGACTGGTCCTGTGGAACTGGACAATAGCTGCAGGATCTCTAGGACTCAGGGCAATAGCAGGATGTCTGAGAGGACTCTCAGATGAGTGAGGGTCCAGTGATGATGGTGTGCCAGAAAACAGAGGTCTTCAACCAGACCAACAACTCATTGTAATGAACATTTACAAGTAAAACTGAGTCGATAAAAGGGTACACTGTGTGGCACACCACAGTTCCCAATGCCACCAGAATAATTGAAGAGATGTTGGAGAGGTAGGAAGATGGAGGAGTGAGGAAGTTTTTTGTTTTTTAAATTTTTTTGGGTTTTCTTTTTAGTGGGAAGCTGTGGGGGTGAGGGACAGATATGGAGGGACTGGAAGGTGAGTGGGATTGGGGTACATGATATGAAATTCCTTAAGATTCAATAAATAATCATGTTATATAAAAACAACAACTTTGAGATTCCATCCCACCCCAATCAGACTGGCTGTTATCAAGGAAATAAATACCATGAGAATGTGGAGAAAGGGACCATTATGCACTGTCAGTAGAAGTTTAAACTGTGCCGACACTGTGGGAAGCAGTGTGGAGAAGTCCTCAAAAACCTAGTAATAGATCTATTATACAACCGCGGTTGGGCTTAGACCCAAAGGACTTAACATCTGTTTGAGAGATTTTGCTCATCCTTCAAGGCTACTCTACTCTCAGTAACCAAGGAATGGTACCAGTCTGGATGTCCACTAACTGATAAGTGGATAGTGAAAATGTGGTACATATGCCCAATGGAATATTATTCAGCAGCAAAGAGAAATGAAGTTATGAAATTTGCAGGAAAATGGGTGAGACAAGAAAATATTATATATTGTTTTCTATAAGTATGTTTAAATTATGTGTTTGTCGGTATGGGAGCATGTGTGCATGAATGCAGGTACCCTCTGAGACTAGAAAAGCTTTCAGATCCCCTGGAGTTTGAGTAGCTGTGACTCAACCAGCATGGATACCGCTGATTGGAACTCTCAGGTCCTTTGCAAGAGCAGTATCCATTGTTAACCAGCTCTTCCTCTCCCAGATATTACATGAAATGAAGTAACCCATGCTCAGACAGACAACATTTGCATGTTCTTTCTCTTATGTGGATCCTTAGTTCTAATTTTTTACATGTGCATTTGTAGATGTGAGTATGGGTAGAGGCCAGGAACCTAGAAAGGGGCTCTTGAGAGGGGAGAAAAAGGGCTTTAAGGGGAGAGAAGGGGAGGGTAATAGAACACATGTGCTTTGCAAGTACAAGTGGCAGTCCTGGGGGTGGGAGGGCTTAAGTAGGCATGGGCACAAGGACAGAAAGTGGGGAGAGTGTCAACCAATGTTAGGTCTCTATGAAAAAGCCACAGAGAAACCTGTTACTTTGTAAGCTAAAAAAGTTTTTCCTGTGCTGAACAGGGATGTGGTGGGAGGAGACACCGCATAACAAAAACTGCTGCTCCCTTCACACTGCCTGGAGTTAGGGGCACGCACTGCTCCGGAAGCCTTGACAGAAGAGCAAAGAACTCTTTGCTTTCATCCTTTGAACTGGACAAAAGCTTTCTAAATGCGTTAGATTTATGATTATAATGAAATGACCTGTGGAAATATCCTTCACAATATACCAGATTATCCAACAAACAAAAGATGAATCTGTCTTGACATTTTTGTATCAAATCTGACCTGCCTCTGTCTCTTATTGTCAGTCTCTCTTTAGAGAAGAATAAAGCAAAGTCATGATACTTTACAAGTCAGGATATTTAACAATTGCGTTTTGTGAGTGACATAAAGCATCCCTTTTAGATTATGTAAAGTACAAAAAAGACGTATCTATTTTAGGATTAGACAACGGAATTTCCATCAGGTTTTTAAGTTTTTTACATTGTAACTAGTTGTTCTACTTTGGATCACAATGGCATTAGAGAATGAGACAAAAGTAAACCAAGGCATGTAGGGACCAACCTGCAATGTCTGCAGCAGACACAGGCTACGGGACAAGGGCAGATGGAGTAAATGTTCACCATTCCAGAGTAGGATACACATCTGTTTATGACATACTCAACATATAGTTGAAAATAACAGTCAAACCACCTGTCTTGCCAATCCTGTGCCTCCTGCCTCACATGGATTCTGCTAGAAGGTAAATACTGGTGTTTGCCACAGTATGATCCTGGTTCCATTGGAAGCTCTGCCTCAAACCTGCCCCTTTCAGAAAGTGTGCCAAGTGGCGGCTCCTTCCCTGGAGCTGATCAAGACCACGCCTACAGGGTATTTAGGCTCTGGTCCATAGACCTGCCACATGATTTCCCCTCCTTCCTTCCTCCGAGATCACCCGGAAATGCTTTGCTCAGATTAAACCTGGTTCTTTACTTTTTTTGGGCTCGATTTAGCTTACTGTATTGGTGGAGGAACCTACTACCAGGGATTTAAAATACCTGTTAATGCCCACCACTCCTAACCTGGATGGAGAAAGCAGGCCCATGGTTCCAACCACCACTGATTCACAATCTTTTAATCTAAAACAAGGACCGCAGTGGAAGAACAGTAAGCAAGTATGTTAATATTAGCTGCTAGCATCTGTTTCTGCTTTTACTTGTTTTGTTGTTTGGTTCTACATCTAATTTTAAGTGATAAGACAAAATTAAGCTTGACTCTGCCTCTGCCAGGAAATGTTCATGTTTTGATTTTAAAGACCTATTTTCTACTTTGATTTCACCACTACGCATTCGTCACTGCTTACCCTTTATACAAGCAGAACTGTTCTGTACAACCTAACGAAAAAACTGTGAAAAAAATAGACCTGGTGGCACACACCTTGAGTCGTAGCACTTGAGAGGAAGAGGCAGGAAAAGCCGGGCTTCAGTCATCCTCCCACTATGTAGTGAGTTGAAGTCAAGCCTGGCTATGTGAGCGCCTGTCTCAAGTGGAAACATTAGAAAATGGAACTAGAAACAAACAAACAAATCTACCTCCTTGTTTTTATTTTGTTTGCTTTACCATAGAGGGATGTTCATTCCTGGTGTCTTGTAAGTGTAACTACACTCTTTGGAGGGAAGATTTGGCCTTCAGTGGAAAGGCAGCCTCTCTCACTGACTTTGACGGGACAGTCTACTTTTGCAAGAGTGAAATCCCACCAAATTGGCTTTCCAAAATGTTCTGTGGAAAGTAAGTATTAATAGATGCCAAGTCCTCACTCCCGACTGTCAAACAGGAGACAAATTCATCAGACAGCAGGGTCTGCTCTGGAATAGTTTCCTTGGGTATGTCACTTTCCAAAATCATGGTTGTTTCCTCCTGTCTTGAGTTTTGTATGTCAAGAGGATTGAATTCACCTTGATTTAAAACGAGGTTCAATTCATCAAGAATTAGTATTTTGCTTAGTAAAGTCGTACTTGAGGCAGAAAATGCAAAGTTGGGATATGTTTTCAGTCTGGTAAAGTGGTCACTTGTGGCCTCAAGGGTTGCAGACTCCTTCTCATCCCTGTTAATGAAATGGTCTTCCCTGGGGGGAATGTTTGAAATCTGGGGTTTGTATCCAGTGTTGAGATCAGGAATATACACAACAGAAGAACTGGTAGACAGCGTTGTTAGCGGACAGTCTCTTGTCTCCAGGAGTCCTGTGAGCCTTTCTTCTTTGTAACCTGTTGGATTGTATTCCAGCGGAGAGATTTCACTTATCTCTGTAAGCACAGGATCCACATACAGAGCTTGCTCACTGTCATTATTATCCTCAAATACACTTTTTTCCTAGAAAAAAAAAAAGACATTACTTCACTTTACAAACAAAACACCCCCCCCCCAAAAAAAAAAAAAAACAATCCCAAAAACTATTTAAAGGAATCAACTGAATAATTGAGTTAGGGATGAAATGTTCTTTCTCCAACTTCCCTTTCCTTCCCCTTTATCTTAGTGTTATGTCCTGGATGACTTTCTCCTGTCTTTTTGGTGTCTTCTAAACCTTTATTCAGGCCTCCCAAAGATAGAATTAAAAACAATCCAAGTCTTAAGCATATTTCTTGGTTAAAACCTTAAAAAAAAGTTTTTTAGCCAGGTTGTGGTGGCACACACCTTTAATCCCAGCACTCCGGAGGCAGGCAGATCTCTGTGAGTTCGAGGCCAGCCTGGTCGATAAAACGAATTCTAGGACAGTCAGAGCTGTAACACAGAGAAACCCTGTGTGAAACAAAACCAAAACCAAACAAAAAAAGTTTTAAAATTTTTATTTATGTATTTTTATTCTATCTTGGGAATCCTTTGTTCATATGACATATGTCTGGGCTAAGTTGATTTGTAGTTGTGCTGATTAGTTTTATGTCAACTCGACACAAGCTAGAGTCATTTTGGAAGAAGGTTGAGGAAATGTGGCCACCAGATTGGCCTGTGAACAAGCTTGATTGATGACTGATGTGGGAGGGCCTAGATCATTGTGGGCAGTGCCACCCCCGAGCACTATAGTGGTCCTGGGTGCTGTAGGAAAGCACACTGAACAAGCCATGGAAAGCAAGCGAGTAAGCAACTCTCCTCCATGGCCTTGGCGTCAGTTCCTGCCTCAAGTTCCTGCCCTGCCTGCCTTGGATGATGGACTGCAAGCTGTAAGATGAAACAAACCCTTTCCTCCCCAAGATGCTTTTGGTCATAGTGGTTTATCACAGCCATAAAAAGCAAACTGAGACAGTGGGCTCACCTAGCTTTAAGCAGAACCATGTGTGTCTGTTTTACAGATAGGCCAGCACTGCCCAAGATGTTGCTGTCCCCTCTGTTCTTGAGCTCACATGGCTCTTCTGCCAAGAACATTCAAGGAAGTCCTCATCTTCCCATATTTCCTCTCTGCATCCATCACATTTGGGCTCATTTTCTATGGTCACTGTTCTGGTAGGATTACATGTTTAGATGACACTTTTGTCCCACTAACTGGGTATTCAAAATGGTGATGGCTAAGCAGAGTTCTAGAAGTTCTGGAAACATATACTTCTGATCTTGGCTCTGTAGCTGGCAAAGCCGCACCCCCCCACACACACCCGTGCCCTTCCCAGGGCCATCCTGGTGCATACTCTTTTTTTTTTTCCTGGTTGACATAAATCCTAGTCCACCCCAGTGACACCATCTTCCACAGTCACCCAACAATAATCTTTGCATAGTCCATAAAGTTGGAGAAATGGACTGGTACCCTCCCTGAGACTTGGACACAACTCCGTCTCTTGTAAACAATCCTCTTGGAGCCTTTAATGCATGTTCCACAAAACATTTCTTCCCTCCCTCCTCTTCCCTGAAGACACTTACCAGTCTTTCTTCCTGAATAGTATAGTTTCCTTTTCTCCTGCCCTTTACTCTGCTAACTGTTCTTTCATCTAGGGTTTGAGATGCTACAACTTTGTTTCCACACACACATATACATAGCTATGTTTCTACTCTAATGACCAGACTGCACTCCAACTGACATTTCAATTGTGGAGATTTTGTTGTTGTTTACTATTTATTTTTAGAGTTATTTATCTTATTTTGTATGTACAAGTGTTTTGTTTGCATATATGTATGTGTATTATGTGTGTATATGGTGTCTGAAGAGGTCAGAAAGGGGCATTGGATCCTCTGGAACTGGAGTTATGGATGGCTGTGGGCCACCATGTAGGTGCTAAGAATTGAACCTGGGTCCTCTGCAAGAGCAACAAATACTCTTAACCACTGAGCAGCCTCTCCAGCCTCTACTTATTTGTTTTGAAAGATCTCATTATGTAGCTCAAGTTGGCCTTGAATTTGTGATCTTCCTGCCCCAGCCTTTCCAACGCTGGTATTACTGGCATACCTACCACACTGGGAACCAATCACGTTCTGTTTGGTGCTGTTTGATTACCTGTAGCAATTTTGCAACATTACTATTTTCCATTTTAGGAATATCTTCATGAAGCCACTTTGGGATTATCAGTAAGACTTTTCTTTTAATTCTAGAAAACAAAAAATGACACATTAGAAACAGTTCCTTCCTTCCTTCCTTCCTTCCTTCCTTCCTTCTTTCCTTCCTTCCTTCCTTCCTTCCTTCCTTCCTTCCTTCCTTCCTTCCTTCCTTCCTTCCTTAGATTTTTGAGACAGGGTTTCTCTGTGTAGCCCTGACTATACTGGAACTTGCTCTGCAGACCAGGCTGGCCCTGCCTCTGTTTCCTGAGTGCTGGGATTAAGGGCATGCACTGCCATGCTCTCTCAGCACATCTCTTTAGAATCAGAGCAGGCAATCATAGGTGATGAACTGAGCTAGAATGGTACAAACTTAACCTCATGAAGGAAAGTCTTCTGTCTCTTACTTAAAAAGGGTTCAGTGAGAAGCCAGTTTGATGTCTTGTCAGATGTTTCTCGTGTTGCCTTTGTGTATAAAAGCACTTTCTACATTGACTGTGCACACTCATTTGGGCAAAAAGGCTATACCAGGGTTGTAGACAAGACCACACTGATCTGAGGTCTATTTTTATACACCAAGAAACTGTGAAACAAGTAAGACCTGTCATTTGTTTTAGCAGGTTCCCTAAACACATTTATTAAATAACAACAAAAATGGCTGAGTGAACTTTGCAAGCTCCTTTGACCTTGACTGACACTAGGGAAGAATGATTTCTTTGTATATATGTATACAATCTTTTATGGCTCAGATTTCAAAATTAATTCACATTCTTTCTGTTTATAAGTAGACCAAGCTAGTGAGTTGATGATACTGTGATGTTTCACAATGCACATTGATACAGTATACAGTGATTTTACATATATATTTTTAATTTATCTACTCTTAGTTTTGTTATATTTATGTGGCGATACGATGTTCTGAAAATATTTTACATCTTGAAAGACTGAAACTTCTGCTGTACCTCACCGCCAGGATTAATAATACACCTCAAGGTCACTTAAGAGAACGCTAGCCTACGGTGTATTCAGTTTGTTTAATCCGCCTTTAAGAAAATACTGTAGTAGTCAATCTTACTTGCATTGGATTTCCCACGTAATCAACATTTACAACCTAAGCTAATGCATAGCTATAATCTTAAATTATCTCCTCTTCCGTGCCCCTGACCCAGATAATGCATGTGTGTCATTTGCTGAAAGCAGCAAATATAGAAGTTGAAAGCCACTTTCTAAAACCTACCATAAAGGTTGAAAGCAATCATGTATGGATATTAGTTGATAAACAATGATATTTTTCATTGGTGTTATCTGGGTCAGTTGGGATCAGTTGGAGCCAGGGACTTAATCCCTTGTAAAACTCTGTTAAAGATTTCTATAAAGTATCCTGTTCCTTTCCCATGTGATGCTTTCTGTGTTGATCAATAAAGAGTGAAGCCCTTTGTGAGAGACACACACAACATTCACAGACAGACAGACACACATGGGGAGAGACACACACAGACACATGGTCAGACAGATTCACAAGACAGCCTTCAGGCAGGTACAGGTTCAGACTCATACAGCAGACAGATGAGAAGGTACAGGGAACCTGAGGCAGAGGATTCCAATCTGGACTTTGTTCTTGGTTAAATGACTCCAAGGGAAGTGCTTTTACTTCTTTCCTTAATTCGACACTGATGCATTATTGGTAACTTGATCTTAATCACTAATACATAGAATCTGTGCATATTTAAAATGTGATTTTTGCCTCTGTTTTAGATCCGATTTTAATAACGGGCTTTTATCAGTAATGTATAGTTGTATTAACCAACAGTATCTACTTATATGTTAAATACTTATATTGGAATTATTTCTTCTTTCTATTTTACATGTGCACGCATTTTCATTATATACGTGTGGATTTGTGGATATGTGTACATGTGGAGGCCTGGGGACAACCATGGGTTAGGTGCTATCTGCCTTATTTTGAAGACAGGGTCTATCACCAGCCTGGAGCTTGGAAAGTAGGTCAGTGAGCCTCACAAATATGCATGTTTCTGCTTTTCCAGCACTGGGGTTATAAGTAAGTAACACAATACCTGTGACCTTTGTTAACTTGGATTCTGGGGCTCAAACTCAAGTCCTACTTTAATGAAAGAGCCATCTCCCAAGCCTCTCTTTTATTTTCTTAAAATTAGAATTTAAGCAATTAAATTATCCAAGAATTGTTCTATTTTCTTATGCATTATTGCTAACTAAAAGTCTTTGGGTCATATGAATTATTGTAATGAAATGGTTATTTAAAATTTCAAACTATCTAGGATATCTTTAGATGCTAATACTAATATTATTAATATTATCTTTAGACGATAATACCAGTTTTTACAGGCATTATTTGAACACTAAGAAGTTTCAAGAATCTTTGTAATTAATTACATTTTAAGACACCCCCAAGCAAAATTACATACTAGTTCGTCCACTTTGAAAAGGCACTAGGGATACACTTATTAACATATAATTTAAAATTTGAAATATTAAGTTCTGTGGGAAAAGCCTGTGCAGATAATAGGTTGGTATAATTTATAGACTAGCTTGCTTAAAATCTTTCTTCTTCATTTTGATTATACATTTAGATGAATGATTGCTTCATGAAATAAGTGTTGACACAAAAAAGACACTGGTTTCCAATTTCTGATTAGCTATATACAGTCTAAGTCAGAAACCAGAGAATGTTCATGTGTGTCCAAATCTGTGCATTATTAGACACACTAAAAAACTGTAACATTAAACATCTTTGGTCTGTAAACATATTAAAAATGCCAAATGCATCTGGTAACATATAGAAAATCAGAGGCCTTTCCTTACTCACATCTCATTTTGAACAACTAGGCAGAAACCTTTACTAATACTGTACTGGGAGAAGTTATTTGGAAGAAGATGGGCCCTTCCTCAAGACAACACAGGCTATTACTACTGATTTTTGTTGCCCACCATGACTAGATGGTAAGACATTATTTCTGAAGACACCATACACATTGGTTGCAGAATATAGAAAAATGATGCTGGAACTGACCTGGAAACTTCCTTCATACTGGCCAGTGTTCATAATGCTGGAAGGGTTTATGTCGGCCACTGGGGGAGGAAAGTCATCAATGGTTTTACCCAGTGGTAACCTCATGTTCTACAATACTAAAATGCCAGGCAAAATGTATTCACTGGTGCTATAGCGCCAAGAATGTTACAGGAGTGACCATCCACTTTCTGATTGGATTTGAAACCTGTCTACAGGAGGAAATTCAAGTGTGGTGTTAAACCTGGTTAAAAGCTCATGCCTGGGAAGGGCATAGACCTTTTGCTAAATGGTCCTGTTGTCAAATTGCCTTCTATGTATTTGTTTATACTCATAGATTAGTGGTATTCTCAACTTGGGTCAGAGAAGCTTCTTTTTACAGTAAGCAGCTGTCAATGCAGAGACTCATAACTGGTCAAAGTTCTGAGAAATAAGTAACTGTTTAATGATCAGTCTGAGTGGAATATCTAAAATACCCTCACCTTGCAAGGCTCAAGCCAGCATGGCAGATGAAGGGGTAGAAAGAAGGTAAGAGACAGAGGATAGGGAGGAGTGCTGTGAAATGCTGTCTTCAGGACACGACATGGTTGCCACACTCACAGACTTAATACCAGCTGTGGTTACCTGCATGAGACCTGTTCAGTTCCTGAATCTCACATAAGGGTGGAAAGGGAGACCCAACAACAAAGCTGTCCTCTGATCTCCATGCACACACCCTGTGACATGTATACACTCTTCCAGTCACAAATAACACACACACACAATAATGATTAAAAATTCTCTTTTTCAAAATAAAGATGTTAATGTGTAAAGAACTGACTTGACTATATTTTGGTAGTACACGTATATGGCCTAAATCAGGAACCAGACACTACAAGAACCTACCCTATTCGAAGTGATGTGTTAAATATCCCAATCAGAGTAAAAATCGGCAACATGGTGGACAAGAAGACCATTCCCGACAAAAATCCAATGTCTTGACTATTATCTAACAAAGGAAAGAAACGAAATTTAACTAGGCATTAGTGTCCATGTGGTGACCACGCCACTGTTTTCTGCACCCTGTTTAAAGTGACAGTCGCTGATCTCAAAGGGAGGGAAGGCAGAGTTAACATTCACCTGAGACTACAAAGTGACTGCCCTTCCAGATTGCCTGACTGTGTACCCCAGGAAACCATCTTCTGTCTGAGGAAATTGGACCGCGTCTATCTGAGGTCAGTGGGTTTCTAGAAGTGCATCTCCAGCAAATGTGGTCAACGCACACATACACAGTTTATGTGAGTAAGTGCTGTGATAAACCTCATTTGGTTTGTCTGACACAGCTGAGAATTCCCAACTGCTGTGACAATGTCTAAGGCTGGCCAAAGCCACAACTAAGATCTCTTTGTAACCTTTTCTGTGAGGCAACATTTATCTGTGACTTCTCACCATTCTTGAAAATGAAATTTGACCTATAAGAAAGCATAGTAATTCTGCCTAGAACAGTATATGCTGTGGGGAAGAAATAAAAATTGCCACATGTGACACCCATTTTAAAAACACCTTTCTTACATTTTGAAGTTGAATTGATCTGTTTAGATCTCTCAATAGAGTTTATCCAATGTGTGTTACTCATAGGCTCATCACATTTTCCCCTAGTACAGGGGAAGATAACCGCAGTATTTTCAGATCTCGAAGATATTTCAGACGTGATTTACCAATTTGGAACTTGTAGGATCATGCCGAGTTAGCAGCTACCTTTCCACCTTTCCATTCTTCTTTCATCCCTGCCTCCTTTGCCATTTTTCTTTGATAATTAGCACTAGGCAGCTACTAGACCCACACTAGTCACTTCTCTGCTCCGTTCACCCGGGGGCTTCCAGGTTTTCCTTCCTCCTCTTTAAACACACTTGCCAGGCAAGAGCCTGTGAACTTTACCTCTTTCAAATTCTCACAGACTAGGGAATTCATATTTTTCTAGGACTAAAGATGTATTATTGAATATTCTAAGCAACTATTGGGGTTGCAAGCTACTGCACACCATTGAGCATTAGAGCTTGGAATTAGAGAGAGGGTTATCAAGGTAACGTGGTGCTTGGGGACATAGTGTAAGGAGGATTATCAGAGGGACCAGGAGTCTGATTGAACTCTGCCGTTCTTCAGCTCTATGAACTTGGGGAATAATTATCAACTTGCTGAGAGTCACATTTTATTTTCTACAAGATACAGATAGTACTGTCTGTCTAATGGAGCAGCCATGAGTCCCCAGCCTCCAAAATTTCCACAGAAAATTCAATGTGCATGTATACAGTTAGGAATCTGTACTGGGATGTTTTTTGCCTGCTTCGTGCTTCTGTGTAACATGTGACATTTTCCTTCTTGTTTTGTTGTTTTTTTCCCCTATCTATGAAGAGTAGAAGCTCAAGGAAGACAAAGGCATTGTTTATTTTTCCTCTCTCCTTCCCTCCCTCCCTCCCTCCCTCCCTCCCTCCCTCCCTCCCTCCCTCCCTCCCTCTCCTTCCCTCCTTTTCTCCCTCCCTGCCTCCTTCACTCTTTGACAAGATCTCATGTAGCCCATATTGACGTCTAACTTGCTATGTAGCTGACGTGTTGAACTGTTGATCTTCCCGCTTCCACCTCCTCATTGCTAGGCTTATAGGCTTACACCACCAGGTCCAGCTTTGTCCACTTTTTTTTTCATTGTCAATTTCCCATCACCCAGAACAGTACCCAGTACATAGCTATTTAACACGTATTTGTTGAATAAATTCACAACAGTGCAAAAATACCAATACAACCTGCAAAATTCCTTACTCTAGTCCTGTTAGATTTTTGTGCCAGGAAATAAATAGTCTGCTAGTCAAACAGTCAGGTCTCAAGTTTTTCGATGTCAAACTTCAATTTAGAGTTATATTTGCTCATCGTACAATCTTATCTAATATTTTTACATGCCTGAAACATTTATGTGTGGCCATCAATAAAAACACATCAAGTCCATGTTAACAAATCAAATGGGATCTGGTTCATCTAAGAGGAAGAGCACAGACTTGTGTATTTAAAAGGATAGGGCTGAGTATGATGTTTCATGCTGGTAATCCCAACATTTGGGAAGCTAAGGCAGGAGGCAGGCTGTGAATTTCAGGACATCCTGGAACTGGGCTACAGAGTGAGACCCTGTCTTGAGAAGCAAAACAAAACCAAAAACAAACAAATAAATAAATGAAAGTAAGACTTGAATTTCTAACAGTTTTGTACGTTTGAGCATTCTTCAGCCTCCCTGAAGTTGAGTTTTCCCTTCTACAGAGTAGGTCCATGGCATTTATCTCAACAGGTTGCTCTTCGGATTGACAGATGATGTACATACAACCCTAGCACATGGTGGGCAGGTGATATGTTTTTAAAAAGACGTTTTTGGGACTTGAGACCCATAGCCTGCTGAAACAACAATGTAACCTCCTCACTACCACAGCAGACAGGTGCCCCTGATCTATTGCTTACATTCAGTGTAAGCACATTTTGAACCTAGTCAAGTATTTCCCAGAAATGCTGATATGTCATTTTTGGTGTGAAAGTTACCTGCTGAGGAGGCCTTAATTCCATGTACATACATACACACATACATACAAACATGTGCATTTTTTCTTTACCAGAAGTAAGATGTCCTTTAAAGACTGTAGCAGTGAGCATCTCAATCTTCTGAGATTCGTGGGATGATTTTGATGTGACCTGAGGAACTTAAAACAAGAAAGAGAGTATCAACATTTTGGGTCTTAGCATTCTAGTGGCCCACGTTCCTGAGACATTTTTCTCTTGTTTGGAGGTGATTAAAGTAGTAATTTTAATATATTCAGAGGGTGGGATAAAGCAAGGGCCTCAAATGTGTATCTTTTATTTTCTTTTCAGTGACTACATCTTGAAGGAGGAACTTCTGAATGGACAGTTCAAACTACACCAGGCTGAGCCTTTAATCCTAGCACTTGGGAGGCAGAGGCAGGTGGATCTCTGAGTTTGAGGCCAGCTTGGTCTACAGAGTGAGATCCAGGACAGGCTCCAAAAGCTGCACAGAGAAACCCTGTCTTGAAAAACCAAAAACCAAAAACCAAAAACACCAAAACCAAAACAAACAAACAAATAACCCCCCCACAAAAAACCCCCAAAACAAAAAACTACACCAGGCTTTAAAATACCAACATGGCTAGCAATTTCACTTGGTTTCTAGGCAACAAACACCAAGACAATACCAAGATAAAAATTCCACCCAGCCACAAAAATGCACAATAACTTGTTCCTACTTGGTTTCTTCCAATTGGTGATGATGCTATGATGTCCACATTGCCTTGGCCGTCCAAGCTGGGTCACCTCTGCCTTGGTACAGGCTCTGGTTTTGGCTGCACTAAGGTGAGCTTTTATGAGCAGACACTTTGAGGTTGTAACACAGGGGTGAGGTGTCACTAATGACTCCTCTCACTGCTTTCCTGCTCTTGAGGATCTTGGCCAGCCCTGTCTGGCCACCAGACTTTCAGGGCCCCACTAATGAAAGCTTGGGAACTGGGTGAGGTAAGAAGTCTTGGCAGTTAATTTACTTTAGGTCTGAATTCAAAAGAGTTCCAGAGCAAGCTTGCCCTTCTCCTGCTTCCTAATAAATGAGAGCTGTCAGAGGTGACTTCAAGGGCACAACCCTCAAGAGCAGAAGACAGCACTGAAGAAGGTTCTGATTCTGAAAGAGGTTCTAAGCTCAGCATCCCAGACGCCCTGCGTATCCAGCCATTCCAGGGTCACTATTCAAATTCACCTTTTGAAAAAGTGTTTTGCACAACTTGAGATGTTCCTGTTGCCAAGCCACCAAAGGCTTATGTGATAAAGTGTGGTCTCTGGAACACTTGTTAAGAAATGCACAACACATATTCAAAGAAAAGATTCCTATAGGCGTTTAGAATTTTTTTTGAAAGAG
This sequence comes from Peromyscus californicus insignis, assembly GCF_007827085.1. Classification (NCBI taxonomy): domain Eukaryota; kingdom Metazoa; phylum Chordata; class Mammalia; order Rodentia; family Cricetidae; genus Peromyscus; species Peromyscus californicus. Next base: position 83,053,024 of record NW_026294584.1, read on the forward strand.
TTAATTGTATGCAGGTAACTTAAGGGCAAATTTCTGTAAAGTATGGGCTGGGGATTTTAGCAGACGAGAACATCAGGAAACTGTAAGGTCTGTCTTGTGTCTTGACTCTTTCCACAGCAAGAGGAAAGTGTTCCCTGGGAATTGTGGCAATCAGAAATTGTTTTGAGATTCACAGTGTTTCACTAAGTTTCTTCTGCTCCCTGGCAAATAATTCTACTAAATCCTGAGTCATGAAGGTTAAGTAGTCATGGCCACCTGCCAGGTTTGCTCATCTAGATGAATGGCTCACAGAGCAGTTGTCATCCTCACAAGTCAAGAAGGACTGGCAGCTACATGCTTTGGGAATTTAAGAGCAGAAATATAATATTAAAATGCAGCATAATTTTCCCTTTGGCAAAGGCAGAGGTTTACAGCATGTGTTGCCCGTATTTTTATTTTCACTTTTATTATTTGAAAACTAGCATTTTCATTTAAAAATAGTAAATTGAACTGTTGTATTTTTAATATAAGTTAATGTAATTTTGCTGTATAAACCAAGTTGATTATTTGGCAATGAAAACTTCATTGGATTAGTAACTTATATCATACAAGACTAACTGTATTTCATATTATTAGCCTTAATGAATAAATACAATTTTCCTTTAGAATCTGTTATCGTAGTTTCAAATCAACAAGGTGTGCTCATTGAAATTAAACTAGTCATTTAAAAGAGGTTTTTAATTATGAGATGGTAATTTCATAAAGGATTAAATATCTGAATAAAATAACTTATAAACAGAACTATCAGGGTAGAAATCAAATCTGTGACAAAATTTTTTTAGCATAGCATGAAATGAAACCATGCATTTTCCATGTCATACTGCCACCAAGTGGCTAGTTAATTTCTTTATAAATCACACTTAAATTTTTTTTTCATTGTAAAAGCAAAAGTTATGGTGAAGATATTTTTACAGAAAATAGAAGTGTGAGATAAAAACAACCCAATTCTACCCTCTTAATTCATCAGTTGTCAGTCTCTTGTAGTATTTTTAAGTATTCTAACACATGAAAGCACCCACAGATAGAATGACACACGCGTAGACTCCTTCACAGCTGTAAAACGTTGCTCTGTCTGTCAGCTTTAACCATTAGGCCGTTAATTTCCATGCTGGAGAAACCTCATGCTATCTCTGTTACTGCTTTATTAAATGCGGTATTTTGTTCACAATGGGACAATTCTGTCCTACAGTAGAATGTTACATTGTATGACTAGTATAGCTTCACAGGATATATTTCAGGATATTCAGAAACCCAAATAATTTCTAGTTTGGAAAATTTTTCTGATGTAGTTTGCACATACTATCATGGAAAGTAAGAGTGATCCTAAGAGAAGACAATGTGCCTGGAAAGAGTTGGCGTTTTTATAATAAAAATAGCTCCCCATTCTTGGACAAAAAGTAGAGCATAAATATACTCTTTAGCCCAACAAATACCAGGCTAAATTAACCAAATCTGCTCCAAAGGACTGGTTTTGGAAATAATGTATTCTGTTTGTTTCTTTGAGTTGGTGCCAAATGGTCTCCTTAGCTTTTCCCTGTGTGGCCACTTCCGGTCAACCATGTTATCACTGTGAGGCAACCACTCAGAATCTTCCAGTGTGTTTCAGACAACACAGAAGACCTCATATGCTCTCTGCTGGGCCTTGCAATCATGTCTAACTTCATCATAACTAAGCATGCCATTTACTGAATGAAGACTTAGGTATGGTAACCAACCAATGTCGTCTTCATGGCAGTTAAGAGTGGAATTTCTCACCTAGTTTCTGCACGTACTTTGTACTGGTCACTAGGTTCATGAATTAACAGTCTCACTTTTACAACAGGGCAGTTCAGGGTGGTGGACCTGCCAGCAGTCTGGCCCCCTAATAGGTAGCTTTGCTTCTCTGGGGACAAGTCAGTGTGTCATTCCTGCCTGGCCTCACTGGGTTCTCAATCCCACCACATTGTGTATTATTGGGCTAAAGCACTGAGCACTGATTCTTTAAAGCTTCAGCCTATGATTATTTTCTCCAGATATTTTTCTTGATCACTCTGTCAACACACGCTAATTAGGAGAGGCTTGGAAAGTACAGAAGATTATGGACAGCACACAGGATTTCAGATTGTGTCACAACCTAGAAGCAGTCATTTGAAACATTTGTTTTGTTTCCACATCAATACCCTCTTGGAGATCACATGCCTTAGCAATATCACAGCGTGTCTTTTGCATTCAGTGTTACATAATGAGCACTTCCTCATTAAAAATTTCTCAAAACACATAGTTGCTTAATACTCATCACACCCATGCAATGAATACCCATTCAATAACACTCCGATTGAGAAGCTGTTTTGAACATAAACTGTTGGCTCACATAAAATAGCCCAGGTCCTAGCTCCACCAATCGGAATTACATAACCCTAAACAAATTATTAGTTCCTTCCATGACTTGTGTTCTTCACAGCAAAACTGGAAGACAGCCATGCTTAACTCAGGGATTCTAATGAACATCTTAGTTACTGTTGTGTTGCTGGGAAGAGACACCATGATCAAGGCATCTTATAAAAGAAGCTATTTAATTGGAGACTTGCTTACAGTTTCAGAGAGTGAGTCCATGATCGTCATGGAGGGAACAGTGGTGGCCGGAATCATAGTTCAGAGCAAGTTACAGGCAGAGAGAGAGAGAGAGAGAGAGAGAGAGAGAGAGAGAGAGAGAGAGAGAGAGAGAGAGAGAGAGAGAGAGAGAGAGATTGGGTCAGATCTGGACTCATCTCTTCCAATAAGGAACACCTCCTAATCTTCCACAAACAGCTCCACTAACTGGAGACCAAGCATTCAAACATAGGAGTCTACGGGGGCCATTCTCATTCAAACCACCACAATGAGATAGTTTACATGAAGTACCTAGTACCATGTTTTACATGAATGAAAGCCTCAAAAATATTATTTATTGCTATGTTGGATATTTGAATTGGCTTCAAGTTCTTACTTTCATAATTAGCTTTGGGACAAATGTCACTGCACATGAATTTCCTTTTCTTATCTGTTGATTCTTTCCCATATATCTTGAGACCCACATTTCTAATTATTTTTCAAGGTTGTGTTTCTATATGTGGGCTTCTTTGGCCGCAGACATAGGCATCTATGGGACCGTTTTATTTATTTCTTCCTTTGCCAGGCTTTGTGTCAGTTAAGGACTGTATTATAAGAACTTAGATCATAGCTGACAGGTGCCATTCTGGACATTTCTTTCCAAAAAACAAGAGTCAAAGCAATAGGTAATTTTTTTTTAACCAAAGTACTATTTTCTTAAAACATAAACATCTCCGTTTGGTTCCTATCTTGCTAGTCTTATTTTAATAATTCAGCTGTGTAACAACATTTAAGTGTTATCATTCCGGGCCCAACCTGGGATGGCGGAATTCAATACCATCAGATCGAGGGCAATCATTTGGTCTAGCCTATACTGATTGGTAAAGTAAAGACACTGACCATACAACACCAGACAGGCATCAGAAGCCCAAGGAAGAAACAATAGTGTGCCAGCAACCAACTCACTGTGACACCTGGAAAACTAAGCCAGATCAAGTTATTTCATGGGTAAATGAATCGTATCATCCATGATAATTAGTGATGGCAAGGTATGCAGAGACACTACTAGCAGACTCTCTTAATTCATGAATTCCTCCCTTGTAGTATGTTTACAGAGAAAAGGGAAGACGGACAAAGGCATCCACGTGGACCACATAGAGATGCAGGTCAGAGGTCAAAGCAAGTCAAGATTCTACAGGTAAGACTTTTGCCTGTTGTCAAAGGTTCTTCAAAGTTCCGTTCTTGGTTTTGGGCACAGTACATCCCTCTTCTCAAGTCTGAATAGTCTAGTAGCCTCTTGGGAAGAACAGTGCACACTTCTACCCACTGAGCAATCACTCTAGTCCTTCAATACTCTTGAGTTGTTACTTATCCTACAGAAAAACAGTGATTTATTAGAGGCAGGACCAGGAGAAGATAATACCTCAATGAGAAGTCCCAAATGGCTCATATTTCAAGGAACAGCGTGTTTGTTTCATAGTTTATTAACTAAGAATCTACAAATTATAATTAATTTATATATGCCTGAATGACAAGTCTCTAATTATAAACAAGGGAAAATTTGGAAAACACTCTGTACACTGTTAACAAATTTGCATTACATTTAATAGCATGTATATTGAGTTCTATTAAGATGTTTGATTTTTTTCATCGTTAGACACTAAAAATCCTGAAAAACTAATAATGAGTACCTAAATAGCTCTGGTGATGCTACAGGTAGTAACTTCCCAGGAACAAAGTGAAAAGAAGTTTCACAGCTTGCTCACACTTGCCGTCCTCTGGAAAACCGTCCAAACAGGTGTCTGTCTTCTCTGGGAAACTTCTACTGAAAGTTGCAGTTAAGCACACTAATTAGTCATTATGAAATTACTGCCTTTCACTTGGCACTCTAACTTCATAAAAGGATTACTAAATTCAAGCCCTTTTCCATCACAGAGAAGTCTGTAGGACAGAGCAGTGTCTCTGATTTATATTGGTAATACTGAGTTCAGGGAACTGACTTTGTTTTCAGTATTGGTTTTCTACAAATTATTGATGAATTATCTGTTTCATTTTGGGTATTTTCTGTGCTTGAAGACCCCAGAAGTTTCTGTAGCAGCTGTGCAGGTTGGTGGCATAGAAGTCCTCAGTAGTTCGGTCTTGCTGAGGCCTTACAGCCAGAGCAAACCAGATATGACAGAGAGGGTCATGTGGACACCATTCCAGAACACAGACCTGTTTCCTGTGCTTTTTAAGAGCTTGGGCTGCCAAGGATGCCAGAAAGGGCAGACTCTCAGGAAGCAGCCAGACAGCACGAGAGAGAATTCCTAAGATTCTCTCATGCCCTCTGAAGCCTGTGATTGCTAAAACTGGATTCTACACTTGTCTCTCCCTGCTTCTTGCCTTTGCCAGGTGTTCTTTCTTAAGGAGACTAAGCAGCAGGCCCCCAATCCAGCACCAAGGCATCTTGCCAATGTGTTCCAATGACCAGACTGCAGAGCTGTTGACTCCTCCCCTAGGCTTTCCCACAAATCCCGACTTTTATAATACACCAGAACTTGGCAAATGTATCTTAGTGAGGGCACAGAGGCAGCGCCTCCACCATCTTTTGCAAGCAAAGCCCAGATAGGCCCAGTGCGTGTAAGTAAGTCACTAAGCCAAGCATAAACTCTAGAAAGGAGAGCAAAGAACTCTAGAGATATGGGTAGACATGCCAGATTGTGTGTAGTAGCTGACTATGTGGCCTTGGAGGCCCACCTTTTACTTAGTAATCTTGACCCTTGAGTCCCTGGGAATCCAATCTGAGAACCCCGTTTTGTTTACTATTTCCCTTGTATTTGGGCTCATTTAGATGGTCTTCTTTGCCTCTGGTTTCCATCAGAGTTAGCTAAAAAACCCAAGAAAAATCTGGGAACACTGAAAATTGAAAGCTGGAAACTAAATCTGGGAAGAATGATAATTAGCAATTCTCTCTATTCTTGGAGTGGGAGGATGGGTCTCATTACATATTCCAGACTGACTTAGAATTCACTATACTGTCCAGGCTGCCATTGAACTCCTGGTGAGACTCTTGCCTCAGCCTGGATTTACAGGTAGTAACCACCACAACCAGAGCTTCTATCTGAAGGTTGGTCTGCCATTTAAACATAGTTTCGTACACTTCATTACAGAAGAACCTGGGAGTGAAGCGGCTCAGGTATCTGCACAGGCATTTCCAAGCAACTGGCCCAGGGCTCCCACTCTGAGAAACATTGTACTCTAGATAATTTACTTGACTGGAACCTCTTCTTTGTTGTTGTTTTTTTTTTTTTTTTTTTTTTTTTTTTTTTTTTTTTTTTTTTTTTTTGGTTTTTCGAGACAGGGTTTCTCTGTGTAGCTTTGCGCCTTTCCTGGGACTCACTTGGTAGCCCAGGCTGGCCTCGAACTCACAGAGATCCGCCTGGCTCTGCCTCCCGAGTGCTGGGATTAAAGGCGTGCGCCACCACCGCCCGGCTCTTCTTTGTTTTTAATGTAGGGCTCACTTTGAAAATGAACAAGTGAGAAAATAATCATAATATCCCATCAACTACTTCACACTTTGTCGTGAATAAATGAGGAGGAGGCGGGCTCTGTTTGAGGGACTGATAATGAAACAAAGCTCTGCCCGAAGGGTTTTCTTATTGACACATGTGGAGAGCATTTAGACAGTGACTGGGATGGGACTGACACAGGCTCTTCCTAGGTCTCTAGGGAACGCAAACAGCTGAGCTGCCCTGGAACCCCACAGCCTGACTGTGCCAGGACTTGGCTATTGCCATGTTTTGTAACTTTTGGCAAGTTTTTGGACCTCATTGCCTTCATCTACATGGTGGAACAATGATCATGCTGGTTTTATAGGACCATAGCAATAGAGAACAATTCATAGGTAAAAAGTTTACCATAGTGACCATCCTAGAAATGTTAGCTAATGTCTTATATTCTGAAGACTCCCAGGCTTTCTAAGTGACTTGATAACATGCTAGGATAGAGGAACATGGGTATCTAACTAGCAAAACTTCCCCTGTGGATGTGGTAAAGCCTGATATTCTATTCTGAGGAACTGATTTTTTTTTAAATTTTTATAAAGCTCTGCTTTCCAGTAAAGGCTTAATATTCAAGGAAGGAAAAGAGATTAAGTCATTCAAGTCACCCAGCTCTTACTATAAATGAGCTCTTTCGGTTTCTCTTTGAGCCTGGGTTTTTCAAAAACTTTTATTGTTGTCATAGATGGCAGTACTTGAACCAGGCAGGCCAACCACGCTACAACTGACTAGCATCATAGCTTGAGAGCAGTTTTTGCTGCTTGTATCCTCCCCATCTATCCATCCATCCATCCATCCATCCATCCATCCATCCATCCATCCATTCATCCATCCATCCATCCATCCTTCCATTTATTGGCAGACTCTCACTACCTAGCCTAGGCTGAACTTGAACTCCAAATCCTCCTGCTTCAGCCTCCCACGTTATAGGATTATAGGCATGTGCATCCATGCCCAGTGTTCAAGACCAGGCTTTAAAGACAAGGAAAAGACGCTCTTCAGAGAGCAGCAATACAGAGAAATGCCTACTAGCCTAGCTGGGTATAATTTTGGAAATCAGTGACACACATGTAATAATTTAGAAAATAATCAGGACAATCCTCTGTGGAAGGAACATTATTGCTTGCACTGAATGTACTTCCTTATAAATAAACCCTTAATTACTTGGAGTTTAGCTGTTGGGGAGAAAAAACCTCCATTACCAAGCAAACTGGTTAACAAAAATAATATTATGGGAACATATTTTGTTTTCAATCACAAGTCATGTTGCTCTTCACCTGTGTAGGTTACTTCTTCCTGCTTTTATTTTTATTTGTACTTACAAGGTAATGAAACTTATTATGTAATTATTCTTCTCTATCTTCTCTAGAATAAAACTTCTCCAAGGTATATATCTTGGTCTTTGCTTACTGAGGTTCTTAAGCACTTCTAAGGCCTGCCAAGTGGTATAGGCTGAATTAATATTTAAATAACATGATAATAACTGGTTTTTCATGGATTCTTAAAAAGGTAAACAGTGAGGATTTGCTAAAACATATTTGAGTACCTACTATTATGATTTTCCTAAGTCAATTTAGTTTCTATTTCTAAACACTTATCTTTAAACTCACAGATAAATGTGGCTCATATCCCTCATCAAAGAAACTTCTTTTTACAACAGATGGAGATTGCTACAGGGATCCATAACTGGTCAAAATGTAGAGACTAAGTGACCACGGGTGGCAAAGACTTAATTAGTACATCTACAGCACAATCCCAGTACCTAAAGCTCAGGAGACATGATGGAAAAGGGAGCAGAAAGATGGTAAGAGCCAGAGGACCAAGATGCTTGCTGCAAGATAGTGTCTTCTAGACATTACAGGGAGCTGCTCCCATGATCTCTCAACAATATGGCTGCCTAAATAAGACCTGCATAATGAATACATCAGTTGATGAGCCAACGAAGATGAGGGAAATTTCACAAGACTCCACCCCTAGATGAAGAGCTACAGACAAGCAATGGCTTCTGAGGGAGGGAAAATTAGTTATCTTTGGGGTTAAGTTCCCTTATAGGCTATTCATCTCAAATTGTTAGTTCTGAACACATATACATAAGTACAACACTGAATGGATTCACAAATACATATATTTGCACAAGAAGGGGCCATAGCCCACAAGTGGTAGTGCAGGCCTTTAACCCCAGCACTTGGAAGACAGAGGCAGGTGGATCTCTGCAAGTTCAAGTCCATCCTAGTCTACAGAGTGAGTTCCAGGACAGCCATGACTTCACAGAGAAACCCTGTCTCAAAGAATAATAAAAAGAAGAAGAGGAGGAGGAGGACAAGAGGAGGGAGAGGAGGAGGAGAAGGGGTCATGAATTTGAGAGGGCTGGAAGGAGACATAGGGGTGGAAATGATGTAAATACAGTGTATTTATATATAAAATTACCAACAGAATTTAAAAAAAAACAATTTGATAACATGCATCTTAAAATGTGCTTAATCCCCCTCCGTGTGTGTGTGTGTGTGTGTGTGTGTGTGTGTGTGTGTGTGTGTGTGTGTGTTGCCTGAATATATGTGTGGTTTGTGTATATGTGCTTAACTTGGAGTATGTGTGTATATGCTTAACACTGAATGTGTGTTGTATACATGTATGTGCTTAACTGTGCATATGTGTGTATGCTTGTGTATGTGAGGATACTTTCTTCCATGTATGTGCATGTGGCAACCTGAGACTGACATTCAGTTCTACTTCTACTGTTCTTGGCCTTTTTTTTTTTTCTTTTTGAGACATTGATCCGTTACTGAACCTGGAGCTCATTGATGGGCTAGAGTGACTGGCTCGTCAGCATGTAGGATCTGCCAGGCTCTGTCCTCCCCGAGCACTGGGATTACAGATACACACTGTTGCACACGGCTATTATATGGGTGCTGGAAATGTGAACCCAGAGCCTCTTTCTCGCACAGCAAGCCCTTTACCTACCAAGCCATCTTCCCAGCATCAAATTTGCCTAACTCTTGATCTAATAATTCTTTTTTTAGACATAAAGAAGTAAAAGTTTAAATACAAATCTATTTAAAGAAGCTTACTGATAATGCTGAAATGAAGTAGCTGAAATTTTGTTTAAATAAGGAAATGAGGGTGGAGAAATGGATCTGCTGTTAAGAGCACTGTCTTCTCTTCCAGAGGTCGGCGGTTGGATTCACAGCATCCACATGTTAGTGCATGTGTAACTCCCATTTCAAAGGATCAGATGCCCTCTTCTGGCCTCCTTGGAGATTGCATGCATGTGGTGCACAGACATTATACATGCAGGCAAAACATCCATATATATTAAAAAAAAAATCATCTCAAAAAAGGAAATAAATAAGTCATGGTATGTCTATAAACTAGAACAATGTGTAGCCATTAAACAAGGTGTTTAAAAACTTACAAGTAGACTACATAAGCAAACCAGAAAACACTGCAGTTCCAATCACAAAAATGTACGTGCATAGGAAATACTAGCATAAATTCATTGACATGTGAGTAATAGATATTTCTAGATCTCACAGTAAACAAACGTACATTGTGTTTGCAAAGAAAAATATGTATTTGAGTTTAAAAATTTTTACTTTCTCTAGTATTTCCACTGTTTCTCATTAAATGTATCACGGGAAGGGATGTGGAACAAAAGAATAGCCTGTGGTTCCTTTAAGTGAGTGTGTGGGGTGCATAAATCTTCACGTTTGACTGCTATTTTGACTTTTAAGTGAAATTTCTTCTTATGAAATAAGAAACGTGAAGCTCAGACTTTGTAGGTTCTTATTCCCTTCTACCCTAGACCTTTGTCCGTAAACAACATTTGTGCTGGATATGATGGCACACGCCTGTGATTACAGCAGTTGGAGGGCTGAGGCAGGAGGACTGTCGCAAGTTCAAGACAATCCTGTATTAGAGAGTGACATTCTGTCTAAAACAACAACAACAAAAACAAAAACCACCAAATACGTGCATGCACACACCATTTGTTGGCCTGCCCCTGACCTGTAGAGGGACAGGTTATCTGCCATTCCCCTTGTTCAGACAGAACTGAATGACAAAGATTGGGAGTGCTGAGCAGTGGTGATGAGAATGTACAGCATTGAGCAGCTCAGTGCAATGACCCACAAGCAATGTGCCAGACTGCCTAGCAAAGCATGACTCACTTTCTACATTTACAAAGTGGTGCTAATTACACAACCAAATACGGTGAACATAGAAAACAAACAAGCTTACAGAGAACAGTGCTTTGTAAGTTTAAGCAAATTATGCTCAATTACACTCATTTGAGTAACTCTGGGTTTCATTAAAAAAGAACGGTGTTACTTGGGGCTAGACAGATGGCTCAACAGTTAAGAGCTCATCCAGAGGATCTGGGTTTGATTCCCAACACCCACGCTGTGGTTCACAACCATTTATACCTTCAGTTCCAGGGGATCCACTGCCTTCTTCTGGGCTTCTGTGGGCTCCAGGCACACACAGACAAACGTATAAATAAAACTCCCATACACATAAAATCAAAATAAAATAAAATTTGAAAAAGAATTTAATTACTAAATAAATATATTTTATATTGTATGGAAAGTCTCAAGAAGTTTTACCAATACCAACTTAAGACGGAAAATATTAAATTTTAACTTCTAAAAATAGAGAACTGATGATTTATTTGGAATTATTCTCCTAATAATGTAGCTCTAGGATTTGGACATCAGGGGGCGCCAAAATAACTTGGTTTGCTGGGCTCCATCCACTTGAAGTCACATATCATAGTTGTCAAGCTGTTGCAATAAGAACGACATTATTATTGATGTGAGTATAATTAAGCCAGATGCGTTGTTTCTGGAAAGCAAAACAAAATCTGGCGTATAAACTATACATAAAAGGCATACATCTGGTTCATGGAGCCACTCTGGAATATTATGACAATTGTACTTGTTTGGCTTTTATTACTTGCTTACAATTGAAATCTATTCAGCTAAGAAGGTGGTATTGTGTGGTGTGACTAAATGCATATGTAATTAAACTAATAATAATAGGAATGAGCTCTTTCTATATCTCCATCAGTGAGGTCTTGCTGAGAAGTCATTAATTCCATGGTTAAGTGTTTTTAACTCTTTCGGGTTACTTTTAATATAGAGATAATCAGTGTTTAGTCACATTATATGTTTTTTTTTATTTTTTGTGATGCATTTATTTTTTCTGTAACTCAATGATACTTTCCAAAACAAGGACTGATAACAAATCATTGTGTTTGTGAGGATTGTCACCCCAACTGTGTGTAGAATTAGTCCCTTTGTGGGAAGAAATGTGAGTAAATGTGTTGAAACCCAAGCATCTCCAGGTGGCTTAAACCATTTCACAAATTGTCAGCCTTAAAAAGCTCAAAGCAAATGATGATTTCAATATTGTCGCCCTCCACAGAATAGCCTTTCTCAAGGGTCGCAGGCAAGCTGAAAGAACACTTAGAAGAAGATCAAAAGGAGAGATGCAGAGAACACAGTATTTAAACATACCCACCTGTGAGGGGAGTTTTGTGAACAAAAGGCGAACTCCAAGACTGCCAATGTCTTTTACCCGGTCCTTGACATCTCACTTGAAACATATACTTGCTGTTGGGCTCCAGGTAGAATTCTGACTGCTGCACATATGTGAAGTTAGTGTCAAATTCCTTAACCTAAATGGATGCATAATGGTAGTGAAGTGAGGTGGTGAGGAGGAAATAGTTATTCCATTCAGCAGATCTAGGTAACACCCACTAGATTCTGGGCACTTCCCAGAGCCAGAGAAAATAGGCAAGAACAGAGTACTATAAAATGTACACAACCACATGCAAGCTTTAGAATTAAAAGCAAAATCCATACTGGTTTATATTTGACAAACTTAGAAATCTTCAGAAATTCCAAAATATGATACATTTTATACTTTGGAATAGCTGCCCGTCCCTCACCCTCCTCACCCCAGTGGATGGAGGATTAATCTGTTAATCATTTGTATTCTTTATCCAGGCTGACTCCAAATGGTATGTAGCTGAGAATAATCTTGAACTTCTGATCCTCTTGTCCCCACCTCCCAGCACTGAGATTTCTGATATGCACCTGTTGCCTAGTTACTTGGTGCTGGGGGTTGAATTCAGGGCAAGCATTGACTATTTATATGAATAACCTCCCTGAATGAGGAAAGTGTCTCATTTATTCATGAAAAATTAGAAAAAATACTCAGAAGGTAAGTCGTTAAATTGGTTCTTATTGAAGATTTGTGTAAATAGTACAATATGTATGAGTGTGTGCACAAGTATATGAGAGCAAATAAAACATCCAAGAAAAGTGGACTCTGAAAATACAATGAAAAGGAAATAGGAGAGAAAATAGCTCAGGAATACAACTGTGATTGTGGTATCATCTGTTATCAAAGAAAGTGAAAAACACACTCCATATTAGCTGGCTCAGCCAGGAGAGGGACCCAGGGCTCAGAGCAGCAGCACCCTGTGGAAAGTGACTTACTGAAGTTATGGATAGTTGTGACCTGTCATGCGGGTGCTGGGACTGATCTCCTGGTCCTTTACAAGAGCATCGAGTGCTCTTTTAGCCAGGAGCCATATCTCCAGCCCCTGAGTCGGTTCTTGACAGGAGCTTAAGGTGCCAAGAGGAAGACTACAAAGATAAGTAGCTGGAACACAGAGTCTAGCACTCAGAGGAGCAGGAAGGATGCCAAGCACCGTCCACTGTATTGTTGTAGAAACAGGGGCAGTTTATTGTGAAAGAGAAAGCACCCTAGAGAAGGGGAGTGGGCCAGAGAGCTGAAGGAAAAGCATGTTCTCAAAAGGACTTCTGGCCCTTTTTATAGGTCATTTACATAGCACTTACCTGTCCTATAAAAGACTCTAAGCTATCAGGGCCCACCTGCCCTGTGTTGATACATGGGAAGTTAATTGGGTCTCTTTTGGGGTTATCAATAAAACAATTTAAGAATAGACTCAAATGGAAGTAGGAGGACATTATTAGAGCTTAAAAAGAAAACTCCCAGAGCAGTTATGCTGCAAAACTTAAGCTACAGCAGGAGAAAGCCATGCGTTTCAGCTGTCATGGAGGCCACAAGATTTTAAGTAGGAATCCTAAAACATTGGGGGATGCGCGATCCAAATGGGCCCCCCCAAAATGGCAGTGCCCTCGACAATGTCATAAATGATATTCTAGGCTCAGCTCAGGTTGGACACTGACCAGGTAACAGAAGAATTGCTAGCAGATAAACAAAACCCTGAAATCAGCATTCTTCAGAAACTCATGAAGCAGGTTTCTGTCTGTCAGGAAGAGCCATTGCTTCTCTTATCTCCCTACAGCCGAATATCTCCAGCAATGGGGCATGCATTCCCTAGTAATACCTGTCAAAGTCCCCACTCTAGTCCTCAGGTTCTCCTGGCTCACAGACCTTCCCCACTTGATACTCTAATTTCCAGGCTATTCCCACTTTCTCCTGCAGCAGCATGCCTCTTTAAAACTGCAAGGCTTTCCTCACCTTTTGCTTTTCTCTCTCTGTCCCCTAAGAGATGGCCATGGTAGCTTTGAACTTTCTCAAATAAACTTGCTTTCTACCCATAGAGTGGTCCAGTTTAGTGGTTTCCCTGCCCTTCCTTTATAGGGAAAAAGCCTGGGAAACATGCTTAGAAATAAAGAAAAAGAAAAGTCTCACCTTTCTAAATATTTCAGAAAAGTGTGCAGACTGATAGCCCTACGTTACTACTGAACTTGGGGCAGGAAGAATAATATAGTACCTTGTTAAAGAGCTAATTATTCTATCTCTTTAGCATGGCAAGTGAGCCCACCTTCCTAGAGGTTGTCCCTTAGCCAAAGTGATTAATCCAGCCAGAGATTCTAATCACTTGATGGAGAAGGAGTTTTGTCTACTCTAAAGGAGTGATAGAAACATAGTAACTAATGGGTCCCTTCTCTTTACTCTTCACATTTTCAAGGTCACTCATTCCTTTCTCAAAATGCAAACCCTCTTCCCCTTCTGCTTCCTGGAATTAGAGACAGTTCCGCACATTGACTCAAAGTGCTGTTGTGGACCTTCCCATTTCTTTGAAACATGTAAAAGGGGGCACACATTCTGCCTCATGGGTCTGAACTCGCCTCAGACAACCCATCCCCCCCTCAGTGTGCACTTGAGCTCCTAAGCTGAGACCTATCATAATGGTGCCAAAGCCCATGATGGGGCTCAGCTGTAACAGACACTCTTTGGGGTCCCTGGCATTCTATGCTTACTGCTGCTTCTCCACACGCTATACTTGCCTCTGTCTTCTTCTGGTAAGCCTCTCATCTTTGGGACAACTACCATCTCTGGACTAACTCAATAAAAGTTTAGGCAGCTGCCTCCCTTGAGATTGGGTTGGGACTCATTGCTACAAACCAGCCAGTTTTGGGGATGCCCAAACTCAGCTTGGTTTCCTGGGTGTGACAATGGCCACATATTTGGGAGATCAGGAAGCAGAGTGGTGCAGGCTTCCCTCATGTGTTTCCACTTGCTTGACTCATCAAGCCTCATAATGGATACAACCCATTTTTGGCCAACTAAAGATTCTCCTGCCAGGTGGCTTTTCTCAAAATGCTTTATCCTGGGGGGAGAAATCATACCCAAAGTACCAATTTTCTTTTGTAACATCATCTTGTCACACAAAAAATTTAAGTAATGGCTTTCAGTGGCCTAAACATGATTCCTTTGATGTACATTTGTGCAGACCTAGATTTTATACAGCATAGTGGCAAATGGCTTGAGGATTCCTATAGCAAATGCCCTTTCTAACGCTAAAATAGCTCTTTTCCTTTCTGTTTTTCTTTACTACATTCTCCACACAAAAGCAGCCTCTTCAGAAAGCCTCCTTCTCTAGCTGCATGGAGACTGCAACTTTTCTCTGTGTGTGTTAGGAGGCTGCCTCATTCATAGCCAAAAGTTTTGCTTCGCTATGATGACAAAAAGCCTGGCTTCTCCAGTGTTGTCCTTGGGTTCTATTTGTCTCCTCTGACACACGGTGGCTCATGGTTGCTACTTTCTGGCTCTCTGGGATCTTACTAAAGGCCTTTCCTCCTGATTTCTCCTGGACCTGGCCTGGTGCGGATGATACCCACCATGTAGTTGTTCCCATCTCCCTCTGTGTAGTTACGACGTGCCTAAGATAACGCCATCTTGTCCTGACTCCTTTTTGTGTTTACTTAGACAGTTCTCAGCTTCCTACCTGACAACAGTCACATCTACCTTGGCAACATAGTTGATATTTCCATGACCTTGACCATGGTCCAGATGTGTTCACCAAAATAATGGATATTTATACAAACTTGACATAAACTAATATACCTGAGGAAGGTATAAATAAAAAAATAATTGTCATGTCATGTCTAAAATAATTACTATATTCTGCCAGAAATGAATGCTTCAAAGTTACTCTCTCATCTAACTTTGATGTAAATTATTGTCTTTGTGGCTTTTGCCTTTAAAAATGCTGTTCCCCTGAGCTTTGGCCCCAAGACTTTGAGGCATAAGCCTTCCCTTGGTCACTGGCTAATAAAGGACTCATATATTTTTAATTGACTTAATCAGGTGTCTGTATCTTTCTTGTGTGGATTATTATACGTGCCCCACCCCATCTCCAGGGCTGCACATCACAGGATCCTCCACGGCTTTTCTAGTGACACAGGCACCGGCCCCCTCCTTGCAGTTTCCCCCCTTGACCAGACCAAAGCAGGTTCACATTCTCAATGTTTCTGGAATGGGGAGTGTGCTTCTCCCTCCATGCTAACTGTGACCACAGGGAGGCTATGTTTTACGCTGACAAGTTTTATTAGTACCCACAGAGAGCTGTCTTGTTCTATAGAGTCCACCTTCTACCACCAACTCATGCTCCAATTACATTAAGAAAAAGCTGATTTACATTCAACTGACATAATATACAAAGTGAAAAAAATAAAACAGGGGCTGGGTGGGAGGAGGGGAACTACTCAGGGATATAGGAATACTTACTACAGGCCCAAACCCAAAAACCACTTTAGCATATCTTAGCCTTTTAAAATTAGCCTATTACCTCCCTCTGTGTAAACAACTGTGATGAGAACTCCAAAGCTACCTCATGGGATCTTTAACTTTAAGGACATCCATAACAACCCTATTTAAATCTGTCTTCACCAGTACCTTCCCCACAACCTTATATATCAAAACTATCTGTCAAAAAGTCAACTAAACAGAAATTTTAATTTTTTTTGGCGTCACTTCCTTTGATGATGCCTGTTCCATCACTGACTTTATTTACCCTCAACCTCCTACTCAAAAAATGCAGTTCAAATAATTTTGAAACTCATCTTGGGATTTTTGGTCCTTCCTTTCCCTCCTCTTCCCTAAGAGACGTTGGATTATGAAAGCTGCTAGATTAAACCAATCTGTATATTTTAAAAATGTCTTGACTTCAAAATGGAAGTCAATAGGTATGCTGCTTTGGGTAAGAGGTTATGCTTTTTTCCACAGAAAATGAGATTGATTCATTCCAGGCTGATATGGATCAGGTTTGATGGGGGAAGACACCCTGAAAATCCTGGCTACAAAAATAAAGAAATAAACCTAAAAAACCTACGAAACATATGCTGTATTTTACCTGCTCAAACATAAAACAAAAAAATATTTTTAACTGACTTATGCACACCACATATTCCATACTTGTAATATATGCTACCTTTAAAAGTTTATGTATTTTCAGAGCAAGGGGACCAGTCACCAATAAAGATGAATGGCCCAGGTGATCCAGCATCTTAAAATGCCTCTATTGCAGTTTCCTCAGAGTTCTACATCCAGAATAGCTTTAAAGCTGCTGGATGAGCTGGTCCAGCCTCACGAACTACTCCAGCCAAGACTTAACCATTATCCTAAATTTTCTCAGGGTCCCTCAAAGATGCCAGTGCCCCTAGACAACAGGAAGCAGTCTAGAGAAAAAACACCCACATTCCCAAAATTTGTTATGGATGTTTGTCATCATTTAAAGAGGGTTGGTTACAAATTGTTATTAGTTATAGTCAGGAAAAAAGCTAAACAAAGGAGTTAAATTCAAAGATCTCTTTCTAAAGAAAAAGGGGAGGATATAGGAATTTATAGGAAAAAAGAGTAGATTATTGAATCTATTTAATCCAAAAATCAACTATCAATCTCAAAATATTTTACGTTTGTATGGATTTTGGTTTATTGATACAAATTTGAAATTATTTTTGCTATAATGTATGTATGTTTCTACTCTTGTTTCGGGTATTGTGTTTATGTAACTAATTTAAAAATGTCATGTATAATTAAGAAATACAGGTTGATAGTAATATATAATAATCAAGCTTGTAGTCATATTAAATATGTTTTCAAGGTTAAATATATACATGTTTAGATAGATAGATGGTCTTCATACACTTCAAAGACTTATAGAATATGGCATTTAAGGTGTTTAATAACTTAAGGCTTTTCATGACAGTGAGACAGGTCTGTTCCTGACAGCACCAAATTACTTAAAAAAAGATGATGGGCAATGAAGAAACTCTGTATGGAGCTTGCTTTCTTCATGGCAAAAGCTAGCCATTTGGGCAAAGAAATTGCCCTTGCCTCAATAGCTGACAGTATACTGTCCAAACTGGAACAGCAGGACACAAAAAAACATGACTGGCAAGCTTGCCAAGACAGAGTAGACAGCCCTGCAAAATTTCCTGCTTCTCAAAAATGTCTGTCAGATATACTAGGCATGTAGGCTAAAGTTGGGTATCCCAACATTACAGAACAACTTTGGGTGACTGTCTAGGCAACGCAGATGTCCCTGTCATTAGGTAACATTACACCCTTCTGGGGTCTTTGATGGACTTAAAGACTAAACAATTAGACTTAAAGTTTTTCTTAGTTATGATAAAGGTAAATAAGGGATAAAACTTTAGACTCACAAAGATAAGATAAATAATAGAATATTTTCTCTAAATTTGCCAAATACAAATTGAATGAATATTGTAACTGTAATTCTTATTCAGTAACTGTTATATATATATATATATATATATATATATATATATATATATATATATAGTTTTACTATGTTAAATTTAAAATCTTCCTTTTTAATTAGACAAAAGGGGGAAATGCTGTGGACTGATCCTCTTGTTCACTGTGAAGCTGTATTGCTCTCACTGTTAATAAAGAGCTTGGTAGGAAGAGATCGGACGGGAGAGACTAGAAGGATGCTGGGAAAAAGAAGAATGGAGTCAGGAGGGTTGGGAAGAGACAGAGTAAGCAGGAGATGAACATGTTGTACTGAGATAAGGTACCAAGCCATGTGGTAGAACATAGATAAAAATATGGATTAATTTAAGATGTAGGAGCTAGTTAGTAACAAGCCTAAGCTATTGGCCAAGAATTTATAATTAATAATATTATATTATTATAATTAATAAGAGACATAATTAATGTCTCTGTGTGGTTATTTGGGAGCAGCTGGCAGGACAGAGCTGACTGTCTGTCCATATGAAAAACTCTGCTTACAGGATACAAATAGAAAAGTAGAAGTCAAAGTATCTTTACTCTCAGATGATATGACTTTATACATAAAAGACCCTAACAACTCCAATAAGAAACTTCTATATTTGATAAACATATTCACTAAAGCAGCAGAACACAAAATTAACTCACAAAAATCAGTAGCCTTCCTATATATAAATGACAAACATACTGAGAAAAAGTCAGGGAAACAGTACCTTTCACAGTAGCCTCAAAAAATATACCTTGGGGCAACTTTAATCAATCAAGTGAAAGATTTGTATAATAAAAACTTCAGTACACTGAAGAAATTGAAGAAGATATCAGAAGATGGGAAGATCTCCCATGCTCATGGATCATTAGGATTAATATTGTGAAAATGGCAATACTACCAAAAGCAATTTACAGACTCAACACAATCCCCATCAAAATTCCAACACAATTCTTCACAAATTTGGAAAAAAAAACAACTTTTAGCTTCATATGGAAACAAAAAACTCAGAATAGCTAAAACAATCATGAATAATCAAAGAACTTCTGGAGATATCACCATCCTGGAACTCAAACTGTACTACAGAGAGATAGTAATAAAAATAGCATGGTACACACACACACACACACACACACACACACACACACACACACACACAGACCTATTGATCAATGGAGTTGAACTAAAGATCCAGATGTAAATCCATACACTTATGAACACCTGATTTTTTGACAAAGAAGCCAGAAATATACATTATATAAAATATATGCATATAAAAAGACAATATCTTTAATAAATGATGCTGGTCAATTGGATGTCTACATATAGAAGAGTCTAAATAAATCCACATTTATCACCTTATACAAGACTCAACTCCAAATGGATCAAAGCTCTCAATGTAAGATCAACATAAGAACCTGACAGAAGAGAAAGTGAGGATAGGCTTGAATCAATTGACACAAGAAAAGACGTTCTGAAGAGGACACTGATAGTGTGGACACTAAGATCAACAATTAGTAAACAGGATCTTATGAAAATGAAAAGTTTCTGTGTGGCAAAGGACATTATCATTTGGGAAAAGCAAAAGCCTAAAGAATGGGAAACGATTTTTACCAGTTGCACATTGGATAGAGTATCTAAATATATGAAGAACTAAAAAAAGTTAAATATCAAGAAAACCAATAATTAAAAAAATGGGGTTCAGAACTAAGCAGAGAGTTTTCAAAAGATGAAACACAGATGCTGAGAAACACGTGAAGAAATGTTTGACCTCCTTAGTCATCAGGGAAATGCAAATCAAAGCTACTTTGAGATATCATCTCACACCAGTCAAAATTGCCAAGATCTATAAAACAAATGACAGATCATGTAGGGAAAGCACAACACTTATTCATTGCTGGTGGGAGCACAAACTTGTTCAGTCACTGTGTAAATCAGTGTGTGGATTCATTAGGAAGGTGAGAATGTATTTTCCATAAGATCCAGTGTATACACTCTTGGGCATACATCCAGAGGACTCTACATCCTACTACAGAGATAGTTGCTCATTCATATTCATTACTGCTCTATTTATAATGTATTCATTGCTGCTCTATTTATAACATATTCATTGCTGCTCTATTTATAATGGCTAAAATTGGAAACAGCCTAGATGTCCATCAACTTAGGAATGAAAAATAAAACTATGGTACATTTATACAATGGGATATTGTTCAATTGTTTAAAAAAATAATAAAATTTGCAGGTAAATGAACGGTGCTAAAAAGAATCATCCCAAGTGAGGTAACCCAGACCCAAATAATGTATGTTTTCTCTTATTTTTGGATGTTAGTTTTTTTTCTTTTGAGATAAGGTTTCTCTGTGTATCCCTGGCTGTCCTGGAACTTACTCTGTAGACCTGGCCTCGAACTCACAGAGATCCACCTGCCGCTGCCTCCCGAGTGCTGGGATTAAAGGTGTACACCACCACCGCCCAGCATGGATGTTAGTTTTTAAGCCTTTGATATGTGTGCTACAATCTGTATAACCACAGAAGTTAGGGACTTAGTAAGGGGATGGGAAGGAGAAGAGGACCTCTCCAAGGAAGGAGAAGTAGAATAAATAGAATGTACTGCTGTGGAGAGATGGGAGGGACTGAATTGGGAGGATTAATGGGGAGGGGGATGAAAGAGGAGGGAAATAGGGAGAATATGGGGAGGGACAGCTAACACTAAGGACCATTTGAGGTACTGTATGGAAACCTACTATTGTAGAAACTTTCCAAAATACATGCATATGTGAAAGAAATCTAAATGGAGTCACCAATAATGGGGCAGATATTGCCCCAACTATAGATCTTACACCACCAAGTAAAATCCCAGTCCTTACAATAGGTCGTATCTAGTTGAGCTGGCCAAAGGGGCCCCATGGAAACCTCCAGAACACTTCAGGCTATTGCCAAGGCTATTGGTTGCTTTCCACAAATTGATGGGAAGGCCCTATTGCTGAAGATGATACTTATGTATCTCACTGAACACTCAGAAGTACAGCTGGTGTCCAACTAGAAACGTTACCCCTGTTGACTAGTGTTTATGGTGCTAGAAGGTACTCTGCAAGCTGCCAGAGTGAAAAAACCAACCAAGCTACAAACCCTGAGATCTACAATGGTGACCCATCTGCAAGATACTCTGGTTCAATAGTGACAGAAACATTGTGGGAGTAACCAACCACTCTCTGATTAGATTTAAGTCCCACTTTATGAGATGGAACCCGTGCCAGACACTGCTAGGGTGGCCAAGAACCTGAGACTAGATAGGCCATGGGCCTAGGGGAAAACCAGATACTCTTGTTCTGCTAAAGGAACATAGCAATGAAATGACTCCTAATGACATCCTGCTATACTCATAAATCAGTGCCTTGCTCAGCCATTATCAGAGAAGTTTCTTCTTGCAGTACACGGAACCAACACAGAGATCCATAGCTGGAAAAGATAAACTTTTTTTTTCAATTAAAAAAAGGCAAAAAAAAAAAAAATACCAACCCATAAAAACAAAACAAGAAGCAGATACTCACTCAGTTTCGGATAACCAGTCATAAAATAAATTTCTCTATAGTCTCATGACTTAAGATACCATAGGAATGACCAATACATGCAGTTCCTTCTTGCTACTGGTTCCAAAAAAAATCCCGTACGATCAGGTTCTTCACAGCAATAACTCGTTCCTGGTACCAACTTCTGCACTAGCTGTGTTTCCATTGCTGTGGTAAAACACCATGACCAAGGCAACCTATTGAAGAGCTTATCTGGCTTAGAGTTCCAGAGGGATAAGAGTCCATGATATCAGAGCAGAGGCATGGCAGTTACCCCGGAATGCTGAGAGCTCAATCTTGAATTGCAAGCAGGAAACAAAGGATGTGAACTGGCATCAGCATGTAGATTTGAAACCTCAAAGCTCACTCCCAGTGACAGACTTCCTCTAGTAAGGCCATACTTCCTAAACCTACCCAAACATCACCACCAACAGAGGACCAAGTGTTCAGATGCTATGGGGAACATTTCTCATTCAAATTACCACACACTCCAAATGTGTCCTTTTATCCTGGTGGCCGTGGCTTGCTGAAACTGTTAACAAAGTTTTTAGGGTCATAGCCTAAATAAGGCTGGCAGTCCAATTAAGCTAGGCACAGTTACCCATCTACAATGGGTCAGTTGAAAAGACAGAGACATGATGAAAAGCAGGATGAGGTGATTTATTCAATATGGCCACATTGAGAGGAGAACAAGGAGGTCCAGTACATCTTAAGGGGTCTGACAAGAAGTTTAGGTTCAAATAAAGGGCGAAAGGTGTGCATTACTGAGTAGTTCTGATTAAGGTGTGATCCACTCATCACCACTGTCATGGCTCTATCTGTCCTTCAAAGAGTCTGACAACTTGTTAAAGCGGTTTCAATCCTCTTTGGGAGACAGATTTCCCCCTTTTGGCTGGGACTAGGATCACAGGATCCTAGCAAAAGATTCCGGGGGGGGGGGGGGTGAATTCCAACAGCTTAGGGACCAATGTTTCACTGTTCTGATAACCAAAAAGAGGGGCCATTCCCTGCCAGAGAATGTAGTTTACATTTACACTTGGTAAACTAAGGCCAATGAAGTGAGTGTACATGAATTTGTAAACTTGTATATTTATTGTTATTCAATAATTTTGATGTGGAATGATACAAACGTGTCTATGTCATTGACGTAGCTCACTTGGACACAACCATCGAGGAGATCTGGTCTTATTTTGTAATCAGGACGACACTGTGGCTGGCTTATTTTCCTATTGCAATTTCTGAGACTTTCTCAGATCTTCCTCATATATCTCAACCCAATTTTGGAATCTAAGAAGAGATTGTGAGTTGAAGTTCTTTGAGGAAGCTAAATTTCTATTAAAGGTCTTGCAGATTGCTAGATCTTGGCTGATCAGAACATCCTGATTGTGGAGAGATGCAATGTTGTCGTTTATACCCCGTGTTTTCTTGGGCTTTCTTACCCCCTTTAACAGTCTTAAGTTTTGCATTTGACCTAACATCCTCTTAGGTAAATGTCTCAGACGGTATCACAAAGCTCAGCAAACCAAGGCATCTACTAACTTCACAATTGGCAGCAGGGTTGCTGTAGGCTGCACAACTTGAAAGCGGAACAGAGCTTTGACCCTGTGATCTGAGCCACAAGGCTTTCCTTAGATAGTTGCCTGTCACTGCCCTCCAGCTAGCCTAATGGAGACAGTGTCACCACAGAACCGAGAGGTGAAAGGTGTAGCCCTTTTCAACTTTCCATTCTTTTGTACTCGAATGACCTAGATGAAAATACAAAACAAAGCTTCATCCTGATTATCTTTGACTTGACTGGAAAATTATAGAAAGAAATGGCAGTCCACCTTTTTCTGTGCTAGTGGCTGTATTTTAGAAGCACAGTAGAGGGGATGGAATGTGGGCTTTGGATTGGAACCTGTTGTTTTCATTTTCTGACTATTCACTGGATACCTGGAGCAAAACAGAGTTTGAAAGAGGCACCTAGGCACTAACTGTAAACATAGGAACACTTGCCTTGTCTCATTCAGACTAACTTCATTTATATGATGAATGGAGTTAATGTGACCTGTCCTAAAGAATTGTTGGGAGTTTGCTGTGAGGATTACAGGAGATAATGAATATGATGGGGAAAGGAGGGGTGGATAGAGGCACCTTTACATTTGTTGTATAGCAGTTTGCTCTGAACAATTCCCTCCATGGGGGAGGGGAGGCTTATGAAGTTTAGGAGGTAAACGAAAAGTCACTCCACTGATCAAGAGAACAGATTCTTGGAAGATGCCCCAGAGCTCCTCCCCAGCATAAAAATGAGCAAATGGCTGTTGGGGGAGGGACTGCTGGGTGCTGGGTGCTTCACAAAGAGACTGAGTTACCTGAATGCTGTGAAAATAGCTCTAGGGTGGATGCTTTCAGTAGTCATCAGCAGTGTTGGGGCTTTTGGGTGATGCAGCTTTTTGAGTCATCCCTGCTCCTGTGGGAAACTCCTCACCTATGTTCCTGTTAGGAATCCCCCCCAAAATTCATTGTTTCACTAAGTTGGACATTGGTGTAATCTTTCATTTGTTCTTTCATGGGTTCCCTTTCTGTTGTGAATAGACTTCTTTCTTCTCTATCTATCTATTTATCTATCTGTCTATCTATCTATCTATCTATCTATCTATCTATCTATCTATCTATCTATCTATCTATCTATCTATATCTATCGTGTATCTCTAATCTATCTATATCTATAATCTATTTATCTTTTATCTATCTATAATTTATCACTCCCCTATTTGTGAGTGTATGTATTGCATCTCCCCAGGAAAATGTCATCACACAACATTCTCTACTATAGGGCACATTTGTACTTCATAATTTGAAAGCTGTCTGAAGGAACACATTGTAAAAAGCCCAGCAAACTTTTAGCAGTTTGTTTTGAGTTAAACTGTAACCTAGATGTAATCCATATGGTGACTTGGGAGGAATGTAAGACTCAATGACATTCAGTGTGTGTGAACGCCCCTCCCCTTACACAGAGGCCATAATGAGGTAAGTGCAGGAGGTAAGCAGAGACAAAAGGGACCACTTGACCAGAGGGACAAAATGAAACCTTTGAATAACTTATTGCCTTTTCTGACTTGCTATAAAAATATGCTTACTTTGGCATCCTGAAGATGTGCAAATTAAAATTCCTGACACAGAGGTGGGCAGGGAATGTCTGTGCCAGAGGGCTAGAATTAGCCCAAGACATGGTGATTAGACTCAGGACCTGCAACATTCCAGTCTCTCCACAGTGCTGAAGTTCCAATCAGTCATTTAGTCTCTGCAAACACAGATTCTTTTCACCAACTCTGTCTGTACCTTAGATATGCTGTATATGTATGGGGATGTACATATAAATACAAACATTTAAAGAATTTTAAGGATATTTTTGATTACTACTGTGTCTTTAAAAACCAACCAACCAACCAACCAACCAACCAACAAACCAACCAACCAACCAAAGTTTTCAAGATCCTTATTTTAGTCAGGCTTAAGTAAGAGAAAAACTCTAAATATACATTTTCAACTCTCATTAAAAAAACTATGTCAAGATTTATACAAACATCTTAGAATTTGCAGATCATCTTAATGTTTTACACCATAATGATACATTTTAAAATATTATTCATCTTTGAACTTTATTTAAAATATCAATAATAATAAAGTCATAAATGCCAAACTTTATTTTGCTCTGGGTGTCTCATAAACACTAATAAGAAGTAAATGTTTTTCTAGCAAAAAAGCACTTCAAGGTATGTGTTATAATAACTTAAATCTTTAACAAGTTATTTATTTGTATTTGGGAAGACAACAAAAACTAATGTTCTTTACCTGTCTTTATAATTGTTAGATATCTAAAGGTTCCATTTGCTTTCTGTGTTTTAGATACAACCTCCTGAGCTTTCATTTAAAATCACCACATTAAAATTGTTTTCTACATTTTTTAATAATGTTAAGATTAAAGTATGTTGTAAAAGGTTGTTTTAAAACAAACATTTCATATTTAAGTTAAAGATAACATAAAGGTTATAAATTATTTAGGGTTATTTCCATACCCTGAGATAAATTTAATGCTTGATTCTCTACAACAATGTTTTCATAAGTATTGGTTTGCTTTTAGTATCTTTTTACTAAATGAACATTTAAAAATCTGTAATTAAATTTTAGTTTTTTCATGTTTTCCCATTGGATGAAACCTTTGCTTTTTAGATAATCAGTCATTGTTTTCATCATAAAAACATTCTCTTTAGAGGGTGATGCCTACTTAGAATATTTATACTGTGTTAATCTTCATTAAACTGTGTTAAATCTGTTTGTAAGATTTGGTCTATTAGAGAAACATAACACATAGCATGGTAAAATACTCAACTATGACAACTAACATTCAAAATTAGTTGCAGAGTCTTGTTCAGAGGATAAAAGACTAGATTATTTCACCAGCTTAAAAAAAAGAAAAGACATCACACTGAAGACTCCATTCTACTTAAAAAATCAGGACTGTGTCCAGGGACTTCTAACTCACTTTTAAGAGGCTGTGAACTTTCTCACATCATCTGATAGCACATTCACGTGGACTTTGAAAATGCTGGGCACTAATCTTTAATGTCCCTGACCATCAGGTACTCCAAGTGACTTACATTTCTCTCACCTTCATGTTTCTTAAATTTTTTTGTGATTAGATGTTAAAATTTTGTTTATGACATCTAATATTCTACCTGATATATTTCTAAATGATACAATAATACTAATCTTGGTTTTAATGAAAATATAAGGTCTAAATGAAAATATTATCTCCTTACATTTGGTTATGCCTTTTTGTTATAACTGTTTCCTTACCCTAAATCCCTGCCTTATTCAAAATTAATATATAAAAGATTCAAGGGTTTTCATTGAATATAATTTAATTAAAACAAAAAATATAGCTTTTAAATTAAAATTTAACTCCACTTACTTTCACTAGAGATACCCAAATATTTGGGATAACTCTTCTTGAGAAATTGATGCAAAACACATCAATTTCTAATAACAGCATTCAACCTTAAATACTGATGTTCCTTGATTTTATTAGTATCTAAAATGTCCTATGGAACAATTAGCCAAAATTAAAAAATTAATTAAACAATATTCATATTTTACAAATAAAAAAGGGACAATACTACAGTGACTCCTTCGAAAGTCCTAAATCTAACCATTTGAATATAAGTAAGATAGTTTATAGAGTATAAATAGCTGTAAATATGGGGAGATTATGTAGCCAATCTTGTTAAAAATATGTACATTTTGGTTACTTTTGAAATATTGTCTCATCTGTATTCTTCCTTCCATTAGACCAGACTGTGTTCCTGATTACTTAATTTTAGGTACAGTGTCTGACGTCACATGCAAGTGTGACGTCAGAAACTGAGGGGATAAAAAAATAAGTCAAATCCGGCTCACAAGCTAACGGTTTTGACATGATCCAGGATGTTCTTTTTTTTTTTTTTTTGGTTTTTCGAGACAGGGTTTCTCTGTGTAGCTTTGCGCCTTTCCTGGAACTCACTTTGGAGACCAGGCTGGCCTCGAACTCACAGAGATCCGCCTGCCTCTGCCTCCCGAGTGCTGGGATTAAAGGCGTGTGCCACCACCACCCGGCTGGATGTTCTTTCTTAATGTCCTTTCCCAGCTGTTCCTCTCTCCTGATGCCTGCTGTCCTGCCCACTACTCAGCCTCATCTAGGTCAGATCCTAGGAATGAGCCTTCCCAGCTATGAGGGACCTTATAATATTTTATAAACAATATGTGCCCCCACATGCCCAAAATGTGGTGCTTGTCCAGAAAGGGAACCGTGAATGAAGACTCCTGTAAAGAAGCCCAGCCTGCAGAGTCTGACTGGCTGGGTAGAGTTCCAGGGTTGTGGAGCGGTTGGAATGTGGCAGGTCCATAGGCTAATTACCTTATCTTGGGCTAGTTCTAGTTGAAATAGCCATTCCTTGCTCATTTCTGTGCCAGAACTAACATCTTGTGAATAACAGATAAACAAACAGAAAACATGAACAATAACAACAATAACAAAAACCCTTTCATAATCTGTTAATTTAGCAGCCCACTAGCTTCCACCCAACCGTGAACTCAGAAAGCATCTCAGGTCCATAGAAAAGCACACTTCCTCAGTGAAGGGGAGGACACACCTCAGTGAAGGGGAGGACACAACTCAGTGAAGGGGAGGACACACCTCAGTGAAGGGGAGGATACACCTCAGTGAAGGGGAGGACACACCTCAGTGAAGTGGGGGACACACCTCAGTGAAGGGGAGGACACACCTCAGTGAAGAGGAGGCCTCTCCTGGGAGCAGAAGTAATCTCCTGAGAAGCACACTTTAAGAATAAGTACATTGTTGGACCATGTTGCAGGACCAGCACTGAGACGGTAATTAATGAGATCACACCTAAACAAGGACTGGGTAAGTATGCATGTCTCTTTCCTTCTATTTAAACCAAAACTTATCATCAGTACCCTGAAGATGGACGTGGGGGTTATTGAATCCTTTAGTTTTAGTTTTTTCTTACTGTGGCCGCATTCAATGAGTCTCTTCTTTTCACACGCCCACTTTCACAAGTGACCAAGCTTAGACTGTTGAGGCTGCCAAGGCCTAGACTTGTACCCTAAAAGCTTTGATGGCAAACCAACCGTGTTCCTCCTAAAATACTTGGTCATTTAATCTTGGTATTTAAATTCTGCTAGTTTGTCCAGAAATTCACTTTTACTTTAATCTCATCTAAGATTAAAGCTTATACTAGTGATAAATCTTAAAGTTTGATTGTACACTTTTTAAAGATTTTTTTCCCCACGTAGTAGGTTTATTGAGGGGAGGGGAGAGAAGGGGGCAGAGAAAGGGGCAGAGATTGATCCCTGGGGATGAGAGTGGAGAAAGGGGGGGAAGGAGAGAGAGAGAGAGAGAGAGAGAGAGAGAGAGAGAGAGAGAGAGAGAGAGAGAGAGAGAGAGAGATGAGCACTACCTCTGGCAAGAGGAAGAGAGCTAAAGATTTGTTTTTATTCATGTGTATGTGTTGTATTCATGCACATGTATGAAGGTGCCCTTAAGGTCTAAAGAAGGTGATAAGATACCCATTTTTGGGTATCTTGTTGGGAGCCAAATTATAGTCTTCCACAACAATGGCATTGCCTTTAACCACTGAGACACTGCTTCAGCTCCTGAATTACACATTTGCATTTGAAAAACAGACATCTCCATTCCGAATCTCTCCTACCCACCATGCTGTCAAATTTCAGCATAAAATGCTTTGGTTTTATACCCATGGATGAGGATGTAAATTTTATCCTAAGAGACAATCCTAAGGAACTAAAGATAATCTTATTTAGTTGTAAATTCAGCCTATTTAGCAACTTACAGAAGGCAGACAATCATTTCAAGAAACAACCCCATTCAGAAGCACACAGTAATCACTGAAATCAGAGTAGTTCAAATGTCCTATCAGTCAAAAGTGCGAGAAGCGGATCCTTCCTGAGTCCAGTCTGAACACTGCTAATTGGCTTTTCTCTAAGTCATTTCCTCACATGCTAAGGAACAATGAAAACTTAGCTTACAATCCACGTTTGATTTGTTGTTGCTCTGTATCTCATTTCACAGAATACGTTCTCAATCATGGTTTTGCTACTCCAGTAAATTATGGTCTTGGGCACAGTAGCATTTACAGTCTCAGCTCTGGAAATGATAGGTGCAGAAGGTATTACTAGAAAAAGAAACAAAATATTTGTGGTTAAAAAAGTTCCCCAGGAAGAAATTGGTAGCTTTTCATCAATATATAAACATGTCAAAATTCAAAATACAACATTACATAAATTCATAATTTAAGTAACAGCTGATGAACCTTATCTTATTTTCTGATTTATTATGTAAGAGAAAAGTACTTCCTATAAGTCTAATGAAGCTCCAGCTGCTGGCCTCATTATCTGGAGTATAAAAAAAAGATAAAGGAGGTGTTTCTTCTTCCAAGGCTTGGATTTTAAAAATTCCCAATGGCTCATGTGTTAAAGGTTTATACCCACCTAGACACCACTGGGAGATGACAGGAACTTTAAGATGTATAATCTAGTGGGAGGTCTTAGATCATAAGAGATGTGTGACTTTAAGAGGTATATTTGCGACTCTGGCCCTTCCTCTCTCTCTTTTTGTTTCCTAGCAAGGATAAAGTAAGCAGCCTCTTCCACCATAGGCTCTACCGTGACGTGCTTCTCTGCCATGGGCCCAAAGCAACGGGATCAACCAGTCGTGGACTGACACTGCCAAAAAGTCAAGCTGTATCACATCCTTCCTTCTTATGAGTTTACTATCTCGGGTACTTTGTCACAGTAACAGTAAGCGGACACAGCATCCGTATTTATTTCAGATGATCTTCCTTGACAAGCTGTTAAACATACCTTTCACAGTAACACTCTTCTTCTGTTGGGGAAGAGGGAAATCTGTGAATATTTACATCTGCTGCTACTTGTTTTCTTCTCCCATTGTAATAAACAAGTTCCCTAAGAGTAAGACATTGTGTGTCCTTAAAGGGGGACTGACATTCTGAGGGGTCACCTTATAGTTATTCTAGAAGAAATAGTGTAGTAGCTAGAATATTCATATTTCTAAACTATATAAACATCTGTAAATTTTTTCCATTTGTAAGTTTTTAAAAAAAATTTATTTAGTATGTATAGAGTTCTGCCTGCATGTATGCCTGCAGGCCAGAAGAGGGCACCAGATCTCATTATAGATGGTTGTGAGCTACCATGTGGTTGCTGGGAATCGAACTCAGGACCTTTGGAAGAGCAGCCAATGGTCTTAACCTCTGAGTCATCTCTCCAGCCCCTGTAAATTTCTTTATATGAACAGAATTACTATTGATACTTTTTATTTATTCTATATGTATATTATAAAGGTGAAAACCTTTGTCTTCGTTAGATAAATTATCAACTCAGAAGCCTGCATTTAGGCTTCAGGAACTATTGTTACAGCTTAATATCCTCTATGAATTAATTCATTTTTATTCATTTTTAACTTCATAGAATGCACTTTGGGAAGCTACTGTTTAATTAACAATTACCTAAAATTATGTACACAGGTAGGTAACTTATAGAGAAGTATAAAACTCAAATATGTTTTATACAGGACTAAACAGCATAAACATCACAGTGAAATTAGTTTCTTCCCAGAGCTCACTGCAGCTGATTTATGTCACCCGAATTACACAGTTGTTTTCCTTTTACTAGGACAAGCTTTGTTTCAATAGCAATCAGTTTCTGAATTTTTCTGGAGTTAAGAAAGTAGACCTACATGGCTCTGGGACCACTTAAAACTTTTTAAGTGTATCAAAGCCATAGCTTATATCCCTCCTCCTGTCTTCCACTTGAATTTGGTGCAGTCATTCAGAATAGCACCATTAAGCATTCTGAACCCTGTAAAAATTATCAGAATCAAATATAATAACTGTGCTAAGTCCTCTTAACAAAAAATAAGTACGTAAAGTTGGGGATGAGGATAGAAAGGGAAAGGAATTCATGACCATGTGTATGGTTACAGGATTGGTCACAAAATACTCTGCTAGAACCCTAACGTTCCACAGAAAATGCCTGTGCAATGTCTGTCCTTCAGCTGTCTGGCCTTGTTTGGGTCGACACCACTTTTGTTACTAATCCCTGTAGGCAAGGGTCATTAATGCAAAACAATTTATATAGCCATCCTTATTTTACCTTTGAAACTTCTTGCCTCATCCTCTTTCAATTCATATATAGTTTACAATGACATACATATTCACATTGTACTGCTAAGTCTGAATAAACTAATTTACCCTTGAAGAGTACCTTAGCTAATTATCATGACATTATACTTTATGATGGTGGAAATCTAGAACAGTATAAATCTCCAACAAGGGAATAAACAATCACATGCTCAGATAATAATGAAAACAATACTGTAGGTTAAGTTAATAAAAATGCTTATTAAATATTGTAACCTTTAAAAGGTAGGGTCTAAATATTTCAAGTTAAAACATGCTAACACCAGTTTGGTTAGTGAAGTCAGAGACATCAATACAATTTTCAGCAATCTCTATGTACTTGAAAAGGGCCCTCCCTGACACACAGTACACAGAGCATAGAATTTTAGTATGCCATGCCTTTTATAATGTAAGGTTCATCATATCTGAGTACAATCCTTGTTTTTTCCCACCTGCCCTTGAAGGGTGGCAAGTTCTTTTAAGGTAGATTTCATGTCTCTCAGTCTCTCTGGCTTTTGGAATACAAATTCTCAAAACATATTTCTAAAACCACTGCCATCTAGAAATGAGACTAGAAGGATGCCCAATTGCAGAATTTCCCCAGGTGGAAAAACACCAGAAAAATTTCATGGCTTGTAATCTGCAGGGACTTTAGGTGTGCTTTGTTCAGATTTAGACCACTTGATGCCATCAATGCAAATCAGTTGTCTGTAATAAAAGACATGTAGCATCTCTCATTCCTTACGTATGTCATCCAGATGGACTTGTAGTGGTGGTGAGTCCTCCATGCCTAGGGCGTTGACAGCTTGGACCCATACCAAATACTTCCTTCCACCTTGCAATGAGTCAGTGGAGATGTTAACATGGCTTGAGGCAAGATACTGTTGCTCTTCTTCCGTCTCTAAACTATAAGAAAACCCACAGTTATATTGATGTAGTTTACTTGTTCCAGAAACATTGAATGCTATCTTTTTCACCTGATTTCAGAACTCAACTTGTTACAAAATCATGAATCAAACTTTATTTTATCTTCTGAATTTTTAAAAACAAATTCAAG
The DNA here is from genome assembly GCF_007827085.1 of Peromyscus californicus insignis. Lineage (NCBI taxonomy): Eukaryota > Metazoa > Chordata > Mammalia > Rodentia > Cricetidae > Peromyscus > Peromyscus californicus. The sequence continues at coordinate 83,085,577 of NW_026294584.1, forward strand.
GGTGGCACAGGCCACGGTTTAACTTTGGTGGGTTCCAAATACTTTTCCCATTGTAGACCTCCTCTACTAAAAAAATAAAAGTGGTTATATAGTTATGTACAAAATATACATATAAACAAAATGCACACATATATTCATATGTTCATATATGTTGGTTTATTTGTATGCTTATATATTAATATTATTTATTAAAAATTTTAAGTTATATTTCTTTTCTCATTTAAAAAAATTAAGTATTTTCATGAACTCTTCTGTGTATTGTGGACACCAGGCACTGTGCTCACAGTACCCCACCGGGCACTGTGCTCACAGTACCCCACTGGGCGCTGGGCTCACAGTGCCCATTAATGACTAACTTGGCATTGTCCACAGCTTGACATGAATGAACCACCACCATGAAGGGACAATGCAGAGGTTCAGTGCATTGGGCTTTTCAGCTGGACATTTATTTCTGCCACAGTATTGGGTAAGGGTGAGAGTGAAAGGAGGGTCAGGATGGGTTGAGGGACTGAAGCAGGATGGGGTGAGAGGCTGAAGCAGGGTGCGGAAGGGCAACTTTGCAGGGAGAAAAAACCCAGCATATTGTAAAACAACTAAGTGAAATGATGATATGAGAGCTCAGCAAGTGCATGGAAGGGAGCATGAAAGGGCAGGAAGTAGCTGGGAGTGGAGCAGGCCACGCTCAAAAGACCCTCTAATGAGGAGCCGGCAGGTTGGGATTTGCCATGTGAGGGGAAGAGAGCATATAGGATCGGCTGGGCAGTTTCAGAGGCATCTTAATGAAGGGTAGACTGCTGGGAAATAAAAGTGGTGCAGGAGAAAGAACAATAGTCCAGGATCATCCAGAATTAAACTATTGTAAGTCTTGAGGGTCAGTGAGGATGGCCATGACATATTTTGAAAACAGAACTGAGCATGATTGGGAGATGGAGGCATGCAAATCTCATTTTCAAGGTCATTCCTGGATATACAGAGAGCCTTAGGCTAACCTGGGCTACAAGGAGACTCTATGTCCAAAAATAACATAAGAAAATAGATTGTACCAGGTAGTTGATTAAATGAGGAGGAGGAGTCATTTGCTATGCAAGACAATGAAGAAGATAATGGTAGGAGTTAGGGACTAGGCAGTATAGAGAACCACTAAACACCATTTGAATCACATCAATGTTTTTGCATTGTATGGCTGAGGATTTCTAGTCAGCCAGTTAATCCTGACGAATTCCACTTGTTTTGTGCTAAACTGTCAAGTTTTATTAGCTAATATTGCCTTTGGACAGCAAACAGAAGAAGCAGACCAGAGTAGGAGTCTTCTAGCTCTCAAGAGATGAAGACATGTTTGAGTTTGTGTGTGTGTGTGTGTGTGTGTGAGAGAGAGAGAGAGATAGAGATAGATAGATAGATAGATAGATAGATAGAGAGAGAGAGAGAGAGAGAGAGAGAGAGAGAGAGAGAAACAACCCGTGGGAGCCAGTTCTTCTTTTACCCTGTGGGTCAGTGTCAAACTCGGGTCATCAGGCTTGGTGGAGAGCATCTTTACCTGCTGAGCCGTCTCATGGTCCTCTATTTTTAAATCTCTACTCTGAAATAGTCATACAATGTTTTGGTTCTCTCTCTCTCTCTCTCTCTCTCTCTCTCTCTCTCTCTCTCTCTCTCTCTCTCATTTCAAATGTAGTCCTGACTGACTTGGAATTCATTATGTAGATCAGGCTGGCCTCAAACTCAGAGATCTCCTTGCTTCTGCCTCCCAAGTGATGGGATTAAAGGATTGCACCACTACGCCTGGCTTTTTCTTCTTTGAGACAAGGTTTCATGTAGCTCTAGCTGTCCTTTAAACTACCTCTGTTGCTGAAGATGACCCAGTTTATTCAGAGTTGGAGGTTAAACCTGGGGCTTTGTGCATGCTAGAAAATCATTCCATTAATTGAGTCACATTTCAGCCCCCAAATTCCTATTTTTAAGAAATGGAAATACTTCACAGATCTGCACATCACCATTCATTGGGAATGGGGTGCTGTGGGAGTCACCTGCCCCCTTTTATTGTACTATTCCAATTATGATGTTTGAGCCGCTGAGTTGAGGCAAGGACTGGCCTGATTTCTTTATCTAACACCATCAACTTTTTTTCTTCTAGGAGACTGCTTTCATAGGGTTGGTGAGGAAGAGAGAGCTTTAAAGTTACTGTTATTTCATGCTTAGAGTTCCATTCTAGCTCCATGTATATTACATGACTTTTTAGCAACTCCTGAATTTCTGCAGCTTCCTAATACCTCAGCAAGAATCAGAACTTGATTCATGTGACTTATTCACAGAGACACAGATGTGAGGAACTAACTTTATGCTTTCATTTAAAAATGAGTTTATGAATTACAACACCACAGAAATGTTCTGCCATACAAAGGCCACCTTAGCAGTTGATAAAGGGCTCTCTCAGGCCGACACATGGCACAGGGGTAGAACCAAATAACATGTCCCTAGCAACTCGGGCTTTAAGCTCCAGTGTTTTCCCATATTGCCTCTTGCCTCCCTTCATAAGCTGTGAGGCTTAAGATAATTTACTTAACCCCAATATAATTCACTTTACTCCTCTGCGAAATAGGAAAGATGGCATCATTGTAATAATGAATGAAGGTAGATGCACGAGGAGAGAAAGCAAGGAGTAGGACTCATTAAACTATGACAAGTTAAAAGGCATTTGTAATGTCACTTTTATGAATGGAAATGAAATTTAAAAAATTAAGACAGGGTTGCTCTGTGTCTCAGGCTGGCCTTGAACTCTTAATCCCCTTGCTTTGGCTTCCCAAGTGCTGGGGATTGCCAGTATGTGTGCACTACCACATCTGCTTGGTGTGTGTGTGTGTGTACACACATACATATATCAAATTTGTATCTAAAGTTAAATTATGTCATTGTGTTTAGATAGTTATATAGGTGCCTTATATTCTTTCTGAAATACGAGGGGTCATAAGTTTATCAACAGAGAACTTATTGGAAAATAGGCTAAACTGTGTTAAATAAGAATTCAAACGTGAAAACGAGACCAGCAGCTATGCTTAGTGGTAAGGGTAAGTGCTAAGTGGGGCATCTTTGACTATTTTCCAGTTAGAGAAAACCACACACACATTCTTAGCTGGTTTGTGGCTAGTTCTTTTACCACACATATTGAGACCTCAAGTCTTGTAAGGAGAAATGCATGGGGTGCTAAGGATGTGACCCAAACAGCAAGAGAGTTTTCCTTTACAAGATGGGGCTCAGCAGTTAAAAATGCTGGTCTCCAAGACTGACACTCTGTTGGAAGCAAGTTGGAAGAAGAGCCTGGTGCTTGATTTAGAAAAATGTTCCCTTTGAGCAGCCTTTTGGACATCTAAGAGGAACCGCTGACCTCCAAATGTTTATGATCTTGGGTTTGTTGGTGTCTGTTTCCCCCTTTAACTTCTAGGGTTTAAGATGGGCCTTCCATAAAACAGGAAATAAATATTTGCTAAATTGGCTTGGCTGGCCAAGAGGACTGGACTAGGCCCTCTGGATACAGAAGACGGTTGTTTGGCTCGAACTGTTTGGGGAACACTCAGGCAGGGGGATCGGGATCCATCCCTGGTGCATGGGCAGGCTTTTGGGAATTCAGTGCCTGTGGTGTGATGCCTTGCACAGCCTTGGTACAGTGGGAAGGGGCTTGGACCTGCCTAGGCTCAGTATGCCAGGCTCTGCTGACTCCACATGGGACACTTTGATTTGGGGGATGTGGGGATGTGGGGTGGCTTGGGAGGGAGGGCTGGGAGATGGGAGCAGGGAGGAGATGGGATCTGTGGGTGGTATGTAGAGTGAGTAGAAAATTTCTTAATAAAGAAAAAAAATAAAAAAAATTGGTTTGGCTGGGACAGAGTGGAGGGCTATCACTGATCCATTTCTCTTCCTAAAACTTGTTGAAATTAAATATTTTTTCATCTGTTTATTATTTATTTCTGTATGTGTATACTCACAGGTACACATATGACATTGTGGTCAGAGGTCAATGTTTAGATTCAGTTCTCTCCTTCTACCTTGTGGGTCTCAGGAGTCAAACTGAGGTTGTCAGGCCTGAGACAAGCATTTTTAACTGCTGAACCATCTTGAGGGTCCCATTCACTCATTTCTATTCAACAACTATTAACAACTAGAAGGCACTGTCAGACACTGCTGAGTTTCACAGATGGTCTATTTATAAGGGCCTGCTGAAGACAGGGGGCCAAGAGTAGGAAGACACTTAGTAACAGAGGCCAGTCTTTTCCCAGCACCACCCATTGATACACAGGAAAATAACACAGAGTTCTGTCTAGTGGGAGCACCACTAGAGAGGAGAAGAGCCATTACAGCCACAGACTCAGTTCTGCTGGACAAGGTGCAACACTGGAAGACCTCCGATTCCCCTGTCCTGCCACTGAAGGATTTCCACTTTCCTGTGAAAAAGCAGGTGGCCATGGCGGCAGGCTTCACAGTGTGTTGGTTTTACTGGAACACAGAAGCACATGAGTTGAAAGTGAAACTTTGCCTATGCCGATCTCTTGCTGTTTGGCTAAATGGAAATACCCTAAGAAGCCAGGATCTGCACAGGTTTTTTTTTTTCTTTGCTGCATACTTTCCGCTTTCAATGCCCACAGCATTCAGTATAACTCAGCTTTTTCTTGGAGGGAAAAGGCCTTTTGGGCAGTTTAATTAGAGAAGTGGGCTTTTCTTTCTCTAGCTTATTTCAGCTCATGATTGTGTTCCCCATGAGTTAGAAGATGATTAGATGCCTGTTTCCTTTTGTTTGTCTGTGCTTATTGGAAAGCATGCTTTGAATTTGCTAGAAGAAAACATGTATTTGTATGATAATTTTTTCCAATGCTTTGTCATATCTAAAGAATTTAGTGTTGTTATTTTTTATTTTTAATGATGTGTGTGTGTGTGTGTGTGTGTGCATGTGAGTATGTGAATGTGTGTGTGTGTGTGTGTGTGTGTGTGTGTGTGTGTGTACATGGTGGTATGTGAGTGCAGGTACCCATAAAGGCCAGAGAGTTAGATCACCTAGTGCTGGAGTTACAGTTATTAGCCATCTGACATGGGTGCTGGGAACCAAACTTGGGTCTTCTGGAAGATCAGTAATGCTCTTATCTGCTAAACCATCTTTCCAGTCTCACTGTGCCTTCTTTAAAATTCAATAAAATTACATTGATCTGTACTCCATCAATTTGAAATACAAGTTGGGTTTGCCAGAGTTTAACTATAGTTAACTTCCCTTATTCAAAATGCTCAGGACTAGAAGTGTTGGATTTTACATTTTTTCCAGATTTTGGAATATTGCTTATATATAATGATATATCTATGTTCAATAGCTATAAAGTTAATCTTTCATATTAGAACACATCAAGCATCATTTTCTAGACTTGTCCAAAATTATTTGAAAATAAAATTGTATACAGTACTCAGTAAATGATTGTTGATGCATTTATTAATCTTTCTTCTCTTATATGAATCAGGCTTGGTGTAAGGCAAATCACATAAGCCTAGGAAGACAGTTTTGAGTGCACCATAATATTCAAATCCCATTTGCTATAGTCTGATTGGTGTCCCTCCAAACTCACATGCTGAGACCTAGTGCTGTGGATATCATTCTGTATAAATAAAACACTGATTGGCCAGTGGCCAGGCAGGAAGTATAGGCGGGACAAGGAGAGAGGAGAATTCTGGGAAGTGGAAGGCTGAGTGAGGGAGACACTGCCAGCCGCCGCCATGACAAGTAGCATGTAGAGTTGCCAGTAAGCCATGAGCCACGTGGCAAGGTATAGATTTATAGAAACGGATTAATTTAAGATATAAGAACAGTTAGCCAGAAGCCTGCCACGGCCATACAGTTTTTAAATAATATAAGCGTCTGTGTGTTTATTTTACAAGTGGGCTGTTGGACTACTGGGGCTTGGCAGGACCCGGAGAAAAAACTCCAGCTACAACCTAGCTCCTCTCTTGAGCAATGGGTCAGTTTCATATGTAAGATTCAGACTCTAGTGCAAGAGTCTTAAGGGACTGAGCTGTTAGATGGTGATGATGTAATGAGGGCCCCACCCTCAAGGATGATGTCAATGCCTTATGAAGGAATGGAGTTGTTTTTCCTCCTCTCATCTGAGTACATACAGAAGACACTGCTTATGAGGAATGGGCCAGTGACAGACACCAAATCTACTAGCACTTTGATCCTGAACATCTTGATTTCTGGTCTATATGAAATAAATTTCTATTTCTTACCAATTAGCCAGTCACTGACATTCAGTTATAGTAACATGAATGGGCTAAGATATCTCCTGTTTCATCCTTGTTTTAATAATTGTCCTCATTCCACAGGAGGTTGAGAGCCAGCCATCCAGCAAGGCTAACAACATCTCTGAGGACATATAGTGGCAATAGTGTTGGATGGCAGTCATAAGGCTGCTCTGTAATGCCTTTTGCCAGGTTCCCAGCTTGATAGAGTAGACAGACACATGGCATTTTTCTGCTCAGAGTTGTGGAGGAGGAGTCCATGGGAGAATATCTTTTTTCCTTTCCACTTTTCCTGTCTGGAACTTTAATTCCCATTTAAGCTAGAGTTGTATTACCTAAATTAGAACTAAAACTTGAAGGTCACAATTAATCATTAATACTTCCCCTGATCTTACTGCTAAGGACCTGGCACCATCATGTGAGTTGAATCATTGAGCCAGAATCACTCAACTCATTGGAACAAGCATGCATTGGGGGCCCGTTTTAAAGATGAAGAATGGGAATTTTGAGGGACTAAGTACATTATCCTAATCCTCAAAGGAGAATAGGGCTGAAATTTAGGTTTAAAATGGGCTCTTTAACTCCTGCTACCAGCTACTACCAAGAGAGAAGAATGAGTTGGTCATAGAGTTTGTTGTCCCATGAAGCAGAAAACAGCAGTGACCCAGGAGTGGTTTTAAGTTCCCTAACAAACATAGGTGTCTCAGGTTTGAGGCTGGTCTTGGTCTCTGTTGGATCCATAGGCAGTAGAATATGCATCTGATAGTGCCATAGAACCTACCTCTTCACGTGCACCACATACTTGGTATCTATGTAGGTGGGCTTCCCAGTGTTCCAGGTGCACGTCATGTTCCCTGAGTATTCGTAGATGACACATGTCACTTGGCTGGGGGCATCTGGTGGATCTGCAACAAAGTGAATCACTAAGAGTTGCTCTTGACAAAGTAGGTAGTTTATAAATCGTCAGTTTCCTAGGGAAACTGGGCCACTTGGCACTGAGTACCCATGGGCTCCTCATTCCACTACTACTACCTTGTACCCAGTTTGTCACCAAGCATTGGTCCTTCCCACACTATGCTGTCCTGTGGTCTCTACTCCTTGGGGATACTAACAAGGTCAGATTCCTCCCATCCAAATAAAGCAAGTCCCCACCCCCCAATTCTCCAATCCTATCTCCTCTCAGCTACCACTCTACCTTTCTTACTTTTTAATCAAGTTATTAAAAATTATTCTTATACATATTTTTGTGTGAATGCATGTGTGTATGTGCGTGTGTGTGTGTGTGCGTGTGTGTGTGTGTGTGTGTGTGTGTGTGTGTGTGTGTGTGGTCTGTGTGTACTTATGTGTGTGAGAATTCTGGTACAAGTGGAAGACAGAGGCCACACTGGATGTCTTCCTTCATTACTTTCCATATTATTTTCTAAATATGTATTTTATTATAAATTACGTATGTCTGACTATGTGGGAATTTGTGCATGTAAGTGCAGATGCCTCTGGGGGCCAGAAGAGGGCACTGAATTCCCTAGAGCTGGAGTTACAGGCAGTTGTAAATGGCCCTATGTGGGTTTTGGGAACTGAACTTAGGACTTCTACAAGAAGAATGTGTGCTCTTAACCCCTGAACCATCTCTGCAGCCTTTCATGCCTTTTTTCTGTTCTTGTTGCCATTTTTTTTTGTTGTTGGTTTGTTTGTTTTGACGCAAGATCTCTCACTGATCCTGAAGCTCACTGATTGGCTAAACTGGTAGGCCAGCAAGCCCTAGAGAGTCTCCTGTCTTTGCCTCTTCAATACTGGGATTACAGGCAGCCATCGTCATGCCTGGCTTTCATGTGGATATTGGAGATCTAACCTCAGGTTTTCATGCTTTCATGGCAAGCATTTTACCAATGGAGCCATCTCCTCAGCCCCTCTGGTCTTTCAGGATTAGTTTGCGCAGTTCTGCTGAAGCCACAGTTGTTAAGGTCACAGGAACTTTCTGTCTGGAAAATTCCTTACTGCCCCATCAGAATTCCATCAGTGTGACAGAGCTTGACCTCTGCAGCAGCCGAGCCTTGTCCTACTTTCTCCTTCAAGCCTTTGTTCTTAGGCTCTGTGAGAGATTCTCCAGCTTTCCCCTATTGGTCCAGAAGACTGTTTCCTCCTGTGGAGTGTGTATTTTACTTTCCCCCTTGAAAGTTTGCTGTTCACATGTGATTCAGCAGTAAGGGGAAGGAAACTTCCAACCATGTTACAATATGCATGACACCTGAGGACACGGTACAGAATAAGCCAGACACAAAAGACTGCATGGTTCCTCTTAGAAATGGTATCTAGAATAGTCAAATTCACAAAACCAAAGGTGGAATGACAGTGGTGGCCTGTTGTGCAGGTAGGCAGTGTGTTGAGGTCCAGGATGAGAGAGTTGTTATTCAATAGACAGTTTCCTTTGACAAGAAGAGTCCTAGAAAGAGAGTGCTGGAAGGAGATAAGCAAATGCAGTAACCGCCACTGAAGCAAACCCTTACAACTGGCGAAAATAAGTAGGTTATGCTATGTAGATTTTACCATTGCCACATCAAAAAGGTTTTTTTTTTTTTTAAAAAAAAGCTTTGGTATTCATCGAACTATTTCAAGATGTGCTCTCTCTCCCACATCCCTGACCACGCCCACCCACCCACCCCGGTTCTGCTTGTCCTCCCCATAACCTCATGTTTTATTTTGTTTTGTCTGCTAGCATTTTTCCTATGAGAAGCAACACTAACCCCAGTCTCCTCAGCTCCATTCTCCACCCAAGTCTAGCCCAGGGATGTCAGTAACTAGGTCATGTGCACAAGGGTGCCCTTGACCTAAGCTGACTAATCAGAGAATTTCTCTTGGGAATGAGCTCATGACTCAGAATGAACCAATAAGGATTCTCTAAGGGTCTCCCTCTCTTCTTCTCCCTCTTCTCTCCCCCTCTCCCTATCCCCACTCTCTCCCTCTCCCTGCTGCTCTCTCCCTCCGTTTCTCTCTATGCAGTACATGAGCTGAGCTGCTTGTGACATTCCTGTCACAGTGAACAGTCCTTTTAGTGGTGCTGGATTTGAGGGTGAATCCAGCCTAGGACAAAGAGTTTTGATGACAGTCTTTGGACCCTCAGTGTCTCTGAGGCACATGTAACCCCAGAAACCATCGAATGACATCCAGATGTCCAATTACGTTGTTCAACAATAAGCTCCCAGGATTGATGTTTTCAAACAAGCGTGAGGATATTGAGTAAGTGCTTGCTGTATCTCAACATTTCTGGGGCACTTCTCTCGGTTTTCCCCTCCAGATAAACTCCTGCCTGAGATGACTATGCTGAAAATTACAAGACAAAGGGAAGAAATTTTGGTGGATGCTGGAAGGGGAGAATTATGAAGAATAAAGCTTGGGCCATTCCACAGACAATCATGGATTCATGGATCTCTACTGCTGATGAACTGTTGGCTACTGATGGTTAGGGGTGAACACTATCTTCAGTTATGCACCCGAGAGTGAGCCCACAAGGCACGACAGACAGTTTCAAAGCATGGTCACACAGATGGCCCTGGTTAAAATCAGTAGATCACAAAACAAAAGGACATGAATATGGGGAAAAGACCTGTGAGGAGGAGGGGGTTGACAGGGATGGAGAGTAGACAAAAGACAGTGAGGTTAAGAGTCATCAGAATATGTGTGTGTGTATGAAATTGTCAAAGAGCAAATTTAGTTAACACGAAAAGGACACAGACAGTTTGGTATTTGCAAATTGTCTACCAAGAATATTACATTGTTATTTCAAGAGGCAATTGGATCCCTGTGAGTTCAAGGCCAGCCTGGTCTACATAGTGAGTCCCAGGTCAGCCATAGTGAGACACAGTGAGCTATACAGTGAGACCATTTTCTTAAACGAAATGAAACGAAACAAAACAAAACAGAAAACCTCAAAAAGTTATTTAGAGACATCAAATTGGCAAAGATTTAAAAAAATGGTATTATAAATTATAAAACATTAAAATGAATTTATGGAAATCCTGTAACACATTTCCGGTATGGGTACAAATTTGGATAACCTCTGAGGTTTACCCGTTGTGTATTATAACAGGGAAAGGCGAGAACAGGGCTGGCAGGATCCCTCAGTGTGAAAAGTTGCTTGTTGCTTAAACTGACAATCTGGGTTTGATCCCCAAGACCCATATGGTGGAGAGAATGGATTCCTTGGGGTTGTCCTCTGACCTCCACATGCATGCCATGGCATATGCATAGGCACATAAATACACATACATGTGCTCATGTGCACACAGAATAAATAAAACATATAACTAAAATGTTTCAAGTGAGAACAATACCATGCAACCCAGCAGTTTTACAGGTAGGAGTGCATTCTTAATGAAATATCCACACACATATGAAAATAACTTGATAAGAGTATGTAACTATCCTTCAAAGTAGTGTTAATAATAATGAAAAACATGGAATACCCCTCAATGTTACAACACAAGGCTGTGCAAACTATAATATACTCCTAAAATACACCTTAAAACAATGTTGTTGACAATGCTTTAAGGTCTTAGAAGTTGTTAGAAATATATTACTGTGTGATGACTGTATGATAAAGTGATTTAAAAAGTATGTTACAAAGTGATATATTGCAGTGGCTTCCGTAGAGAGAAAGAGAAAGGGAAATGCTGAAACTTCAAAGACACATTTCCAATTGTTAAGATGGGATTATGTCATGGGTAGAATGATGGGCTTGTGTGCTTGACAGGCATTTCTATTTTGCTCATCAAAAGCTTTTTAACTGTGTATGTTGAATGTAATCAATTTTACTATTAAAAGCTGTGTTCTTGGCTATAGAGTTGCCCAGTGTTTGAGAGTGTTTGCTGCATTATTATGAAGCCTGGAGTTTGGATCATGACACCTATGTAATGAGCTAGGCATGGTATGCACATCTGTAACTCCAGCTCCAAGTGAAGCAGAAACAGGAGAATAACTGCAACCTGCTGGCTTCCAGCCTAGCCAAGAAAATGTGAGCCCTGGGTTCAGAGAGAGATTCTGCCTCAAAGGAAAAAGAAGGAGAGTGATAGAGGAAAATACCCAGTGACCTCTTCGAGCCTTCCTACCTTCACACACATATGTACATGCATTCTCACACAGAAACCCATACAAACAACTCAATCTTCTTTTTAAAAGCTATTTTCAAACAGCAATGATGACATGAAAATGCTTTGTAAGAGTTCGGCGAGTGGTAGCGTTAGGTTCCAGTGAGAAACGTGGGCTCCCACAAGTGAAAAGAAATCTTGAAGTTTCATTTGAACTTGAAAGAGGTAAGCATGGCAACAGTACCTTACATCATTCTGTACACTGGGTTGTGAGAGCTTGTGGATTATAACAGTGGAATTATGTCATGGGTAGAATGATGAGCTCGTGGGCTTGGTAGGGGTTTTTCTATTTTTGCTACTTTTTCCTGTGGTTTTAGACAGAGAGCCCTGTAATTTGACAATTACAGAAGACACATGTCAACTTTCTGGACTTTGTTTCACACTATTTTCCATGAAGCAAATGGTCAGGACTGCAAATGGATGGTTGGCAACAACTTCGGAAAAGACAAAAGTGACAACTCTGTCACATGGCTAAGTGAGCAATGTGTGTTAGTGGGAAGCAGAATAAGGAGCTAGAGAGTAAAGTCCCAAGAGGAACATCCCATTGTTAGATTCACTGCTAGGCTATAGCTATCCAAGAACAAAACTGGCTGTCCACTTCTTGAGAATATCCAGAATACACAGAGGATTAAGATTTTGTTCTCTCACATCTATCCCACCCTTCTACCCTTATAGGATGCTCTCTGATCATTTACCAGGAGATTTACTAATTCAGTCTAACCAAAGATCCTTTGCCACTAAGATCTTCTGAAGGGGCAGGGTCTGTGGTTTTCTTTACTTTGCATTTCTAGTACTTAGCACATTTTTGGGTACATTTGTAAAACAATCACTGAAGTTTATCCCATGAATTGAATGGCGAATTAAAAAGAGGATAATGAGAAGAATTAAGATGGAGAGAGGCATGAAATTTCAGGTGGAGATCACTAAGCCACTGCAGGAAGGTGCAAGCTAGGCTATCCACACAAGGAGCAACACTGAAAATATTCAGGGTTTTGAGTATCTAACAATTCTTTCATCATCGTAAGTATAGGCCAAAGACTGAAAACATGTAAGACAAAAATGCTTAAAATTTTAAGTAAATGGTTAAGTGGAAACACCACTTACATGGTTTATTTAATTTGACACTTTTCAATGACCCCTATTTGAACAAATTTCCCATAGTATGTTTTCATTTAATCAGAGATAAGAATCTAAGAAGCATGTAAGATTATGGATTATAGTGGAAACTGTGATAGTGGTGTTTCAGGAATCACTCATTAGAAAGACTTTGAAAGACCTGTATAGTTTCAGGGAAAACACTGACCCACTTTCCCTCTACCTTCCACGATGTGCCAAAATGCCTGTAATCACTCCATTCAAAACAGTGATGACTACTTGACATTGTAAAGCTTACAGAACAAATATCTTGTATCAAAGTGGCCCAGTGAAAGCAGTGTACTTTCTAGAGCACCACAAAACCCTCAAGCCCCCCCTTTTGACCTATTTAATAGGAAGTAAGTTTGCTGAGAACTCAGCCCCAAAGCTCATTCAACTTGAACCCAGGGGGTTGAGTAAATTCTTGCCTGGCAGTTGGGTTTTCACACTCATAACCCAAGGTTTCTGTGAGGAATTACACCTCAAAAATTAATGAATGGAAAGAGTGATGGTACAGGATGAGAGCTTCTCTTAGGCTGTCCTGGAGGGGCAACATCCTCTGAGTTGGTTCTGGGCTTTGGACAGAAACCCTTCAATCATACTAAGAGGGTGGCAGCAAGTAATGAGTCACTTGCACTCTGGTGCACACAGGGAAGGGGTGTTAAGTAAAATTTGTAAGAACATGTTTGCTGTTGTTTTGGATGAAGGTCCTTCACTAGGAAAATAAACTAGCAATTCAAACCAAAATGAAGGGGCCTGTGCTCAGCACCAAACTGGAGTTTAAGATCAAGTTTGCTTGAAAACAGGAGGCTCAACAACATCCTGTGCTAATGGTTCATTCTCCCAGACCCAGCATAAGGCAGACCCATTCTGCTTTAACTAAAAGTAACATGGTGGTAACTGTTTTGATTTCTTGTTCCATCTTATAAAATCACCTGCTCTGATCTCCATCACCACAACTGTCTGTTTAGAGAATGAGGTGCTCTTTGAATCAGGAATTGTAAGTAAGATACAGAACTGAAACCCAAAGCTGCTGGATTTTTTTCTTTTAATAGAAGTGATACTTATTTTAGATTTTTTTTCCTCTCACTTAAACCAACAACTCACCTTTCCCAGGAACTGTGGAGATTTCTCATTTTCCCTCTGAAGAAATTGCATATCACTCTCCACTCTTACATCAATCCCCAAAAGAGAAACAGCAGAACACTGACATATTGAGAGGGCGATTTTGTTCCTGAGATTACGGACAAGCTAATAAGATTTCATGCTTCTGATGAGCTGTCTGTTTTTGGTTTGATTTTTCACAATGTAGGCACATTCTACTGTTTAATGCACTGATTCAAGGCACATGTAGCAAGTTTATTATTAAAGTCTAAAACTTACTTCTTCAACTCTCCTCCACCTCATCCTATAGCTATCTCATTTGAAAGACATGCATGCTTGGTCAGGTGCCTGGAGTTAAGCAGGACAGTGGCCTTATTACAGAACAAGGAAGTCTGCTGGCTTCCAGGCAGTCAATCATGAGGCCAAGTGATCCAGGGGTCTGCTCTGGCTCTTCTTATTTATGATTTGGAGCTGAGGAAGAAGCAAGAACTTAGATAGTATTATAAAAATACAGGGGAAGGGAGCCCTTCTGATCTTTCACCTCAAATGGCAGAGATGAACTGGAGAATGAGGATAAGGAGGTGGCTCAGTTAGTTGGTAAGGTGTAAGCATGGGGACCTGAGTTTAGTCCCTAGCATCCACATAACATGACTGGCATGTTGTCATAAGCTTGTAATCTCAGTATTGAGTGGGTGGAGACAGGAAGATTCCTAAGGCTCCCTGGCCAGCCAGACTAACTGGTGAGCCTCAGGTCACAGTGTGAGGCCTTGTCTCAAAAACAAGGTGAAAGACTCCTTTCAATAATGCGAAAGTTTGACCTCTGGCCTCTGTACCCAAATGCACACACATACATGTACACTTGCACACACAATCACAGACACACTAATACTTAAAAAACAAAAGGTCCATAGATATTTATATAAATAAGTACAGGAACTTATACACCTTCATAATGTTGTGAACACAAACTGATTTAGTGTGTTTTGAGATCAATTTGACTGAATTTTTCTTAATAATGACAGTAACGGTAATTCATAATAGGAACTATGGGATTGAGAACAAGAGATTGTATGAGAATCTCCCTATGTATGTTTACTTGTTTGTTTGTTTATTGAAATGGGGTCTCACTATGTAGCCCCAGATGGCCTGGAACTCCTGATAACAATGGTCTACCCTTAAACTTACAGAGATCTATCTGCCTGACTCCCAAGCGCTAGGATTAAAAGTGGAAGCCACCATGCCTGTCTGGAGAATCTTCTTATGTTTTATCAACAACATGCATTTAATAAGAATTAGACACTAACATACTTTGAAGTTTTTAACATATATTCAAATAAAATTTTGAAATATGGTGCTTACAATTACTTTCATTTCACAGAAAAAGCCATGGAGGTTGAGGTCAGCTAAACAAATTGCCCAAGATCACATAGCTCATTGGGAAGACACTGAGAATACAAAGGTAATTTTGAAATGTTCCCTGAATCTTGGTTTCAAAATCTCTCACTGGGATCAATGAGCTTCAAAGTGAATGATTTTAGTTTGGAAAACAAATTCACCAACAAAAACCAAATTAAAAAGAGATGAAAAGAGCATCATTTAAACTTTTTGTTGTTGCCAAGACTCAGGTTGATCAGGAATTCACCATCCTGCCTCCTCCACATCCATCCTTACCTAAGAGAAGCTTCTCAGACCTGAGGTGTTGGCTTTCACATAGACTGTATTGATTTAGGCTAGTGGGGAAAATTGTTCTCTGGGGGTATTTGCAATATTTTAAAATTTATGGTGTTCACATCAAACCTCCATACTTCTGCCTTCTTTTGAAAACCCAACAGGTCAAGGCACACTGGGCCCTATGTGACAGTGGCTGTCCCAGTGAGCCATGATCTTCCTTCTTTGTATGGGCCTCACCAACCCCCATAACTCAGAGTTGATCAACCTGACTCTTTTGAGTTGAGCCCCTGTCTTAAACCTGTATGATAGGTCAACTGTAGTGATTTGCCTCTAGCTTTAGTTCAAAAGTCCAGCAATTATCAGTTAACCATTAAGATACACCATAGTACTTACATCCAGAGGAAATGTCCTTCCCACAAATGAACGTCTCTTGAAAATGCCCAGGACACTCGGCAGTGCAATGCATAGAGGCATGAGGTTCCCAAAAGCCTTTGTACCAAAGTCGAGCTGTTGTTCTATTAATCCTTGTGATATGAACGCTTTCTTTGATGCCATTTTTATAAAAATAAAGCTTCCTTGGTCGGCAGTTCTTAAGGGCTTCTTGGCAATATACAGAAACATTCATCCCCATCTGAAACATTTCACTAGGCTCTACCCACATGTTACCAGAGCAGTTTATAGTTGTAATTCCTGGAAACAAACACATGAAATAATCAATTGTGCTGGCAAAATATTGTAAGGGATTTAGAAGAAGAATATGCCACTGCATGTGAAATGTTTTCTTTCAGTAACTGAATGATTACTGAAGAACAGTCGTGTGTTTTCATTTTGGTTCCCCTGATGGGCAGCAGCTCGACACAGCCTTTGAGCTTTGTCCTTGTCAGAGAGCAAACACAATTTCCTTTTCTACTGTAAAGTGGAGACCATTATGAACTGACAACATTTTTTTCATAGATGAGACTCAAAGTAGCGCACGGGGCACTGCAGAATTCAATTCTATGCTTTTGATACTCAACCAATCTTTTGTTGGTTGGAGGGGGGCTGTTTTTGCTTGTTTGAGATAAAAGTTCCTTTTATCAGCATAATGTGACTATAATGATCAGCTCCTTACAAAGAGAGAGTCCTTAATAGCTACATGAAGCTTATCATTAATTTGATAATATAGGGGAAACAAAATACATTATTGAGTTAAAAAGCAAGCTGCAAAACAACATAGTTCATAAAAGCTCAACCTTGGGAAAAAGCAAATAATGGACGAATCAAGGAGAAATACCGAAAGTTGTTAGCAACAGTAATCTCCATGTTAACATTTTTATTTTACATTGTGTATGTCTATGACTTAAACATTATACAATGGGTAAATTACTTTCATGACACCGAATCACGAACTTTAAAGCTCAGTGGCAGTGTTTGTCTTGAGTTATGTTCCCATCAGACTCGCCTAATAGTAAAGTCATTTATATAGAGTCAAACGGAATGGAATGTTAATGAAATAAAACTCTTACCTAGAAAACATACCAGAAGTTTCATGAAAGGTGTTGTAACTTTTCCTGGAAGTACTTGTATTAAAATATATTTAAGTCTTATTAAGATAAGAACAAAGATCAGTATTTGATTTTAAAAAGGTCCTTGTCTTTGAAACATAAAGCTTAAAGAACTAGCTTGCTGAGTATGTAATTTAAGATTTAATTTTGTTTAAGTAACATTTAGACATAAATTAAAAGTATTTAAATGTTGAAATAGTAATAAAATAATTACAGCATCAATAGGGACTAGAACCAGAGACACGAAACGGGAGTTTGTGACAATATCTGGGCAATCTTTTTTTGTTGTTGTTTGTTTGTTTTTCGAGACAGGGTTTCTCTGTGTAGCTTTGTGCCTTTCCTGGAATTCACTTGGTAGCCCAGGTTGGCCTCAAACTCACAGAGATCCGCCTGGCTCTGCCTCCCGAGTGCTGGGATTAAAGGCGTGCGCCACCACCGCCCGGCCATCTGGGCAATCTTATACTATTGTAATCCCAGGACTCAAGAGACTGAGGGAGGAGGACCACAAGTTCAGGGCAAGCATGTGCTACATAGATTATAAACTCTAAGCTAGCTTGGGCTGCACAACAAAGAATGAGAGCGGGTGAGATGGCTACCAAATTTGGAGACATGAGTTTGATCCTTGGGTCTCACATAGTGGAAAGAGAGAAGTATGTTGTCCTCTGGCCTCCTCCTTGTGCCATGGCACAGGCTCTGTTCACACTGATGAACCAGTGTGAAAAATATTTAAAAAGGAAGAGAGAAATATTAGTAGACTCCTAGCACTTGGGAGGTTGAAGTAGGAGGATGGAGAATTTGAGGTCAGCCTGTATCACATAGCAAGTTCAAGGCTGATGTGCAAATTGTGGCTTGATGTTAAAAAACAAATGAAAGAAGAAGATGAAGAGAGGAAAAGAAAAGGGAGGAGGAGGTAGAGGTGAAATGGGGCAATATTGAGTAGAGCGGCATGGGTCCAGAGTAAGGATGACAGACAGATTTGTGAATTACTCTCTCTCTCTCTGTCTCTCTCTCTGTCTCTCTCTGTCTCTCTCTGTCTCTCTCTCTCTGTCTCTCTCTCTCTCTCTCTCTCTCTCTCTCTATATATATATATATATATATATATATATATATATATATAAAGGAAACATCTAGTATTTTTAAATAAGTTTGATAATTCAACTTTAGAAAAAATGTCTCTATGACTCATTGTGAAACCATTTTTAGAATACATAGAAAAGTGTCAAGAGATTTGGTCACATGTCCTGGGTTTTAGAAATGGCTTTTCAGAGCATAATGGGGGCAAGTTGTTGATCAGGAGGAGGCAACACAGACTATAAAAGACTAGGTCATGTTGACTTGACAGTTCCTTTCTTCTTCTTGAGATAGGCTCTCACTTTGCACGCAGCTCATGCTAACTTTGAACTCATTTCCATCTTCCTGTCGGCCTCTTACATGATGATAATATAGACATGAGCTACCCTGCCCAACTAATTGAATTTCTTAAATAAGGTTATTTGAGCTACCCTGCCCAACTAATTGAATTTCTTAAATAAGGTTATTAGATTGGTTAGAAATGTTTGTCATTTTTTGTAGAAATGTGTAATTATGCTTTTTATCTTTATAAAGCCATTTGTTTATTTAATGGTTTTTTTTTTTTTTTGGTGGAGTAGTTTCGCCATGTGTTCCAGGCTGTCCTTCTACTCTGTAGCCCACTCTAGTTTCAAACTTGCAACAACTCTCTTGTCTCGGCCTCCTGAGTATCAGGATTAAGTTGTGTGCCTCTGCACTGGGCTAGTAGAGCTACTGAAATGGAGTAACACAATCCTAGTGAAAACCTCGACAGTTGTCACTTGGAATCTACTAAAATAGTCATAGAAGAATGAACGACAGTGCTGGCCCTGTCTAACACCACTTCTTACTTCACTTGCTGTGCGCTCGTCATTTGGATGTATAAACAGAAATCTACTTAGTGTCTGTCTGCTCATTTCAAGCAACTGGCTTCTTTTCTCCTAAAGCTTGTAAGGAATCTGTTGGTCTGATTCTGAAGTGTCCAGTCATCGTGCTGTGAGTTTTTACATCTACACCTATAGCTCCAACATAACTGTGTCCACAACTATAGAGGAGCAAAATGGAAGTCAGCATGGTCCCTAAGCAAGGATGACTCACACATTTGTGAAGCATTTCACATTTAACAACAAACAAACAAACAACACCCTGCAAAACAAGCAAAAAACCAAACAAACAAAACAAACAAAAAAGGAGAAGTTTGTCACTATTATGAATCACCTAGTCTGAAAAATGTCACTCACTGTTCAGAACCCTGTGTTAGTACTGATTGTCTTTCTGTAACTGTACCCTTGCCCAGGAGACAGCTGCTCCCAACAGAAACTCCCAGATGTCAACCATTGCCTTCCTTAAACTTCTGCAGTCTCAAAGGAACTTGTTTTATTGAATGTTGATGTGAATTATAAGACAGAAACAAAGCAGCAAAATAATGGTGTTTCACAAGGACTAAAAACTAGCAGAGAGAGCTTGCTGTATAGTAATCATCAATAAGTAGTTCACAGAACTGAAGTAAATGCAAGCTTTGGATAAATTGCGTAACAGTTATGATAATCCCCAAATAGAACATCTCCAGATGGCCTCCTTTGTGGAAACATTCATGAATGACAGAGGAGTGTCCATTGGGATATCTGGGGAAAAAAACAAAACAAAGCAAAACAGAAAACAACTTGCATTTGGAGGGAAGTTGGATTACTTTTAGTTTGTTCCATTCCATATTAATTTTTCTCAGTGCAATAATTTTTGTATTTTTCAGATATTATGACACAATGGCTTAAAAATGATAATCATTCAATGTTCTATTTGCTAAATGAAAACAGAGACACACAAAATACTATACCTCCATGACACCATCTGAAGAGCACATAGAGGGCTATTCCTACATGCAACTGAAGTGTGAGGTGATTCATGTCCCAAGTGAGGAAGAAACCTTTCATTTCTCTCTGGAAAAAAATATGAAAAATCTTTATATTGTAACATTTTACTGAGACACTTAGCATTACATTTCTCATAATTATTGGCTTGAATAGGATTCTTTCATTCAGAATGACTGAAACAGGGCAGAGAGATGCCAATGTTGTGTGAGGAGCTTCATGAAGAGGCAGATAAGCAGAGCATCAGAGTGGAATGTACGCCTTCAAGCATCACTTAGGAGGTCATCAGATCTTTGTTAAAATGTAGTTACTCCAACTCTATTGTCTCTCATCAGACATCTCCCCTCTCTGCTGTAACTTCTGATGATGAACAGTTAATGTGTGACCGGTTCACACACACCATGATCTGGAAGGCCAGTCTTTGATGAACAAAAGTTGGGAAAAACCGCAAGTTTTAGAATTCTCACAGAAAAAGGATACACAGTGAGGAATAGCGGAACAAGGCAAAGACTAAATAGAATATGACAAGTCAAAGCTACAGAGGGCCCTTCATCTCTGGCTCAGAAGAGACGTGTGATGAAAGACACTGTCCACAGTTTACACCTGGGCCTTGCTCTTCACTTGTCAGTCTAGCTGTGGAATAAGTTAGTTACTCAATCATTTTGTTTTTGTCAACTTAGTTAAGCCTGAGTTTTCATATTAAAGAACTTCAAAACACAACTCATGGCTCATCTAGCAGCATAAAACACGATTATATTTTTGTGGTTTATGAACTTGGAGAGCCCTTTCTTAATTTGCGACAACATATCTCTATAAGAGGCAGCAGAAGCTGTAGAACCACCTCATCAGAATTTCACTGCTCACCACCTAGTTATCGGAATCGGTGTGATGGCAGACAGTATAATAGACTTACCTTTCATCAGTAGCATTGCACGAAAGCATCACAGAACACATGAGGGAAAGCAGTTATCAGAATCAGTGTGATGGCAGACAGTGTAATAGACTCACCTTTCATCAGTAGCATTGCACGAAAGCGTCACAGAGAACATGAGGGAAAGCAGTTTGGGCCTGTGCATTTGCAGAGGAGAGTGCAGCCGACTTTCAGGATTTCAGGGATTAAGGTCTCTTTACCTCTCTGCTCATTTGCAGCACCTTCCCTCTTCAGAGCCAAGCAGCTGCCCTCGTGGCTGCGCTGTCTTCTTTCCCACTGCCTGCCTGTCAGTGATCACTTCAGATTTTTACCTATGAGACAAATGGAAATGTCAGCAGAGCCCTGACCTACATTTCTGTTTCCTGAAGAGGAACTCGGTGTCCATTTCATAATGACTAGCTCTCATGTCACTATTTGGGAAAACCCAGATTGCTGAAAGTGAACTGCTGCGTCAATACTTTTTTTCCTCACCTTAGTTGAAAATATTGTCTTATTTAGGAAGTCAAACAAATGGGCATGGCTGTACATGCCTTTAATCCCAGCACTTGGGAGGGAGAGGCAGGCAGATCTGTATGAGTTCAAGGTCAGCCTGGTCTATGTAGGGAATTCTAGGCCAGCTAGGGTTACATAGTGAGATCTGGTCTCAAAACAAATAAACAAAAAAAAAAAAAAAAAAAAGAAAGAAAGAAAGAAAGAATGAAAAACAAAAACACCAATCCATGTAGCAGCTTATTTTTCTACCTGCACCATACACCGAAGTAAGAGAGAACAATGAGGTCAAGAGAATTGGAGACAAACTCTCTACTCCCCGCCAGCTCCTTCAGAGATAACAGCA
Source organism: Peromyscus californicus insignis (assembly GCF_007827085.1). Taxonomy (NCBI): domain Eukaryota; kingdom Metazoa; phylum Chordata; class Mammalia; order Rodentia; family Cricetidae; genus Peromyscus; species Peromyscus californicus. Next base: position 83,107,119 of record NW_026294584.1, read on the forward strand.
ACATGAGGCAACTCAGGAGGAAGTCTCACCACTCTCTCCAGTCAGCCTCATTTCCAGATTCATTTTCACCAACCCCAACCACACACTGAAGCTTGTTGAGGCTTAACCAGGAGGCCATGCTTCTCCAGCAAGAAGCTGGAATTTCTCTAGGTCAACACTCCTCCTCTTTCCTTGGCTGCTGAGTGGGTAGGAGAACAACACATTTTAGCTTGCAAAATTATGAGAAATGAGATTTCAGAGCAGAGAAGGGTATGTGGAAGGGAGGGAAGATATGCTCCCCCAGCCAAAGACACAGAAAAGGAGCCTAAGCTGGGTCAACAGGCACCTCACAAGAGTAAAGGGAAAAGGGGTTATACCCCTGTAAGTCCTTAGTTTTCCAACAAATGCAGGGGAACAGACAAGTGAGGACACGCCTGGAAGGGAAGGCAAAGGGAAAGTGGGTGAAAGGGGGGCCAACTTTGAAGCCTCCGGAAAGTCAAAGAGTAACGGCTTCATGTACAACCCTTCAAGTTTTTCCTTATGGTTCCCGGTGGTTTGAATAAGATTGGCTCCCATAGGCATGAATGCTCCTTATCTAGTTGGTGGACTGTTTAGGAAGGTGTGGTCTTGGAGAAGGTGTGTCACTGGGGGGTGAGCTTTGAGGTTTCTGAAGCCCACACCAGGCACAATCTTGTTCTCCCTGCCTCCAACTTGCTGTTCAGATGGAACCTCTCAACTACTGCTCCAGCACCATGCCTGCCTGCCTGCCACCATGCTTCCTGCCATACAGATCGTGAACTAGCTCTCTGAAGCTGTAAGCAAGTCTCCAATTAAAAGGGCCCTTACTAGGTGCAATGTGATAATGTTGCCAGGCTATTTGGCTCAAAATGGTCACTGGAGTGGGAGAAGGACATACCCGCCCATTCTCCGAAAGAAAATAAGAAATTCCTTTCCTACAAGGAAAAATGGTTTTGAATAAGAATCATCAGTTTAGAGCTGGGGAGCTGGCTAAGTAGGTAAAATGTTTGCCATGACTCTGATCCATTTATAGCTTATTTTGGGGATATGTATAATTATGTTTATTAAGAAAAGTTACCTTAAATCCCCAATGTTTGGGAGGCTGAGGATCTCTAGTTCAAGGACAGTTGGGTTACAAAATGTTTAAAGATAATGTGGGAAATTGACTAAGACCTTGTTTCAAAAGTAAAACAAGGCTTGGGTCTGGAAATGTGGTTTAGCTGTAAAGAGTGCTTGATGCTCTTCCAGAGGACCTAAGTTCGGTTCCCAGGACCCACATTGTGGGAGAACATTTAAAACATTGCAGACAATGAAATTGCAATTGCTGTGGGCAAATCTGGACACTGAGATTTTTACAAAAGCCTCCTGAGTGACTGTAATAAATGGTCAAGCTGAGAACCTATGGAAAATATGAACGTATTATAAATTTGAAGACCAAGCTGAAGAAATGACTATGGACCAGGCGTTAATCATTAGTCACAGCCTTATGAGCTGTGAAGGAGGTGTGAAAAACATTTCATGTGTGGAGAACAGAAGGTGCAGGTGACTGTCTAAGGACCTTCAAGTTACTTCTCCAAGGTGAGAGAACAGAGAGCTTCATCAGAAAGTATGTTAATGAAGAGGTGAGCATGACGGTACATGCCCGTCATTCCTAGTCCTTGGGAGTCTGAGGCAGAAGGATCACCAATTTGAGTCAGCCTAAGACATATAGCAAGATTTTCCCTGCCTACCCCACTCCCACCATGCTAAAACAAAACAAAACAAACAAACAAATAAACAAACAAATGAACTTCATGTCAGTAGCAGTCTGATATTGGTATTGTATTCCTGGTTAAATAGCTAAGTTTCATTCTGAAGGCAAAAAAGAGATGTCAAATATTGCTAAGTAAAGAAATAACGTTAACCAATGGAGCTTTAGAAGATAATGGGGATGACTATGTGGAGAACAGATTAATGATGAAGCCACCTCCCACGGGGGAGGGGGGGAGAGCTACCAAGAGCTATCAACTGGGGCCAGAAGAAAAGCAAAACAGTAAGAATTTAGAGAGCTATGTGGAGACATGGAGGTGTTCTGCAAATTTATTTGCTTGGAATGGATGTAAATATCCAGTTTCCCCTGAGCACAATCAACGCATTGTCCCTACTAGGCTATTGAAATTGTCTTAGTTTGTTTGGGCTGATATAGTGTCACTGATATATTATATTTTTGTTTTTCCAACTTTTGTTTGTGCTGCAGGCATCCCTTTTTCAACTGTTTTTTTTTTTTTCCCTACCATCTCCCAGAGGGTGAGCATTCACCATCATGTTTTTGCTTTACCAATGATGCACAGCTCACCGTCTGAGCCTGACCTAACTTTCAATACTGGAAATTCTGAGTAATTAAGAAACATACAGACTAAGTGACATAGCTATTATTTGAGGAGGTAACAAACGATTTTCATTGAATTTATGAAAGAAGTATTAAAGTAGCATTGGGAGTGCTTACTCAGCATGGATAGGGACTAGATTCATTACTAGCAGCTTAAAATTTCTTTGACTTAATTTTTCTAAGTTCATGGCTTATTTATAAATTTTAAATAAATCAAGGATACTTTTACTTTTACTCACCCTTCAAATAAGTGAGGAGCTATTTTGTCTTATTAGTTATCACATCACTGAACTGGTACGTGAAGATTTTCTGAGGAGAAAGAGCCATCTATCGACTTATCTGAAAGATAATGCCACCCCAATCAGCAGCTCAGGGCTTCAGCTTTAGACACCTTGGTTCCCTCAGCTCTGTTAGAGGGAAAGAGTAGAAGATTGGCTCACCCCACTTCCTGTGAGGTGTACACTAAAGGTCAACTTTGTTTGATTCCCCAAGACATTTAAGAACTCTAAGAAACAGAGACAGATTAAAACTAGTAGGAAATGTAAAATAGTACAACTGCTTTGAAATTTAAACAGACTCTTATAAATTCTTACATAAAAATCAGAAATTGTGTTTCTTGGTATTTACTGAGCAGATAAAAATCTACAAGCACACAGAATGTGGCATATGGGAATTTATAACGTTATTCATATTTACTCAAACTTGTCCAGTAGGTGGATGGACAAACTGTAGCACATACAGACGATAGACTATTATTAAGTGTTGAAAAAACTGAGCTGTGGTGCCATAGAAAGACTTGGGGGAAAGCTTAAATGAATGTTACTAGGTAAAAGAAGCCAGTCTGAAAGACTACGTACTGTATGATTCCACCTGCATGACATTACAGAAGATAAAGAATTATAGAGAAAAACAAAACAAACTGAAAACCAACCAAACAATAGCAAAACAATCACAGTGTCTGTCAGGGTTTAAGTGCAAGGGAGAAAAAGATGAAGGGGCCAAGCACAGAGAATTTTTAAGGCAATGAAACTACACTTAATGATGCTACAGTGATGGTCTCATGTCATTCTATATTTATTCAAACTCATGGAATGCACATCACCTTATCATAAACCAGGACCCTGTGTGATAATTACTTGTCACTATAGGCTTATCAGTTCTAAAAAAAAATGTATCCCACTGATAAAGGTGTGGAAATGGAGTACATGGAATGTTTGTCCAGTTTTTCTGTAGAACAACATGCCCTAAAAAAAAAAAAAAGTTAAATAGACGAGTCAGGTACTACAGGCGAGGAGGCTCAACCCAGGCAGTGACACACATAGGTGCTGCGGAGCAGATGACATTAGTTGGGGACAATTTTGGACTATGATATCCCAGCGCCTGATGTCAGCAGATGGATCAACCTCTGGAGCATCTCCCTGCCTGGGGTTCACTGCTGTAGAGCCCATGAACTCCAAAGCTCCAGCAGACATCTTGCTGTCCCATCCCTCCAACTGAGTGATTAATGCTTAGTAGATTTTGAAAGCATAACCACAGGTCAGCCTATCGGGATTTCAGTGCTTCCCTTTGCCCCTATTGCACCTGGAAGACACTTCCTCAGCTAGAGCATCAGCCGTCCTCTACCTTGTGATCTAGTCCTCTTAGAAAGAGAGGTAGTATTATGTTCAGGCCATGGACTGCAAAACTAAGTGTGGCCAGCAGAGGTCACTGGTATGCAAAGAAGAAAGGCTACTGAAATGAAGACAGTTCTTGCAGATATCAAACACTTGCTGGGTACAGCATATATCACAAGAAAGGCTCAAGTCTGTATTTCCAGTACTCAGGAAACTGAGGCAGAAGGATTTCTGTAAGTTCAAGGGCAGTTTTATCTACAAAGTAGATCCTGAATCAAAATAACAACATCAAGAAATTAGTTCACAAGTTCAATTGGTTAGCACCCCATCCTCTAACTCTGTATATGCTTGCCAGTCTCCAAGGTTCCCTTCTCTTCCCTACCCCACTTCTTTCTCTGCCCTCTCCTAGTATTTTGTTGTAAGGTATCTTGTGAACTTAGCTGTGTAGGCTAAGGATCCCCTTTGAACTATTGATTCTTTTGCTTGGGTTTCCATGCTCAGCCAATCTTTAATTTCCAAAGTCCCAGAAGGAAGCTGCTCCAACACTTTTCTTTCCTTCCTCCCTCCCTTCCTTCCTTCCTTCCTTCCTTCCTTCCTTCCTTCCTTCCTTCCTCTTTCTTCCTTCCTCCCTCCCCCTTTCTCATTGATGTCATAAACAAAACTAAATACATGCATACAATTTAAAAATAAACATCATACACCAGAATTAACCAGATCTAGAGTCTGCACATTTCAGTGGTCTTTTATACAGTTACAGGAGCCATTCTGAAGCTGAGGAGCTTCACAATGGATTTATCATTTTCATTAGTGAATATATTTAAACGCATATCCACCACCAAAAAAATCTATGACAGAATTAGAACTACAAAATATTCTTCCTTTAATGTTTAGTCTTTTTTCCCCTTTAGATTCAAGGTCTGATCAGTTATTTGTTCTTAAAGGGTTATTTTTGACTGGGCTCAAACTTAGAGGTAGAAACATCACTAATATACTTGATCATGCAAAAGAGAGATTATTAGAGATACAGAACAAGGCTGAGAAAATACTATACTCAAACATCAATGGGGAAAAAAGAGCATGTTCATGACATCCAAGAATTCTGGGCTATGGCCAAGAAACCAAACCTGGGGGATGGAGGGTGGATCAGTGATAAAGAGCTCATACTGCTCTTGCAGAGGACCCAAGATCAGTCCCAGCATCCAACCAGGAAGCTCACTACTGCCTGTTACCCTAACTCCAGGGGATTGAACTCCCTCTTCTGGCCGCCAGGTGCATCTGCGTTCATGTGCACACACATACATTATGCTGGCTAACTTTAATTATCAACTTGACTGCATTCAGAAGTAACTAAAACAGAAGCAGTTGGTTACACCTGTGAAGGATTTTTCTTGTATTATTTGAGGTGGGAAGACCTACCCTAAATCTGGACCATTTGAGGTCAGATGATATACCTTAAATCTGGGCCATACTTTCTGGTGGCAGTCCGCATAAGAGAATATAAAAGAAGGAAGCTTGTGTTTTCTGTCTGCTTGTCCTCATTCTCACTGGCAAGTCCATCTATTCTGACCCATTCCTTTGCTGGTATTAGAACTTACTTCTTCAGGATTCCAATGTGGACTTAAAACCTGGCAACTCTCTAGGACATTCCTGGGACTCCAGCACCAGATTGGGACTGTTCACACATCTAGTATTGTGAACTGAACAACTACTGTATTCTTGGCCTTTCCATAAGGAGAGAGCCACTGTAGGAATACTTGGACCACAGCCTGTAAGGTGCTCTGATAAATCCCTTACTAAAATATAGATGCACGTCAGTTCATTCTATCAGTTCTGTTCCTTAGAGAACCACAACTAATGCACACATATATTGAAAAATAACTCTAAAATGAAGTTGAAAAATAGATGCTTAGCTTTAATGACTCAAAAAAGAACAAGTTGAAAACAGTTATTAATGATATTTAGTATAATTTACTTTTATTGCTATTGGTAGCTTCAATGGAAAATTTTATCTATTTGTTATAAGCAAAATATGCAAGTCAAGCCAACTTTTAAAAATTAACTGTGTGTAAAAAATTACTGGGAAATTAATTGACTCATTTTTGAAAAAAATGGGAAGTTCTATATATCACAAAGTTACAGGATTTAGGTTTTGTTGTTTTCTTTGGCGATAGGCCTTGATAAACAGTTAGGGGTGACCTGGAACTTGCTATGTAGTCCAGGCCATCCTCAGACTTGAAATCCTCCTGCTTCAGTTTCCAGAGTAGTTATTGTACAATTTTAAGGCTAAAATAAAGAGGCATGAAGGTAAAAGTAGATCAAATTCAACATTCTAGATCTTTGGCCATCAACGTTTTGATCGTGGAAAATTAGACAGCTGTTCCTTTTTTTTTAAAAAAAGATTTATTTATTTATTATATATACATTATTCTATCTGCATGTTTGCCTGCACACCAGAAGAGGGCATCAGATCTCATTACAGGTGGTTGTGAGCTACTATGTGGTTGCTGGGAATTGAATTTAGGACCTCTGGAAGAACAGTCAGTGCTCTTAACCTCTGAGCCATCTCTCCAGCCCCCAGCTGAATTCTTAGAACACTTTAAATCCAGGAATTTAATATCAGTCAAAAGAACAAACTGACAGCCAAGTAATCAGCATGAAATGGGCAGATTAAATACGAGTTTGTGCAGACCAAAGTCAATATTGCTTTAGTGCATGCTTACAAATAGTTAAAATTAGATACTTGGGAAACTAAGGCTGGAGAAATCACTTGAACCCAGGAGTTCAAGACAAAGCCTGGGGGGAAAAATGAGATCAGTTTAAAAAAAAAAAAAGAATTGCATGCGTGAGAGCAGGAGAGAGAGAGAATATCCATCCAGTTTAAGGGACCAAATCCAATCAGAAGAGTATGACTTTGAGAAGGAACCTAGGTGTCACTCTTGGCTTCTTGGCTGCTCCTAACCACATCTCTGCTTTCTCCACTGTGGCCAGCAGGGCTGTGGATCAGCCTAGGCTTCATGTTTCCGCACCTTTGTCATAAACAAAAGTGCCTGCTAATCTCCCCCTGAGCTCTTAAGTGACTGTACAAATTAGTGTTAATTACTAACTTGACAGCCTAGACTCATCAGAGAGAAAAATCTCAGTTAAGGATTTGCCTAGATAACACTGGTTTGTGGATATGTCTGTGGAGGACTGTCTTGATTACTAATTGATGTAAGAGGGCCCAACCCACTGTGGATGGTACCATCCCTTCCTCAGGAGGTGATCTTAGGTTGTACAAGAAAGCATGAGCCTGTGAGTGAGCCAGATACCAAGCTAGTGGAAGTTCAGGCTCTCTGTGATGCATATGTCAAGACAGAGTCAGACGTACTGAATACTCACTGAATGGAAAAATTTGAGAAGGATGCAGAAATAACAATAATCCAAGGAGGTCATGATGAGATCTGACATTGCTTAAAGAAGAGAAGACTGGGTAAGAGAAGATTCAAGGTTTAACATTGTTCTGGGGAGGCAATGGAGACAGGGAATTCCAGGACCCTAAATTGCTCATTAGAAGAACTCTGTATCTTGCAGAGATGGGTATCCACTGCCTTTCACATCATGCTTAGTCATTAGGTAGCCATAGCCTGGGGGAAGTATTACCTTGTTGCTCTCTCTTGGGGAAAGCCCAGGTCAGGGGCAGATATTATGAGCTGGTCATGCTCCTGTCATGTAGCAAGTTTTTCTGAAGTTCCTCAAGACCCAAGAAGTTCTAATGGAGACCCCTTAAGATTCAGGAAGTTCTTGGGTCTGGATCAATGGCTTAGTGGTTAAGAGCATTGGTTACTCTTACAGAGGGCCTAGGTTTACACTAGTCACATAGTGATTCACAATCATCTATAACTCTAGTTCCAGGGCACATGACACCCCTTTTTCTGCAAACAACAGGCATGCATGTGGTGCCTATGTACATAGAGGCAAAACACTCACAAACAAAAGTAAATAAATAAATAAATAAATCAAAAAATAAGACTTTAAAAATAAAATTTAGAAAGGCTCAGGAAGTCCCTGAAACTGACCAGCTGCACAAGGACCTCCTTCCTCAAGATTCTACTAGCATCAAGGACTGCTAAAGGAATGCTCAGCCGAGCTGTCTGGGAGAGATTCTTAAACCTTATGAGCTGCCTTTATGTCATGCAGCTTTCATGAGTTTTTACCCTGACTATGGTGGGCTTTTAGGTGATGCAGCTACCTTTACATCATCCCTGCTCTTATAAGTAACTCATCACCTATATTCCTGTATGTAACCCTGATAAAACTCATTGGTTTGTCAAGTTGGACTTCAGTGGTATTGTTGATTTGGTCTGTCATCAGTTTCCTGCACAGTGTGAATATATTTGTGTGTATCTTCCCAGGAATAATGTCACACCACCGTTTCCCACAGTAGAAGATCTGAGGAATATATTTTCACAGCCACAAAAATGTGCATAATTTTAGAGTTTGAGTAAGTTTTCTGTTCTCGATATACATCATTATATTGCCAAATGAATAGTTCTTCAACATGTTTATGTGCCTCCTAAATTCTTATTTTGAATACCCAATGTGATAGTATCCAGATGCTATTGACTGGATTAAAGACCTCAAAAGCTCAATCTTTATTATTGGAATTGGGAGGTTCTGTGGACTTTTAGGCAGTAGGACATTATGTGAGGTCCTTGGTAATGAGGCTGCACCTACAAAGGAGTTAATGGTACCCCAGCCAGTCTTCTCTCCCCTCCCCCATCCTCTAGTTCATGATATGAATATTTTGCTATCTATCACACTATCTTGACTGTGACTGTCAGGCACCTCATCTCAACAGAGGCAAAGAGAAATATGTCTACCTCATCTGGGACTAGAACCTTCAAACCATGGGCCAAAATAAACCTTTCATTTTTAGAAGTTAATTATGTCAGATATTTTTATTCCAGCGATACAAAGATGGCTAGGAGGTAACTAGGTAATGCAGGGAGAGTACTCCTGAATGACAATAGCCCTCTATAAGGGAGGTAGAGAAACCAGAGACTTCTCCTATTTCCATGTGAATATATAACATTTGTCTGTAAAACAAGAAAGGGACCCTCCACCAGAATCTGATTATAATGACATCCCGATCTTGAACTTACAGCCTATAGGGCTGTGAGAAATAAACACTCTCTGTTTAAGCTCCTCATTTGATAGTAGTTTGTTGTGTCAGCCCAGACTTAGACATGTGATCAGATCCCATTCAGGAACCAACATCCTTGTATTGGCTTGTATAGTTTGAATATACAATATTTCCCCCTAAAGCTGGTATGCTGAAGGCTTGGTCCTCACTGCAATGTTCAGAAGTAGAGTTTTGGGGAAGCATTTAGATCACGAAGGTTCTGGCTTAATCAATGGACTAATCCATTGATGAATTCACAATTTTACAGGTTATTCAGGTGGGATGGGAGCTCTGGAAGCCAGGAATGATCAGAAGAAATGAGTTGCTGAGGGCCTGTCTCTGCAGAACTGTATCATATCTCTAGTCTTTTCCTCTCTGTGTCTCTCTGTTTCCCAGAAGCCAACAAATGATAGCCTTGATCCCCAACATGTGATTGAGTTGTCCAACCATGTTCTGAAACCATGGCCCAAATAAGCCTTGCTTCCTTTTGTATTTTCTCAGCTATGTCCCACAGCAATGAAAACTAATACAGCATGCTACCTTCGAAGACTTTGTGAATGTCAAGGCTCCAAATGCACTCCATCTGGATTCAGAGAACCAACAAAAAATAGCTTCCTTTGGCTAAGCCCTTAGAAAAAGTGTTTCAATGTGGAATATGGTTGAGATGAGGTATGTGCACTGTTTGTGAGTATTCTTTCTTGAATAGTCATGATAAGACAGTTGCTTGAAGAGTTCCACTGAAGCATTTGTCCTGTGACATCATCACTGTCGTTAGGGCTTTGTTCATTTACATTCAGCTCAGAGGAATCACTGTGTTACATACTAGATCCCCATTCACAGAGCTGCTCATCCCAGCAGCTGCCTGCCTCCTAAATTTCCCAAGGACAAAGGCATATGTCTCTTCTCTGGGGTAGTACACACTCAACAACAGATCGATTGTGGGTACAAAGCCCTGGTCCCTGTGCTACAAGTGAGGACAACCCTACAGGCACCAGATCTCTTCTTGGAGTTGGCTGAGAAATGTCACGGTCTTTTGCTTTCCCTCAGTATTCCTAGTTTCTGAAGACTTTCTTCAATAATCTTGCACGCAGACACATTTATCTGTTTCCAGGGGGCCCAGTGCAATATAACTAAATTTTCTCCCACAAAAAGCCACATTGGTACACAGAGACTTTCATTCTTTTTGAGGTATAGGAAGTTGAATACCAAGTTAAAGGTGATAGAAACTCTGCAGAACTATGAAGTGTAACTTGTTTTTGCAACAGGTTTACACAGGTGCTCTCAATGCAGTAATCAGATCTTTGCTGCTCTTGGTACAGCCTGTGAAACAGGTGAAATGGCCATAGGTTGGATGAGAGTCACAGATGTGATGGGCCATAGCACAGGGACTGAAACGCTTGCTCGTGCTTCTGGAATATACACTGGAATATACACATGTTTGCAATCCTGGCTGCATCCTTATTTACAAGTTATATTCCAATAAAAATTAGCTTGGCATTTCCTTTATCCATTCTTGACTTCCTGTACTTTCTTGTCATCCTAAACAGGTCTTCCACTTTAAACTTATTGTTTTTGCTTGAAGAGAATGGTCACACTAGCTCATAGAGTGTTGTTTTTGTAACTGACCCTTGGATTGCTAGTGTACTAACATCCTCACTACAGTCCCATTTTTGTCTAACTAGCAGCTGCTAAGATCTGGTTTCTGAAGTTGGAGCTAAGATAATTCAAAATGGCTAAATGTCCTCTAAGTCCACAGCTTAGCTATTCATTCAGAAATTCCAGCTGAGAACTCCTTTAAGTGGTTGCAAATGATTATTTCCTAATTTCATAAGTAAAAATAAATATAAGAAAGAAAATTGCCGTTGACCTTATTCTCAAAATACCATTGCTCACATCTTGATATGTAACCTTCTTGAAATGCAAAATTCAAATTTCCTAAGTATTTAAAGTACTTGAAACACTATATGATAAGCTGTTCCTTTTTGCCACTTAAACACACATTCCTCTGTCCCTTACAAGGCAAGAAAATTTTCATGCTTCAATGCTGTTTGAATTTCTTCTTCAAGCAAACGCTTATTAATTCTTTTAATTCACTTTCTTTAAAAAAGAAAATATTCCTTTTATTGACTTGCAAAATTTTTATTTGTGTTAGGACCCAGATCAGGCACTGCTTAGATCATACCATCTATAGTTATGACCCCCTCCTCCTCTGTGGAGCTGATTCTGTGTACATACCCCAGGGTAAAGAACTCACATCTCATATGATGGGTACATATTAACTAAGTGGGCTCCTCCTTTCCACTTCCCTTACAGCCTTAAGGTCACATGTTCTTTCCTCAAAATGCAAGATCTCCTCTCCTTTCTCCTGATGCTCAGAGTCAGAGATAGCCTGATTGTAGACCCATATCACCATCTACTTATCAACCCACCAACCACGTGGTGGCATAGAACCTAGCCCTTTCTCTGAAACCTGTAAGAAGAGTTCCACACTCTGCTACATGGACCTGAACTCTTCTCAGACCTAATGCCATGTTGCTGTTTTCTCTAAGGTATTAACAATTCTTCTAAAACATCTGTTCACAAGGACAATCTTGTAAAGAGATCATGACCAAGGCAGCTTATAGGAGAAATAATTTAATTTGGGGCTTGTTTACAGTTTCAGGTTAGTCCATGATGGCATGAGCGTGGTGGCAGACAGGCAGGTATGGTGCTGGAGAAGTAGCTGAGAGCTTTATATGCTGATCCTTGGCAGTAGGAAGAGAGAAAGAGGGAGACTTGGCCTGGTATGGGCTTTTGAAGCCTCAAAGAGCCTTCCAGTGACACATCTCCTCCAACAAAGCCACCACACCTCCTCCTAATCCTTCTTAAACAGTCTACTAACTGAGAACCAAACATTCAAGCATATATGCCTATGGGGGGCATTCTTATTCAAACCACCATAATGTTCTTAGGAGGTGATGAATAAATTGTGATACATTAAAGCCATGAAATAATATTCACCACTAAGTATAAACATACTATTAAGCCATGAAAACACATGAAAAGAGTTTAATGAAGAAGTTACACACAGTATTATTCCAACAATATGACATTCTGTATAAGGCAAAGCTATAGACATAGTAAAAATATCAACGGTAGTCAGAGACTGTGGGAAAAGAAAAATGAACAAGTAAAGCACAAAGGATTTTTAGGGTGATTGATACATCCTTAGACATTTGTGAAGTATTGGGAATGAACTCTAAGACAAACAATAGACTCTGGGTGATAATAATGTGCCATGATAGTTAATAAGTTTTAATAAATATGCCATTCTGGTGTGGAGTATTGATAACCAGGGAGGCTGTACATATGTGGGGGCCAGGGACATGTAAGAAATACTTGTGCACTCTGCTTGTTTTTTCTATGAGACTAAAACTTTGCCAGAAACACAAAGTCTATTGTGATAGCCAATTTTGTCAGTTTGAATTAACTAAAGGATGATCAGATAGCTAGTAAAATGTATTTGGGTGTAGCTATGAATGTTTCTAGTGAGTGACATCACTATAATTTAGTTACATGTCTTTCCCTGGGGAGATGTGAACAAATACCTATTTATTCCTCCCCATTCAGTGGAAAATAACTTGGTAAGGTATGTTCTGATGATTTTCAGAAGTTTATTGCTGTTTAAAATGTCTCAGTTTTCATGTCTAATTTTAAAATTTGGTTCTAATTTTTTTGGTTGTTGTTTGGATAAGGGACTGTCAATCTTTTTTATGTTTTAAAAGAATCAACTCTATTTCATTGATTATTTTTGTTTTTTTCTTTTCTGTTTCATTAATTTGTGTTTGTGTTCTGATCTTTTTTTTAATTAAGAAATTTTTTATTCATTTAACACACCAATCATGGATCCCCATTTTCTCTCCTCTTGCCCTTGCAGTCTTCCCCGATGCCCCACAATTCCTTCCTACAAGAGGTAAAGCCTCCCATGAGGAGTCAGAAGAACCTGGTACATTCAGTAGAGGCAGGTCCAAGTCCCTCCCCCTGCCTCAAGGTTGTTCCAGGTGTCCCACCATAGATAGTTGGTTCTAAAAAGCCAACCCATGCACAAAGGGTAGATCCTGATCCTACTGCCAGGGGGTGCCTTAAGCAGATCAAGCTATATAACTATCTTGCTTATGCAGAGGGTCTAGTACAGTACTGAGGAGGCTCCAGGGGTTTGTCTAAATTTCATAAGTTCACTAGTTTGGTTTGGTTGCCTCTGTAGGTTTCCCCATCATGATCTTGATGCCCCTTGCTTATAGAATCCCTCTTCTCTCTCTTTGACTGGGCTCCTGGAGCTCGACCTGGTATTTGGCTGTGGATCTCTGCATCTGCTTCCATCAGTTACTGGAGAAAGGCTCTATGATGATAGTTCAGACACCCTCTCCACTATTTCTAGTCGTCTAAGCTGGGGTCATCCTTGTGGATTCCCTACCACCCAGTTTCTCCCTATCCCCATGATGTCTCCCTCTATTATGATATCCGTTTCATTGCTCTCCCACTCCATCCCTGTTCCAGTTCAACCATCCTGTTCCCTTATGTTCTCATCCCCCTTCTCCTACCCTCCATTGCCCAACCCTCATCTCCAATTTACCCATGGAGATCTCATCTATTTCCCCTTCCCAGGGTGATCCAAGCATCTCTCTTTGGGTCCTCCTTGTTATCTAGCTTCTCTGGAGCTGTGGGTTGTAGTTTGGTTATCCTTTGCTTTACATCTCGTATACACTTACAAGTGAGTACATACCATGTTTGTCCTTCTGAGTCTGATTATCTCACTCAGGATATTTTCTAGTTCCATCCATTTGCTGGCAAATTTAATGCTGAGTAGTACTCCACTGTGTATATGTACCACATTTTATTTATTCATTCTTTGATTGAGGGACATCTAGGTTGTTTCCAGGTTCTGGCTATTAGTAATGCTGCTATGAACATAGTTGACCATGTGTCCTTGTGATATGATTGAGCTTTCCTTGGTTACATGCCTAAGAGTGGTATGGCTGGGTCTTGAGGAAGATTGATTCCCAATTTTCTGAGAAGTCACCGTACTGATTTCCAAAGTGGCTGTACAAAGTTACACTCCTACCAGGAGTGTAGGAATGTTCCCCTTGCTCCACATCCTTTCTAACAAAAGCTGTTTTTGACCTAAGCCATTCTAACAGGTGTAAGATGGTATCTCAGAGTTGTTTTGAATTGCATTTCCCTGATGACTAAGGATGTTGAGCAATTCCTTAAATGTCTTTTGGGCATTTGAGATTCTTCTGTTGAAAATTCTGTTTAGCCCTGTAGCCCATTTTTTAATTGGGTTGTTTGGTATTTTGATGTCTATTTTCTTGAACTCTTTATAGATTTTAGAGCTCAGTCCTCTGTAAGATGTGGGGTTGGTGAAGACCTTTTCTCATTCTGTAGGCTGTCATTTTGTCTTATTTACCATGTCCTTTGCCTTACAGAAGCTTCTCAGTTTCAGGAGGTCCCATTTATTAATTGTTGCTCTCAGTGTCTGTGCTACTGGTGTTTCTCTATGCTACGGGGTTTCTCTGTGTAGCCATGGCTGTCCTGGAACTCACCTATAGACCAGATTGGTCTTGCACTCAGAGTCCCACCTGCCTCTGCCTCCCATGTGCTGAGTAGTTCTTTAATAGTGTGCGCCATCACCACCTGACATGTCCTGATCTTAATATTTATTTTCATCAACTCTTTTTAGGTTTGGCATGTTTTTGTTTCTCTAAGGCTATGAGGTACATGGTTAAATTTTTTATTAGAGTGTCATTTTCTAATATAACTATTTATTTCTATGACCTTCCCTCTTAAGATTGCTTTCATTATTGCCTATAGGTTTCCATTTTCGTTCAATTCTAAGAATTTTAAATTTTCCTTCTTGATTTCTTCTGTGACACTCTCATCACTCCATACTGTGTTGTTTAATCTCCATGAGTTTGTATGTTTTCTATGATTTTTTCTTGCTGTTGATGTCTAGTTTTATTCCACTGTGGTCAGCTATAATGCAAGAAGCTACTTCATTTTTTTTTTGTATTTTTTGAGACTTACTTTGAGTCTTAATATGTGGTCTATTTTTGGAAAATTCTATGGGCTGCTGAGAAGACTCTGTGTTTTGTAGTATTTTGATAGAATGCTCTGTAGATATCTATTAAGTCCATTTGCTCTATGATGCCATTTAACTCAGATGTTTCTGTTTGTTTTGCCCAGATGACCTGTCTAAGAGTAAAAGTGGGGTAGGTATTGAAGTCACCCACTATCAGTGTAAACACACTGTTAATCTGTATTTTAGTTTCTTTTTCTGTTACTGTGACAAAATACTCTAAACAAAAACAACTTAAGAGAGATAGAGTTTGCGTTAGCTCACAGTTCAAGATACAGTCCATCATGTGGGGAATTCAGAGCAGCAGGAGGGTGAAGCAGCTGGTCACATGGCAGCCTCAATCAGAAGAGAGCAATGAATGCATGCATGTTTTTCAATTCCCCCTCTCTACTTATATGATGCAGGATCCCAACAAGGGAATGATACCACCCACAGTAGGTGAGTCTTCCAACCCCAATTAAAATGACCAAAATAATACCTTCTAGGCATGCACACATCTTCCAGATGATTCTAGATTCAGTCAAGTTGACAGTTAATACTGATCATCACAATCTGTGACCTTATAGCTAGCAGTGTTTATTCTAATGAGACTGAGTGCACCTGTATTTGATACATGAATGTTTATAATTGTAATGTCCTTCTCTTGGTGGATTTTGCCTTTAATCAGAATAAAGTGACTTTCTGTCTCTCTTTGGAGTAGTTTTTGTTTGAAGTCCATTTCAACAGCAATTCCTGATTGCTTTTTGTTTCCATTCATAATACTTTTCTCTATCCTCTCCCCTAAGGTAGTATCTAGCTTTAATTATGGGGTATATTCTTGGAGTCAGCAAAGAGATGGTTCATGTTTTTTCTATTTGTTTTTTGTTTTTGTTTTTAAATTACATTTTATTAAGCTTTGAAAATTTCGTACAATGTATTTTGATCATATTCGCCTCAATTTCTCCAAGATCCACCTTAGCCTTTTTACCCACCCAACTTTTTGTTTCCTCTCTCTCTTTCTTGCTCACTCACTCTTCCACTTTCTCTTTTTAAACCCAATGAGTTAAAATTGGTTTAAATTTGCATTGGTTAACTTCTCTTGGGTGTGGGGCCTACCCTGGAGTATGGTCAATATATCAGAGCATATACTATTAAAGAAAACTAACTCTGTCTTTGCTAGCAGCTGTCAAATGTCAATTATCTACTCAGCTAAGAGTGGTACTACATGGCTATCTCATCACACTTCTTGCTGGGACTTTGTTGGCCTTGAGCTTTCTTGTGTTCTGTGTATGCTGCCACAATCACTGTGAGTTCCTGTGTGTATGCTTCCTTGTGTCCAGAAAACTCCATTTCCACCATCTTTGGCTCTTACAATCTTGCCGCTCCCTCTTCTATGATTTCCCTGAGCCTTAAGTTGTGGCATAGATATCTCATTTAGGACTGAATGTTTCACAGTCCGTTATTCTCTTATTCCAGTGGTGAATGTCTGTGATAATCACCATCTGCTGAAAGAAGAAGCTCCTCTAATGAGGATTGTGTTGTTTTCCATCGGAACAGAGGCTGCGCTTTAACTTGCTGCTGTTTCAGCCAGCAAATGTGGCTCTGAAGTTACTGGTCTGCTTCTCTGGCAGTGGCCGGGCTGCTCAGGCTAAAGCCTGGCAGGAATTCTGTTCCTGCAGGCATTGACTATGTTACTGCTATCAAATATAGCTTTTAATTAAATCTCTATTGTTCTATTTATCAATAAGACTTGGGAGTTAAAGGCTGGGGTGAAAACCTGCTAGTTCAAACAGGTTGAGTAGCAACCAGCTGACCTTCTCTCTTTGCCAGCATCTCTAAAAGAGAGTGTCCTACTGCCCTGCCAAAACAAGAGAACCAATACTACACTAAGTCCTTCCCTACTACTTCCTGTGTGTCTCTCTGTCTCTCTTTTGTCTTACAGATACCTTAGGACTCTCTCTGATTACTTTTTCAACTGGTTGCTAACTTGGCCTCCTGACCCTAGGGTGATTTTATTTAATAATGCAAATTCAAACTCGGGATTCATGGCATGATTGAATATCCCACACAGGGTTGAATGATATACTGATCTATCAGTGTAGCAGTAAGTCATTAGCAGTTTAAATGCTATGTCCATTCAGCAGAATAATAGTAGTAGGTTCTCTCTTAGGGTCTTATTGACAGTGCCAGATATTTGTTCCACCTCATGGAGTGAGCCTTAGATCCAGTCGGAAAGTGGATGATTATTCCCATTACATTCATGCTACTCTTGTACTACTGGACATATCTCGCCAGACAGGTCGTTATTATAGCATGCAAGGTTCATAGCTGAGTGAGACTGATGATTACTTTTCTCCTCCCATATTGTGTAAAGCATCCTCTAGCACTATTAATGCTATCCAATGGGGCTGAAACTTCCAGATCAGTGGCTATTTGATTTCTTCATGTTAATGACTCAAGTATGTAGTATCTTCAATAGGGTATTGCTGTCAGGTGCTGGAGGGTAACCAAGAACAATTTGAATAGTCTGTAATGTTCGTTGGGGTCTATGGAACTCCACTGGCCAGCAATTCTAGAAAAGATTATCTATTCTTGGTACTGGAAACTTTTGATAGTATATGGTGTCTAGTTGGAATATTGTTTGCCCCCATTATAGGGTAGCTCCACTTAAACTCTTTTTATATATGTATATATTATAAGATGCTTCCATTCTGATAGGTTTCCTCAAAAATGTTTTTAGTGTTAGTTTCCCTTCATTCCCTCCTCTACGATGCCTTTCCCCAACCCCTTTAATCCTTTCTATTCCAATTTCTTCTCCTTATAACATTATATTGTATCTCCCTTGCTCAAAAGGTTTCCTCCTTCCTTTATTAGTTTATTAACTTCTATGGGTATTTCAAACAAAACACTCATATCTAAAGCTTAAAAGTTAATATCCACATATGAGAGAAAACATGATGTTTGTCTCTTTGAGTCTATGTTACCTCACTCAGGAAGATTATTTTCAGTTTCATTTATTTACCTGCACATTTTATAATTTCCTTTTCTTCCCCTGGCTGTCCTGGAACTCACTTTATAGACCGGGCTGATCTTGAACTCTCAGAGATCTACCTACCTTTGCCCTACCCCACACCGAGTTCTGGGATTAAAGCCCTGTGCCACCACCTGTGCATTTTCTTAACATCTAAATAATATTCTATTGTGTAAATATATCACATTTTTATTATCCATTCATCAGCTGTTGAACATCTAGGCTCTTTCCATTTTCTGGAGATTGGGAATAGAGCAAGAGTAAAGGAAGGGCAACGATCTCTGTGTTGGGATCCAGGCTGACCCAAGGCTTTCTCAGAGACTCTGATGAAATGAAGAGAGAAGGCTAGCTCTGTGTCCTGGCCTGGGGCAGACTTGGCAAGGTCTGGTCTGGAGCTGGGACCAGGGCATCAAAGGGATTCAGGATTTGGTTCCTGGGAACTTCTCTTTTGCCCTGGTAGAGAATGGAGTTACCAGTCACAAAGCCCCTGAATGTTCAGTGTCTGCCAGACTTGGGACATCCTGTGTTCCTTTTATGCAACTTTGCTTGATTAGCTTCCTTCTGACTTTGTCCCACTGTATAATAGCTTTTGCTGACTTTGACATGTTTCTTCCCCACCCCCAATCTCTATTTAGGATGTTGTATTTCTTATTAAACTTGTTTGCATGAGTCATCAACTTGTATAAAATCTTCTGATACAAAACTTTCCTGTCTTCCTTTGTTATTTCTCATCTCGTGGTCCTCCCTCCCAGAAAACCTCTCACTGGTCCAGGTTATCTCTGTAGTAACATATAGAGTTCTTTGGGGATGTTCTCAAGAGTGGTATAACTGGACCATGTAGTAGATTATTTCCAGCTGTGTGAGGAACCTGTGCATTGATTTCCAGAGTGGTTCCTTCAGTTTTCATCCCACCAGCAGCGGACCTTGTTTTTCATCCAATCTGCTATTTTGTTGTCTTTTGGTTGGGGAATTGAGGCTATTAACATTCAGAGTTGTTATTGAAAGTTATATATTAATTATTCTCATTTTATTGATGTTGAAATGTTTGTTGTTTTTCCTAATCCTTATTTGTGTAACTAATTTTCTGTGTAGCCTCTTGCATGGGTTTATTGTTCTTTTTAGTCTGAAGACTTCGTTACAGTATTCTCTGTAGAGGTCATAAGTTCCTTAAGCCATTTTTTAATCACAAAAATCTTTGATATCCATTTCAATGATGGCAGGGAATTTTGCTAGGAATACCAATCTGGATTGGCACCAATGATCGACCTGAGGCTGAAATACGACATTGCAAATCTTTCTCAGTTTAAAAGTTTCTGCTAAGAAATAAGCTGTTATTCTAATGGGCCCGCCTGTATATGTGACTCCATTTTTATTTCTTGCATCTTTTGATCTGTTAGATGTTCTGTTTTAATTCTAATATGGTGTGTGGAGTTTCTTATCTGATCTTATCTGTTTGATAGTCTAAATGCCTCTTGTACCTGGGTGGACATCTCCTCTTGTACCTGGGTGCATATCTCCTTCCCTAGATTTGCAGATTTTTCTGTTACATTGAAAATTCTATTCTTTTAGCATGTAATTACTTTCTTAGCATCACATAGATCTTCCATATTCCATTTGTATGTTTTAAATAATGTCTCTTTGTTCTTGACAGAATATTCCAATTCTTCTACCTTGTATTCAGTCCCTACAATCTGCCCTCCCTATGACAATTCTATGGGTGAAGTACTCTTCTGAGCTTGTTATTTGATTTATTGACTATTTTATTTCCAGCATTTCAGTTTTTCTCCCATATTTATATATATTTTTTAAATTTATTATATTTTAAATTATGTATATATCTATGTGTCTGTGTGTAGGTATGTTCACATGAGTGCAGGTGCCCATAGAAGTGCCTAAAGTGGGTTCTGGGAGTGGAACTTAGGTTCCCTGCAAGAGCAGTACACCTCTTAATTGCTGGACCATCTCTCTAGCCTCCAGCATTTATATCTCTTGACTAAATTCCATTTTTATATCCTTATTTCATTTAGTTCTTTGTGTTTTCTTAGAATTCATTCAGGAGTTTATTTATCCTCCCTGATTTCTTTGAATATGTTTATAATCATTCTTTTGAATTCTTTGTCTGGAATTCCACTGAAGTCATTCTTGTTGGGGTCAATACTGTGGGATTAGTGTATTTTTGGAGGAGACAGGTGTCTTCGTGTTCATCTTACTTTTGTGTTTGTCCTGGGACTTGTGCATCTGGAAAGTTTTTATTTAAGTCATTTTTCTTTTATCAGTGGGGGTGCCTTCATGTTCAGGAGAAATTTTGTGGTAGTGTTGAAGTCATTTCCTTTGTAAGACTACTGTTCAGGGAACTAGACTCTAATTCCATTCCATCCATTAGAGTAGAATTCTATTTGTATTCTATTATATTAATCACTATCTATTGGTAGATCCACCTTGAAAATAGAGTTGTAGTCAACTACAAAAATCATCATCCTAAATTCCCCAAATGTTTGGGGTTTAAAGAGACAGGGGACAACCAAACTAAACTAGAGGGAACTCATGAAAGTTGGATCAATGGCTGTGGAGCCTACATGGGACTAGACTAGACTATGATGGGACACCTGGAACAACCTTAAGGCAGGGGGAGGGACTTGGACTTGCCTCTACTGAATGTGCCTCAACATGGGAGGCCTTGCCTTCTTGTGGGAGGGATGGCTGGGCAGGGACAGGAGAAGGGAAGAGGGGGATCTTTGATTGGTGTGTGAAATGAATGAAAAAAATTTCTTAATTAAAAAAAGAGACATTGACAGTACTGTGTGTATTAATATATCAGATATTATGGGTATTCATGGAAAGCAAAGTGAAGGAAAAAATCCCACTGTAATAAAGACTAATAATTAGTATTGGGTTGATAGAAAGCATGGGGGGGAGTAATAAATAGTAGGGATTGCTGTAAGAGCAAGAAAAGGAGAGTGAGTTAAGGGAGTTTGGGCAGAAGATAATCTCAAAGAGAGAAGAAAAGGAGAGTGAGTTAAGGGAGTTTGGGCAGAAGGTAATCTCAAAGAGAGAGGTAAAAATATGTTGTAGATAATGCAGAACAGTTCCATTTCTCAAGACTCCATGGAGCCCCCCAAATCAGGACAGTCTTTGTTCTTTGAGAGATGAAAAAGGAAAGATAGGAAGAAGAAAAAAGGCATAAGGCAGGACCAAGATGTCCTTTAAAATTGACATTGGGTATTAAATTAAAAAGAAATAGTTGTAACAGGGAGAGGGAGTTGAGTGGGGACTTAGGGCATAAAAACTGTTTGGCCCGGTTGCTTCTAGAGGACCATCTTTGCCATGGGAGCTCCTCTGTGCAATGACTCCTTCATCATCCAGCTCCTCAGTGCCAAACTCTTTCAGCCTGACTCCTCAGCGTTGAACTACTAGAGCATTACTGCCTACGCAGAGAACCCTTCAGTGGCATTTTTAGTTCTGGTTCTCGCAAATGAATCTTCAATTTTACAAGATGGAGCTTCCATGGCTGGGTAACCCTGAAGTTTAAACAGAAACACATTTGAGCTGGGTGGTTGGTAGCACATGCCTGTAATCCCAGCACTTGGGAGGCAGAGGCAGGTGGGTCTCTGTGAGTTCAAGGCCAGCTTGATCTACAAAGCAAGTTCCAGGACAGCCAGAGCTGTTTCATGGAGAAACCCTGTCTCAGGAAAAAAAAAAAGAAAAGAAAAGAAAAAAAAGATTTGTTTCTCATACCGTGGTTGAAGACATGTCTCTGTTTTGTATAATCCAGAGGGGCCATGGCTCCCTCTGTGAACAGATGGCCCCCCTAGTTTCCCTATCACAGAAATCTAGAAAAAGAGATGTTCCCATGAGCAAGTGGGTGGATGATCTGTGAACTCATTCACAAACAGCAATTTTTGCTCCAGGTTCTTAGGCTAACTTGCTGTAGATCAAACAGGAGTGATGTAATCTCTTCAACCCTTAGGCCTAATCTTAACTATTAAGATCAAGCACATTGCTAAATAAAACTATACCCATTTCACAAACAGGAAAGTAGCAGCCAGGTGACTTCAAAGCTTACCACTTTACACCCATTTAGCCAAAGTATCGCTCCTATTTAAGTGATATCCAAAAGTTGTAGAATATTCACAACTTAAAAATGGAAATAATCACCAGGCATGGTGACATACACCTTTAATCTCAGCACTCAGGAGCCTGAGGCAGAATTTGAGGCCATCCTGACCTACACAGTGAGTTCTAAGTCAGCCAGGAATTTAGAGTGAGACCCTGTCTCAAAAGAAAAAAAAAAATGTGTATAAGTAATCCAGAAAAAAAAACAAACAAGAGTAACCAGGCAGGCAGACAGAATGAACTCTAGATGGAACTGTGAGGAGTTGAGAAACTCAAGGACAATTGCTACCTGCTGCCTGGGTGGGTAAGTGTTTTCTCTGTGTTCTATCCCTTCATCTGTACAATCAAATATCGGACTAAAATGACACTCCTCCTGTCTCTAACACTCTACTTGGAAACAGTAAACAAAAAATAAGCATGAGTAGTAAATAATGTTGAATATTGTTCTTCTGAGGGGAATGGAAATAATGGAGAAATCCCTGGTGACTCACACAAGGAAATCAACCTAGACTGCTTGAGGCTCAGAAGACAAGCTGAGACCTGATGAGAGCCCCACCTACTTTACAGATTCCTCTCAAGTCCAGCACCAGCCTGAGCTCAAACCAGCCAGTGAAATGGAAATTTTGTCATGAAGGGGAATCCTGGAGGAGGAGGCTAAGGCCCCGAAGGCTACTGTTTCAGGAGTCCTGTCCTCAGCACACAGGTTGAGTTGAAAACAGAAGTATGACCGGCTTAAAAGAGAGCAGTAGTAGATATAAGGGTATATATAAATATGCTGAACTCACCAAATACCTCATGTCATCTTCGTAGAGAGGGGAGAGTTAGTGATTTTCTCACCCGAGCAGGATTTGCATTCAGATTCTCCAGTAAGTCAGTGTCTCAAAGATGACACATGTGAGAGGGGATCCAACTTGGAGCTCTGTGAAGTGCAAAGCATCTACTCTGGGCTAAGAGAAGAAACAGATGTTTCCTACGGTGACCCCATTCTGATAAGGAAGGCTTTCTCAGAAAGCTCCCCTTTCAGTTGCCCAGTTCGTCCACACCTGCTTATTTGATTTTTGAAGGTAAGTTAAAATAATGAAACCTGTAAGCTCCAGCTGGGCCCCAGAAATTTAATTTTGGGAAACCCCTTGTTCTTACCCTTATGATGGAAGGTTAGGTCAAAGGATGCCTCGCCCGCCCTCCCCCAAGACTTTTCAACCTGGGTCCTAGGGTGACTGTGAAAGAGGAAGGGGCCAGAGAATGAAGACCGCAGAGTCTCTCTCACTAGGGAGTAACTAGGTAGGCACTTCCGCCTGCATGCCACTGCTGGGAACCTGCCTGCACCCGCCCCCTTCCTTTAAGTGGTTTCATTTGAGCAGGAGAGGAAGTTTTAAGCTTGAAGACACTCGGTCCTTCCCCTAGCAGCAACCTAAACCACCAACGCCAAACACTCACAGCCCCAGGCTGAGAAGACAGTCAGCTGAGAGCTGCCACCCCTTAACCACCAGCCTGGTATTTTAGGCTGAGGCTCAGCTTGGACTGTAGAGGAGAGGTGGGAGGAGATGGGTTTCTGTGGGGAGAAAGCCTTGCATCTAGATTCCCGGTTATTGCATTGACTTGTTGTTGTCCCATAGCGACACACTTGGCTTTGGGTGAGTACCAATGAGTGAAAAGCAAGGGTTAACCTTGATGGAATCGGCGACTAGCTTGCACAGTCAATGGAAAAATGGTGTAAGTGCTCATAAATATGGGTTTGGGAAAGTTGCTTAACAATTGCTCACCACCGAGGTTAATGTCCTTGCCCAACAGCTAAATGAGACTAGTACCTCCTACTTCAGAGTAGGACACTTAAGAGAAAATACGCTTGTGAAACGAAGGAGCCTCACCAGCTCACGCACTTTAGTTACGGCACATGAAGGTCAGCGTGGAGCAGTGAATCACCAAACCGAAGAAGCCGAACTCGACAGTGGCTACAGACCCCGTTTAGTTGGCGGACCAAGTGTCGCTGTCCTGCTCGGATGCGAAGCGGAGGGAGCATCACCTTTAGCACTTGCAGCACTGGCGTGAGCCCCAGCATCAACAAGGAAGGGGCGGATCAGACGCGGGGTTCGGCAGGCTCGGGCTAGGTGTTGGGACACTGCGGACATCTGCGGATGGCTGGACCGCTCCCTCTCGCCCTTACTCTCCGCCAGACCGGATCAGCTGGTTCCAGTGGCTCACCTAAAGGAATTTGGGTGGCCCTCCCACTCCACCGAGTACCCAGCCAGCCCTGCGTGATAGCATCAGACTGCACACGCCTCTGGGCAAACGAAAGCCAAGAGTGGAAACCGATACTCGCCTGCCAGCCCAGGCTCCGCCCCCGCGCAGCTTCCCTTTGCTAGGCAACCACACCTTCCATCCCTCAGGAACCACTAGTAGTAAATGTTAGAGTTTCAGGAAAGCATCTAGAGGCGCTGCCCCACCCCATCCTCCCATCCTCCCAACTTCTACCTTCAGGTCTTTCCCCCTTACTCTCTCCCTTCTGCCCCCAAACAATAGCAATCATTTATACAGTCTGATCATCGCCAACAGGTGAGAGTCCTCACAAGAAAGACAGGAACTCAGCCTTGTTCTTCAGAAGATGAGTCGTAGAGACCTGAAGCCACCTAGCCATTTATTTCCTAGGATTCTTGGGAGTGGTCCTTGCTCCTCTACGTGGCTTAAGAACTGTAAGGAAGGTTTGTCTATTAATAAGCAGCCAGAGGCTGCTCCCATCTCTCATTCCTCTGTGGGTTTGAAGGCGGCTAGTTTTAGCAAACACCTTCAAATGACTGCAATCCCAAATTTTCATCTCTCCCCACCCACTGCTGAGGACGGAACCCAGGGCCTGCCAGATGCTAGGCAAGCGCACCACCCCAGCCCTCAGGAAACACCAGAGTATCAAAAGTCAATGTTAGAATCTCGCATGGGAGCATTAGAACTTAAAATATAAAATCCAAGTATTAGACAAAGGAGAACAACAAAGTGGTATAAATCTGGAGGGAATTTTCACACAGCCCATCTTCAGGTTTGTGCCTTTCCCATATTTTATTAAACTCGAGTTGTTGCTTAAAAAACAGCAGCATTATTAAAGACGCATCTGTACAAACATTTTACAAAAGAAAACAGTACTAGTATCAGCTACATCAAGGGCAGGCAGAAGAATAGACGCAGTCCAACAGAGACATTTAAAATGTATTCAGATATTGGAAAGGCCTTTTCCTCCCGCACAAACGACGGCCGACGAAGAAGGACACTGCACAGGCTCAATTAGTGAGCTTCTCTTCTCTGGGGAAGGCAGGGAGCCGATGGATGTCAACCCACAACGGTACAAACACTGCTTTCCCATTTCAACCCATGAAAGTCTTTAGGTGGATTCAAGTCACTGGGAAACAACTCTGGGCTGCCTGGCATTTGCTCCTTAACTAAGCCACCTAGCCAGCCTTTGCTTAACTCTGTGGTCAGGTCTCTATTGACTGGACAAGGAATTTCAGAAATGCTTCCTTCAAGACCAAAGGCGAGGAGGTAACCTGAACTCAGCATCTAGCGAATTTGTTTGTGGATAGAGAAGTAAAAGGTCAGAGCTGGGAGGAAAATTACCTCCTGGCCAAGAATCAACGGGCCAACTC
Organism: Peromyscus californicus insignis; assembly: GCF_007827085.1. NCBI lineage: Eukaryota > Metazoa > Chordata > Mammalia > Rodentia > Cricetidae > Peromyscus > Peromyscus californicus. The sequence continues at coordinate 83,133,125 of NW_026294584.1, forward strand.
ATGCTGGTCTGGGATGATGTGGAAGCCCAGGACCTGCTGGGCATCTACAAGCTAGGTTCGCTTCTCATCTCCCCCAGCTCCTTCAGCTCCACCTTTCTGTACTTTCCTGACTTCCTCCGATTGGTGACCACCAAAACGACCACGCCGGCCACTAGGGCTACTACAACCACAGCAATGACAGCGATGAGGCCGGCGGTGAGGCGCTTCATGGAGAACTGGGGGGGCTTCTCGTCCAAGTAGTAGATGAGCATCCGCTCCACATGCAGGGGCTCCCCACGCACCTGCACATCCAGGCGGCGGCGGCCAGAGAACAGCGACTCCCCTTTGATGTCCCTCTCGAAGTAGTAGGCCACATCAGCTATGTCCACGTCTCCCAGGCTCTTTTGCGACGCATTCTGTCGCAGCTCAATCTGGATAATGGGCTCCTCGTAGTGCACGGCTGTCAGAAAGTTGGGGCGCAGCTGGTAGCGCTCCTTGAAGAGCCGCCGCAGCTCGGAGTCCAGGTCAGAGTGGTTGAAGGCTCGGTCGGCCAGGCGGTGGCGCAACTCAATGAGGATGTGGTGGGTGCGCACCACTTCGTCGCAGCGCAGGCTCAGGTCGCCCTTGTCTGTGCGGCGCACACCCACCGAGTTTACACACCAGCACACCGAGGTCTGATTGCACTGGCGTGCCTTGAAGCGGCCCCTGTCGTCGCATTCTGGGTCGTAGAGGCCATCATTGTCCAGGATCGCATGCTCACTAGGCTTCACCAGGCTGCGGCCGCTCTTCCCGGCGCTCATGCGCGCCTTGAGCAGCAGGCACTTGGAAGTCAGCGTGGTGCAGTTGACTAACATCTGTGAACCGATCGCCCGGCATTGGCAGCTGCCACCTGGGCCATCTAAGCTGCAGACGGTCATCTTGTTGGTGGGGCATGTGCAGCTGCTCATCTGTGCAGCGCAAAAGTGGGTCACCACCGCCAGCAGCCCCAGCAGCAGCAGTGGTGCTAGCTCCAAGCCCCTAGTCATGGTGGGGTGGAGGAGATCGGACTTACAGCTACTGACCAGGGGCAGGAGTTCCGAAGGATCACTGCAGGCGACTGCTGCCGGGCCGCTCCCTCCCGCTCTTATACCCTCCTAGACCTGCAGGACTGGTTAGCCAGTGACTCACCAATTGGAATCTGGGTGGCACTCCCCATTCCCAGGTCCCGTGGAGGAAGCTACCATCCCTGAGCCTCCTGAGATAGGATCAGGCAGGGGAGGCTGCTCCTGCCATCTGCTGACCAAAAGCCCATAGAGGAAACCAGTACTTACCTAGCCCCACCCTGGAGACGTTGTCCTCCTTATGGCTCAGAACCAGGGCGTCCCACCTCCTGAGTTCCTCCAGAGGCCCAGCTCCTGACCTCCACGCCCCTCTCATTCCAGGTCTCATAATCCCATGCCTCCTCCCTTTCTCTCCCAGCTCCTATCTTCAGTCTCTTTCCTTCCCTCCCTTCTTGCTCCAGAACACCTCATAACACATTTACACAGTTCTTTTGCTGGTCAATAGTATTAGTCTGTTCTCATGCCTCTCAGGACACAAACGGACTGTCTGTAAACCCTATTCTAGGAGAGATGATACAGATGAGGCAGGGAGACCTAAAGTTACCCCAGCCATTGATTTCCTAGGATTCCAGCCTGGGTCTTCCATTTGGCTATAAGAACTGTAAAGGTATATTTATGAAAACAAAATGGTGCAGAATCTGAAGGCAGACTAGTGAAACAATTCTATTACCACCACCTGCAGAATCCAGCTGCCCTGGTGTGCCATGTATTAAAAGTTCTATTGAAACACACACGTGTGCCTATACTTGTAAAGATAAATGAAAAAGAAACATTGTTTTTTGTTTTTGGTCACTAAGACCACTAGGTGAGATCTTGTACCATTTGATTCTCAGAGAGCAAATTATTGGTTTTCTTTCTCGATAACCAATGGAAGTGGCTGAACCACTAAGTATAATGAGAGAATGGAGCCTGTGAGAAACTGTGCCTCTTTTATGGGATGAAGGGGTGGCAATCTCTTTTAAAATCTAGAGAAAGTCCACCATTCCAAGCTGTGGTAAAATTAACAATAATTAACAAACTATAATTATTCTCAGATCCACCTTCAAAACACATTTTATATATCATCGTTTAATGTGTGCCGGTAGTACACTGTACAAGGGTGTTGTTTGACTCATGGAAGCCAGCCAGGCCTCTGCACCATTAATTATCAAGCAATTCCCAAGGCAGACAGATGCAAACATATTATTTTGTCTTTATAGATAGAGGAAGTAGAGACACGAGGGATGAATTCTTACCCAGTAGCACCAGGAGATTTGGGGACACACCTCAGATTTCTCGCCTCACCATCTCTTTAGGTCTCTTGAACAACTAGCCTAGCCTGTTCAGCCTCCATCCACCCTGCCACAGAGCAAGATCTAATGCTCAAATCTGTGTGCATTTTCTCATTTTCTCTCAGTTGAGAATACTCTGTGTGCGTGTGTGTGTGTGTGTGTGTGTGTGTGTGTGTGTGTGTGTGTGTGTGTGTGTGGTGTGTGTGTGTAGAAAGGGGAAGAGAGAGACATTTTGACTCTAAGGGTAAAGTTTATACTTTATTATATTAATTAGTGCACAGGGTCAGCTGCTGTCATAGTTACTGCCTTCATCACTGTATCCCTGCCCACTTCCCAGACTTCCACATGTTCTCAAGCCTTTGCAGAGTCATGTACCTGGAGTCTCCTCTTTAATTGGTTCCAGTACACAATTTTGATTTTCTACTCAATCATTGTTTACTTTCTGGAAGCCTTTCCTGATACACTCTTCCCTGATCCACTCAGAAAAAGGCTTCTTCTCTGTACTCCCTTATCTTTTGCATCCCAGGGTTAGCAAAAACTACCCTTCCTGGGTTTCTGTTGCTCATCTATAAAATGGGTACATCAGAGGCTCTGTTTCTCAGCTTTTTTTTTATTCTGAGAATCAAACTAAACAGACAAGACAGTAAATGGTAAATCTTTGTAACTCCAAGACAATGTTATATTCCATTAAAAATTAGCCTGTCTTCTTGCTTTTTCCAATGATTGGCTGGGTGGCCAAAATCTATGATAATTTGCAAAGCCCCTTGGTTTTCTTTTTCTTTTTAAAGTTTGTTTATTTATTTATTTAGTTTTTTTTTCCAAGACAGGGTTTCTTTGTGTAGCACTGGCCATCCTGGAACTTGCTCAGTAGACCAGGCTGGCCTTGAACTCAGAGATCTGTCTGCCTTTGCCTCCCAAGTGCTAGGATTAAAGTCCTGTGCCACCACTTTCCAGGTTTCCCTGAGTCCCAGGCCAAATGGAGGAGAGCTAGTGAGGAGGGGCTCTCAGGGCTGAGGACCATAGGAGAAGATGGCCTGACTACTTAGTTAACTCAGCCCAGAACAGGATTTTGTTAGGTTACTAGGAGGAGTGGAGTAGTACTAGGTGTCCAAGCTTGGTATTCTCTTTGGGAGGACAGAGTGAACAAGGATGACTTCTAGATCCCCTGCCTGCCTTCCTTCTTTAATATCTGGTCCTGCCAGGCTTTCCTCGACAGGCACAAACCCACCCAGATCGAATTCTCCCTTCCTCTAATTAAAAACAAAAATCATGTGCTAGCTTAATTTCTTTGTATTTTTACTTTAATTTAGAAATACTTAACAAAAGCTTTCCATCATCTGGGGATTGTCAAGTGCTTACAAGGAGCAGGAGCCACATCAGTGTGCTGTGTCCCTGACAGATGATTATAGGAGGCACTAGGTAATGCTTGTTGGGTTAATTCACAGTGAATTGTCCTCAGAATGTTGCAACATTGATATGCTTGCCCTGGAGTGTATATGTGAACCATTTCAGTGTTGATGGCCTGGGACAGGTAAATATCATCACCTGTGACATCCTGGAATACCATCCCTACATTAGCCCATCTTCCAAATGCCTAGCTTTAAGGAAGACTGGATAATGGCACCCTGAGAACTGCTTTCACACTTACCCACGAACACAAACTTTTATTGGCCTTGTGCCTGCAGGGGGGAGGGATATGTTCTGCTGAAAGGTCAGCTTTAGGGATTAGGGTCAGGGTTTAGGTTTGGTTTGTGTCAGGGTTAGGATTAGGGTTTGGTTATGATTTATTAGGTTTAGGGTTGAATTAGGTTTAGTGTTAGGGTTAGAGTTTCTGTTTGGTGGTTAAGGTATGGCTTATGATTAAATTTGATGGTTGGAGTTCAGGTTAGTGTTACAGTTAGTGTTAGTGGTTGATATCAGGGGTTAGAGATAAAGTTAGGAGTTAGGATTAGGCTTAGTGTTAAGCTAAGGTTTCTGGTTAGTGTTGACTTACAGTTGGGGTTAATAAAGTTCACTTTAGAGTTGTGGTTAGAAGGTTAGGGTTAGGTTTCAGTTTTGTTTAGTGTTGTTAGGTTTATTGTAGATTAGGGTTAGGAGTAGAGAATGGGTTTGGTTTATAGTTAATGTGTGAGTTTTGAGATTTGGTTTAGGGGTTTATTTTAAGGTTTACTGTCAGGGTTACAGTTAGGGTTCGGTTAGTTTTGGGTTAGGCTATCATAAGGGTTAGCATTAGAGTTCAGAAAAGGTTAGGATCAAAGTTGGGTTAGAGTTAAGTTTAAAGTTGGGGAGTTAGAGTTGGGGATGGTGTTCTGAGTTATTGTAAGGCGATTGTTAGGTGGTTGGCATTCACACTATGCTTATATTTAGATTTAGAGTTGGTTTCAGGTTAGAGTTAGAGCTTGGTTTGGGGTTAGTCTTAGGGTGTTAGGGTAGGGCGATCTCTATGGTTAATATTAAGTATATAAGTGCTAGGTTTAGGCTTATGGTTAGGGTTAGGTTTTATATATGGTTAGGTTTTCAGTCTGATTAGATATAGGGTTAAGTTTAAGGTATAATTGTGAGGGCTAGTGGTTAGGGGTAGGGCTTCTGGTTGCTGATTTATTTAGGGCTAGTGTTTGAGCTAGAGTCACATTTGTGGTGAGAGCTAAGATTTGGTTTTGATGTCAGTTTAGGTGGAATGTTAGTTGTAGGCTTAAAGTAAGGTCAGAGCTATGGCTAGGATTGGGGTTAGATGTAAACTTACAAATAGAGCTATGGACATGTTTAGTTTGGCTTGGAATTCTGGTTAGAGTTGGAGTTAAGTTTAGGCTTAGGACTCAGGAAAAGAGTTTAGTGTAGCATTAGGGTAAGGTGTAGAGTTAGTGTTAAAAATTGCTTTATAGTTAGTTTTAGACCTAGTTTTGTGATCCAGGTAGGTGTAGAGTTAGGGTTTTGGTTAAGGTCTGATTAGGATTATTGTATGGTTATGCTTAGGGATATTGTTAGTGTTAGGGTTAGACAAGACTAGACTAGGGATAGGGTAGGGTTAAGGTTAGGGCTATGGTTAGTGTTGGGGTAGAGACAAGTTTATTTCTAAGATTGTTGAAAGTATTGTTTGAGTTATGGTTATGCCTGGGTCAGTGTTAGGACTGGGGACTGTCTTAGTTATATTTCTAAGATTAATGGTAGAGTTGGAGGTAGGTTTAGAGTTAAGGTCAGTGTTACATTGTTCTTAGGATTAGTGTTTGTTCTGTGGTTAGGTTTAGAGTTAAATTTAGGTTTATGGTTCAGATTGCTAGGAGAGCCATTGTTAGGATTTTCATTAGGGATTGGTTAGGGCTTGCTATGAAGTTCTGTAAAAGCTACAGAAATTGCTAGAACAAGAGTTAAGGTTAGTTTTAAACCTATTTTTAGGCACTTTGCTTAAGGTAGTGCTACAATTCCATTTAGGACTAGAGGTATGCTTAGGGCATGAGTTTGAGCTTTTTGAAGGCTCAAGTGAGTGCTAGAATTTGGGTTAGTATTAAAGTTATGTTTAAGATATAGCTAGTTTTAGGTTTGTGGTTAGGGATAGGATTACAACTTAGGTTAGAGATAAAGTTGGGGATAGTGTTAGAAATAATGTTAGGTTTAAGGTACGGCTAGGGTTAGAAATCAGGTTGGGGCTAGTGGTAGAATTGGGGCTAGGTTTAGGGTTAGTTTTAGGGTTAAGACTAGGGTTTGAGACAGTATTTGGGTTAGGTGTACATCTTTGTTCAGTTTGAGGGATAAGGTTAGTGATAGGTTTAGGGTTTTGTTTAGGTAATGTTATGGTTAATGCTTGGTTTAGTGTTTTGATTAGGTTAGAGGTAGGGTGAAGGTTTGATTTAGGGCTTCGAAATAACAGTAGTGCTATTATTTCTAAGGTTAGTTTAAGAGTTAGAGTAGGCTTGGTGTTAAGGTAGGGCTATATTTGTTGTGTTAGTGTTAATCCTGGGGTTAGTTTTACATGTAAGGTTATGTTTAGGGTGAGGTTTGATGGCAGAGCCAAGGTTAGAATTATGGATGGGGTTCAGTTAAAGCTTGGTGCAAAGCTGGTGTAAGAGGAACAGCTAGAATTGGAACTAGCATTAATGTTAATTATAGACCTAGTGTTCGTGTCCAGGCTTGAGGTAGAGTTACAATTTCATTTAAGTCTAGGGATTTATTTAGGGCTACTGTTTTAAGTATAGGATTAGAGCTAGTTTTAAGTTTAGTGTCATGGCTAGTGGTAGATATGAGTTAGGGCTAGGATTAGAATTAGGGCTATGTTTTGGGTTAGTGTAAGAGTGTGTGTTGTTTAATGTTAGACTTAGGGCTGGTATAACGTTAGTGTAGGAGGGTTAGGATTAGGGTTGGGTTGGTTAAGACTAAAAGTAGGGCAGGTATAAAGTTAGTGTAGGAGGCACAATTAGAACCAGGGTAGAAGTTATTGAAAACCTGGTTTTAGGGTATAGACCTGAGGTAAGGTTACAGTTTTATTTAGGGTCAGAGATATATTTAGAGCTAGTGTTTAAGCTAGGGTTAAGTTTAGTGTGAGAGATAATGATTTGGGTAAGTATTTAAGTTACGTATAGGCTTAAAATTAGTGTTAGATTTAAGTCTATTGATAGAAGTACATATAGGGTTAGGGTTAGAATTAGGGGTCCAGTAGGGTTAGATTTATGCTTAAAGTTTGAGCTGCGGCGGCACAAGTCATGGCTGGACAGGCTTTCAGAAAGTTTCTTCTGCTCTTTGATGGAGTATTGCTTGAAAGAGTGCCACCAAAACCATGACTAAAGCATTATGCTTCCGGAAAAGTCTCAAGGAAAAGTATTGCAAGCAACATTAGTGGCTGTGGGATCAGGCACGAAAGGAAAAGGTGGAGGGATTCAGCTAGTCAATGTGAAAGTTGGAGACAAAGTTCTTCTCCCAGAGGCACCAAAGCACTTCTAGATGACAAGGATTATTTCTTATTTAAAGATGGTGAAAGCATGTGAACTAAAATCATTGTTGAGGTGGTGTCACATGAAGTTGCCCATTCCACTGATGTTCTGAACTATTCATCATGCAAATAATTTCTTTCTTTCTTTTTTTTTTTTTTTTTTTTTCGAGACAGGGTTTCTCTGTGTAGCTTTGCGCCTTTCCTGGAACTCACTTGGCAGCCCAGGCTGGCCTCGAACTCACAGAGATCCACCTGCCTCTGCCTACCAAGTGCTGGGATTAAAGGCGTGCGCCACCACCGCCCGGCCGATGTGGAACTATGTAAATAATTTCTATGCCTCCCTTTTGTAATAAACTGATGCCACCTAAACTAAAATAAATAAAAAAAAGATTTTTGTTAGGATAATGTGGTAGTTGAATGTAACTGGCCTCCATAATCTCATGGGGAGTGGCACTATTAGGACATGTGGCTTTGTTAGAGTGATTATGGCCTTGTTGGAGGAAGTGTGTCACTGTGGGGGTGGGCTTTGAGATTTCTTTTGCTTAAGCTTCCCTCAGTGTGACTGAGAGTCGACTTCCTGTTGCCTGCAAGATGTAGCACTCTCAGCTTCAGCACCATGTCTGCCTGCATGCCACCATGCCCCCTATCATGATGATAATGGACTGAACCTCTGAAACTGTAAGCGAGCCACCGCAGTTAAATGTTTTCTTTATAAGAGTTGCTGTCGTCATGGTGTCTCTTCAAAGCAATAGAAAACTTTACTAAGACAGATATGGTTAATTTAAGTTATGGTTATGGTTTAGTGCTCAGGTTAGGGTTTTTGTTATGGCTAGTGTTGTAATCACCTTTAGATATAGCTCAGGGTAAGGTTGGAGCTAGGGTGAATTTTTTCTTAGATGTAAATTTTTAAATAGAACTGTGTGAGGGTTAAATTTAGGGTTGGGTTTATGGTTAGGGTCAGAGCTGGTCTTAGGACTCCAGGGATAGATCTTGGTGTAGCACTAGAGTCAGGGGTCTAGTTAAAGTTAGAAATAAGTTTATGGTTAGTTTTTGTTTATGGTTAGTTTTAGTATTCTGGCTATATGTATGATTAGGGTTTTGACTAGGATCTGTTTAGTGTTATATTAGGGTTAGTGTTAGGGTTAGGGCTAGAGACACTTTTAATTATATATTTAAGATTAATGCTTGAGGTTGAGGTAGTTTTAGGGTTATACTTAGACCTGGGTTAGTAGTAGGGCCATTTGCAGTATTAGGCATATTTCTAGGATTGATGGTAGATTTAGAGATAGGGTTTGGGTTAAGTTTAGGGACAGTAGTGCTCTTATTTCCAAGTTTGGGTTAGTATTCAAATTAGGCCTAAGGTTGGAGCTAGTGTTAGGTTTTGGGTTAGGCTAGACAGGGTTGTGGTTCTGGTTAGAATTTAGGGCTAGATTTAGGGTTAGTTTTTGGGGTAAGACTAGAATTAAAGCCAGTGTTTAGATTAAGTGTAGAGCTTTTTTTAGTGTTAAGATTAAGGTTAAGGATGGTTTAGGACAGTGTTTAAGTTATTGTTATGATTAGTTATAGGTTTAGGGTTTTGATTACTGCTGTGGTTGAGCTACCAATATTGTAGCTATGGTCAAATATAGGAATAGTGGGCTAGGTTAGGATAAGGGTTAGATGTAAACTTACAAATAAAGCTGTGAGGGTTAAATTTAGAGTTGAGGTTATGGTTAGGATCAGTACAGCATCAGGCACCGGACTCAGAGTAGGGATAGAACTTGGTGTATCATTAGAGTGAGGAGTAAAGTTAGTGTTAGAAATTGGGTTATTGTTAGATTTAGACCAATTTATTTTTTATTGTTTTTGCTAGATGTATTGTTGGGATTAGGATTTTGGTTGGGGTCTGATTAGAGCTACTGTTGAATTAAGGTTAGAGATGTTCAAGTTAGTGTTATGACTCAAGTTAGCCTTAGGCCTAGAGACAGTTTTAGGTTTAATTCTGAGATTAATGTTTGAGTCATGGTTATGTTTAGGCCAGGGTTTGTGTAGAGCAAGGGACAGTTTAGGTATATATCTAAGATTAATGTAAGATTTAGAGTAGAGTAAGGGTTAAGGTTAGGGCTAGAGACAATATTGCTGTCATTTCTAAGGTTTATGTTAGAGTTAGGTGTAGTCTTAAGATTAAAGCTTGGGCTACAATTATTGTGAGGGTTACTGTTAGTTCTAGGGTTAGTTTGAGACCTAGGTTTAGGTTTATGATTAGGGTTAGGCTTATTGACAGTGTTAGGTAGAGCTTTGTATATTCTTAGTGTAAAGCTGTAATTTGTCTTAGAACACAGGTTAAAGTTAGTTTTAGACATAATTTTACAGTTGGGACTTGAGGTAGGATTACAATTTCATTTAAGGCTACTCTTTGAGCTAGTACAAGAACTAGGGTTGGGCTGCTATTTAAAGGTAAGCTTAAGTCTACTGTTAGATGTAGTGGGTAGCCATTCCAGCTTTGATCTGGAAGTTCCAACCTCCACTGAGGCTTCAGTAACTGTCATGCCTACAAGGCAGGGGGCCAAGAGAGGACCCTGAAGACCGGAGATCCGGATGCGCCCTCTCTCTTGGTTCCTGGACCCTGGACGCTGGAGGTAGACCCAGCAGAGTTCTCCAGAGAACACCGCTGCTGGACTCTGCCATGCCTTTCTCAGACTCTGTAAACTATCCATTCACTTGTAAGCTACCCCACAAAATAAACCTCCCTTTTAACTACGTGGAGTGGCCTTAATAATTTCACCAATAGTTAGAGCTACTGTTAGGTTTAGGGTTGGGTCATGGCTATTGTTAGTGTTAGGATTATAGATACGGTTAGTACTAGGCCTAGAATTAAGGCTATGTTTAGGATAATTTTAGGATTAAGATTAGGATTAAAGCCAGTGTTTTTGTTAGGTGTAAAATTTTGTTTAGTGTTATGTTTAAGTTTTATGGCTATTATTAGGACTAGTTTTAGGTAGTGGTGGTAGTTAGTGTTAGCATTAGAGTGAAGATTAGTGATAGGGATAGGGTTAGTATCAAGTTTAGGATTGTATTTATGCTTGGTCGTATGTTAGAGTAGTGTTAGAGCTGGATTTAGGATTAAGGTGTGATCTAATTTTACTAACAGAGCTATGTGACTATTCCCCATTTACTGCGGGGGTAATTGTTAGGGTTGGATCTAGGGATGACTCAGGTTTGATAGAGCTTGCTTTAGCATTTTGGCATGGGAGTACATTTACCATTAAAAATTGGATTTTGATAAGTTTTAGACCTAGTTTTATTATTTTATTATCCTAGTTAAGGTTAGGATTTTGCTTAGGATCTGATTAGAATTATTGTATATTAAGGGCAGGGTTATGGTTAGGGTTAACATTAGGATTAGAAAGTGTTTGGTTAAGGGTAGGCTATGTATGGTAAGAAGAGGTTAAGTTTAGTTTAGGGTAACAGCCAGAGTTATTGTTAGTTCTAGAGATACTTTTATGTTTATTCTAAGATTAATGTTAGAATTAGGAATAGGGTTATGGTTAGGCCAGGGTTTGTGTTAGGGAAAGAAAGTTTTAGTTACATTTCTAAGTTGAATATGAGATTTAGAGGTATGGTTAATTTTAGGGCAGGATTAGGTACACTATTCATGTTATTTCTAAGGTTAAAGTTAAACTTAGAGGTTGGCTTAGGGTTAACTTTAGGGTTAGGTTTACAGTTACAGTTAATGTTAGTCCTTGGGTTTAGAATTATGGCTAGGTTTAAGTTTTGTGTTAGTGATGGAGCCAGGGTTAGGATTATGGACAGAGTTAGTTTAGAGTTTGGTATAAAGTTGACGTGAGGTCTACAGTTATTAGAAATAGGGTTTAGACCTAGTTTTGAGTTTGGGCTGGAGGTGGGTTTACAGTTTCTTTAAGGCTAGAGATGTATTTAAGGCTAGTGCTTAAGCTAGGATTAAATTTACCGTGAGAGGTGAGAGCTATGGTTTGGGTTAGTATTCAAGTTAGATTTAGGGACACAGCTAGTGTTGAGTGTGAGGTTAGGACTAGCATTAGGGATAGGGCTAGAGATAGGAATAGGGTTAGGCTTAAATTTAGAGACCACTTCCAAAGTTTCAATTTTTACAGCATTTCTTTGGCTATCCTGTTAGCTATATTGATAGCTTTGTGCTATCAGGACTCATAACTTGGGGCTGGATCACTGGCACAACAATACCATTTTGGGGAGGTTCGTTAGCATATAAAGGCCTGTTTTGGGTTAGGCTCCTCCCTGAGCTGCAGGATGGCCAGCCTGGGCCTTGCTTCTGAGACCTACTTCCCACCAGTGCTACCTGGTGGCAAGCTCTGGCATCACATTATTATAAGTTACACAAGATGGTTTCAGCTAAGTTTCTAACAGATATAGAACTTTCTTTAGTGTTAGGGTTAAGGGTAGGTTAATGCAAGGGTTTTGGTTAGTGCTAGGGTTAGGGTTATGATTATTGCTAGGGTTCCAATTAGTTTTAAAATTAGTATTGTAGTTACAGTAAGTCATTTGCTTAGTGGAAGGTTAGAGCTATTGCTTGGATTTGGGTTAAGGCTATGTGATTAGACAAAGGGTTAAGGTTAGGGTTTGGGGTTTGAGGTTAGTGTTAGGTTAGAGTTAGGGTTAAGGGTTGGATTTCTGGTTACAGGTTAGATCAGGGGTAAGTGTAGGATTAGGGTTAGGACCAAATATGCAGTGGTCAGGGCGACAGCTAATTAAGGATAGGAAAGGCACCTGTGCTTTGAGCGGCAGCTAATCAGGCAAACCATGGACACCTGATCCAGAGGCGAAGCTAATCCTAAAGAACTGTGGGCAGCTCAGCCGAGGGTTGCACTCTATACAGAAAAGCACAGAGAGCTGAGTGTAAATGTGCATCTGATCACGAAAATGGATCATACTAGCTCCAGAGGTGAGCTAATCAGCAAGCAAGCGAACAAACAAGGAAAGACAGCTGTCACCACAGCTTAACTAATGGCACACATGCTTGTGTCTGGTGCACCAACTGATCAAGGAAAGCACGGGAACTTCTGGCAAGGGCACAGATAGTCTGGATAAGTGAAGACACTTGTGCCCATGCTGCAGATAATCTGTGTGAGTGCAGACACCTGTGCCCATGGTACAGATGATCCAGATAAGAGAAGACACCTGTGCCCATGCTGCAGATGATCCAGATAAGAGCAGACACCTGTGCCCATGGTGCAGCTGATCCAAATAAGAGCAGACACCTGTGCCCATGCTGCAGATAATCTGTGTGAGTGCAGACACCTGTCCCCATGGTCCAGATGATCCAGATAAGAGCAGACACCTGTGCCCATGGTACAGATGATCCAGATAAGAGCAGACACCTGTGCCCATGCTGCAGATGATCCAGATAAGAGCAGACACCTGTGCCCATGCTGCAGATGATCCAGATAAGAGCAGACACCTGTGCCCATGCTGCAGATAATCTGGATAAGTGCAGACATCTGTGCCCATGGTGCAGATAGTCTGGATAAGTTCATACACCTGTACTCATGCTGAGATAATCTAGATTTAGTGTAGACACCTGCTCCCATGGTGCTTTTAATCTGGAAAAATGCACACACCTGTGATCGGGGTACAAATAACCTGGTGAAGTGCAGACATACGTGCCCAGGTGCACAGATAGTCAAGAATAAACACTAATGGGCCTTCTCAAAGTAGAGACAAAAACAAAATGAGCAAACAAACAGAAAAACCAGACAGCTTTGCCAAGGGACTTAGATAGTCAGGAATAGGTCAGCTTGCAGTGCCCATGGCCAAAGGCAATCTGGGAAACAGCAGACACCTGTACCAATATTGCAGCTCATCAGGAAAATCAAGAAACCTGTGTCCAGTGGAGAAATTCATCAGGAAAAGAGCATAGTCCTGTGCCCAGGGTCCAGCCAATCAGGAAAAAAATCACCAAGAGCTTTCCCCAAGATTTCATATAATCAGGAAAATTACATACACCTGTGCTCTGGGATTCATATAACCAGGAAAAACACAGACACAGATAATTAAAAGACAAAAACAGGCAGACATCTGGGCCTAGGGGCTAACCTAATTTTGAAAAACAGCATCAGCACACATGGAAGTACCAGACAGAGGCACACAAGAGCATATTCGTATATCACTTCACATGAATGTACTAATACAGCAGCACACTCCAGTGTATTACTAAAGCACTACACAATGGCAACAACTGATGGACTACTACTGCAGGGTAAGCTGATGTGCATTTACAACGAGGTAGGTGGATGTATTTGTATAGTTCTGCACATATCTGAATGAAAACAGTCGGCCACACATTTTCAGGAGTAAAGCAGTGCCCCAGGATGGACATGTACATGTTTTAGAAAGAAGCTACAATACAGCAGAAAGAATGGTTGTACTATTAATGCACTGTATACAGATGTAACAGCAGTGAGTGTAGATTTACTAGAAAGCAACACATGTGTATAGCACTTCCCCTGAACCATGAAATACTAGTTCAGAAGTACAGAAGTGCACACTGATGTTCTGGTATAACTGTGCATATGTACATGCTAGTACAGCAGTTCAGATGGCTATCCATGAACAGAAGTGTACATGGACGTACTCCTACAGTGGTACACATGGATGAACTATTATACCCATATACAGGAATGTACAATTGCAGAAGCACATGTGGATATACTCAACACCAAATATATAAATAAATAATTTAAAAAAATCTATCTTAACAGCTAGTCAAGGAACTAGGTTAATGGATCCCAAAGTCCCCTGAATCTCAGCTAATTGTTCTTGACTGAAGCAAAAGTTAAATAGTAATTTAAGTAGTCCTTTCAAAGCGTTATATATATATTTTGTTTGTTTGTTTCGAGACAGGGTTTCTCTGTGTTGTTTTGGTGCCTGTCCTGGATCTCACTCTGTAGATCAGGTTGGCCTCAAACTCACAGAGATCCGCCTGGCTCTGCCTCCCGAGTGCGGGCTTCAAAGTGTTATCTTTAATACCATTTCTATTTAATTTTATTAAAGAGCTCTACCATTTATGTGGATTCAAGCCATAATCTATAACCACACTAATCTGCTCATTTTTATAGTACTCCTTTCTGTGTCCATGTAAAGCCTGTAATCCCAGTGCTGAGAAGGTCCAGGTAGGAGGACCGCAGGTGTGAGGCCAACCACACAGTGAGACCCTCTCCCAAAGACCAAAGATATCTACGTAATTCTTTTGTGTTCTAAACTTAAGAAATGCCCTTTGTCACATACACAATGCAAAACCACACTTCTTAAAACATGAATTAAGTCAGCTCGAAGACTGTGCTCAAACACTGTAAAACCTGCCTTTCTTTCCTACATCTGACTTATCATAGTTATGTCTCAGTTTGGCCCCCTTGTCTTCCAATAATGCCATAAGGGCTTGAGTGACAACAGAGTTTGGGGGTGCTTACATACTGACTTTTTTCACCATTATCTCAGAGAAAGCTGGGTAGAAACTTCTGCTGAGTTGGGTCGTTGATTGTGATGAGATTGATAGCGGTTGGAGCTGAAATAAAGTTCTGAAGAGGCAGTTGGGACAAACGGTTTAACTCTTACCTATACTTTTGGAACAAAAAGATTTAAAGAACATTCCACAATGTTCTTTAAAAACCCCGGAGAGAAACAGCAGAAGTGTCCCATGCCAGCTTATGTGTGTAATCAGCTACACCAATGTTGGTTGCCAGGCATCCCACTGTTGTGCTCAGGTAGACCAGGTAAGAAATGGGCTTGCTGCTCTTATGGACCCACCATGTGAATGTTCCAAGATGTCTGCACGGCAGGAGGGCTGGTGGAAGGGTCAGCTCTCCATGTTGCCTCTAAGTGCATTAACTGAACTAGTGTATGGATATCTGTTAATCCAGAGACTCAAGACCAGCAGCCAGGTGACAACGCAAACCACTGCCAGGAAAAACAGCACTTCATATAGAAAACAAACATAGATTTCTTCAGGGACAGTTTTGAACCCCACCTTCTGTCCTCATCACCCAAAACCTCAAGTCAAATAAAAACTGTGCCGTCATTAGTCATACATGTCCTGATATCAAAACATGATACAACATGGAAACTGCTAACTAAATATTTTCTTTGTAATGAATGATGTACGCACCAAGAGTATCACTGAATCACTGGGATGTGGCATTTCAGTCTGGAAATCCCCATGTAACCATCTTCTAGGTTAAGAAGCAGAACACTAGCAGTGCTTCAGAAGCCTGCTGGGGGCTCCTTGAAGCAATTGTGTCGTCAGAAGTAGCCATTATGTAATGTCTAAAGCTGCACATTAATTTTGTCTATTTTTTTAATCTTCATATGTTACATCAGTTTGGCAGAAGCACTCGTTCACTCTAACTTTTATCGAGTGCCAGTTGGAACAGCTTTAGTTTCCAGTTTCCGGAATGACAACAACAAAGGTGTGTAGCTGATTCAGTTGCTAAATTGGCATTATTTTCGACTTCCAAGGACTAACTGAGTAAATAGCAATGATGACCAAATCTATTCTAGATTCAGTCAACATTATATCTTCAAGCTTTGAAAGTTTCCTCCCACCACCACCAGGCTCCCGTGCCAGGAACTAACTGTATCACTTGAGACAAGACAACACTTACCTGTCTGAGAGAAGAGACAGGGCTTGCATGACCATGGCTCTGGCCAGGAGGACCGGAGCAGCAGCAGCTACTCTCCTTAAAGGTCATGAGGGCTTACAAAGGCTGCTGCCTGCTTCCCTGGTGTTACTCTCCCAAAGGAGCTCTTTTCCACAGCCATGGTAACTCGAAAACAAGATTTTGTTCAGGTCTCAACAAAGAAGGATAAAAAGAATCTGGACTACCAGCCCCCCTCCCCCCTTTATTTTATGTGTGTTCTAGTCAGCACAGAAATATAGCAAGACAATGTGCTTGTTCACTAGAACTAGTAGAAAATTCCTTAAAATAAGAAACTTAGAGATTTATGAGTTAATAGGAGAAAATTTCCACTAAATACATGTTTGTTTTTCTTCACGCTGTTTATATGTCATTTCTGATATGAACAGATACAGGATAATTATTTTTAATATTTTGTTTTTATTTTATGTGTAAGAGTATTTTGCCTACATGCATATATGTACACCATGTCTGTGCAGTGCCCAAGGAGGCCAGAAGCAGGCATCAAATCCCCTGAAACTGGAGTTTCAGACATTTGTGAACTGCCATATCAGAGCTGGGAACAGAACTTGGATCCTCTACAAGAACAGCAAGTGCTCCTAACCATTGAACTATGTCTCCAGCTCCATAAAAGGTATAAATAAGCCAGGCGGTGGTGGCGCACGCCTTTAATCCCAGCACTTGGGAGGCAGAGCCAGGCGGATCTCTGTGAGTTCGAGGCCAGCCTGGGCTGCCAAGTGAGTTCCAGGAAAGGCGCAAAACTACACAGAGAAACCCTGTCTCGAAAAACCAAAAAAATAAAAAAAATAAAAAAAAATAAAAAAATAAAATAAAATAAAATAAAATATGTTTTGAGTACACATAAAGAACTAAATCATCAATACTAGCAATTTTTATTTTGGTGTGTGTGTGTGTGTGTGTGTGTGTGTGTGTGTGTGTGTGTGTGTGTGTGTGGTGTTTATGTACCTATTTGAGTGTGTGCATTCATGCTCATGTGAATGTGGCCAGTTTGGTTAAATCAGTGAGTTCCAACTTCAGTGAGAAACCCTGTCCCCAAAATAAGGTGGAAAACAATGGAGGAAAAAACCTTCATGTTAACCTCTGGCCTACATTCCCTGCCCTCCCCCCGCCAAATGACTAAAGGGACTTGGTGGTATGAGGTGATGCTAAACCACTATTCTTGCTGTTTACATAAGAAGCATATTAAAACAGACAATACAATAAGACAATGAATAACAGACAATAAAATGGTAGCTGTGACCATTGCTATTGATATTCCTAGTACATCACTGTCATGGAACTGAGCTGGTTCCTACACAATGAGCCGGTTAGTCATTTAAACCAAGCGGTCCAGCAAGCAATTAAAATTCTTCTTCACCTGTTAGTTTTTCATCTTCATCAGCATCTAACATGTATCAGTCTTCTGGAATTTAAATAAATATATGTCACGTAAATACAAACATGGTATAGTTCTGGTAAGAATGGTTACTGAAAGATACATATAAAACTTTGAAGGAGTCACAGTCCAGAGCCCACAAAATGAACTATGGCACCATCTGCTGGACACCTAAGTAAACAGCACTTCTGAGGCCACTGGACTTAGGGAAAGGGAAGTGGGATCAAATCAACATTACAGCTGATCATGGAGGAGAGTGCTCCAAGACACAAACAATGCTCGTTTCAAATTTTAAGATTTCCCCCTCCACAATTAGGACAGAAATCCTTTTAAATGTTACATCTTTTTCCTATTCTGAAAAAATAAATAACGCAAACAAATTACCATTCTGTGGTAAAGCTGACATTTGAACTTGGAATCTTTTACTTTTGACTCTCAAGTGTGGAGTGTTGTGATCAAAGTACATCAGGTGCATTTAGTTAGAGGTCTAGTTACCATAGACATGAATAGAAACACTCAAGATGGTAAATTTTAGTAGCAGATGTTGTGCAAGGACTAGACATAAAAAAACATGTAAAATAAAAAAGCTCTCAAAACAACTGCGCACCCTCACACACCCCATTGTGCTCACCAAGATATCTGAGGCTTTCCCCTTGTACCTTCTTCAAACATAGACCATCATGTTTTTATACAAAAGTTAGTACCCAAAATGCAAGTTATTAGAATATTGTAAGAGTTCATTAATGGAGCAGTAAGAGTGAAAGTGTCTTATGTTATACGACAAATGCAATAAAAATGCTGTATGTATACACATGCTTACAGATAAATGGCTGCTTTACAAAAAAGTGACAATTTTGGTTACCTACAATAATTCTTTTAATCAAACTTTGTCCCCCAAAGTGCTAAAAATTCAATAGTTGGCAAAACTAGAGAATAAGTATATAAAGAAGGTCTTTTTTTCCCATAGGAGCTCATTTAAATAGAGTGTTGTATGTTTTGTCATGAAAACATCTTAGTTCAGATGCCAGAAATATGGTGAGAATTGTCTATTTGAATTCTTGACCCCAAACTTCCTGAGGGTTAGAAGATGAAGACCTTAACCACAGTCTGCCAAGACACTAATGGTTGGCATAGTCAAAACTGCTGTGAAGGGTCTGCTGCCATGCCACTATTCCTGGGTTCTCAAGAGACCAAAAATGGCTCCCAGATATGCTGGGAACAGAATTTCTTGATCTATGTGTGCTCTGCCCCAATTCCTCAGTCACAGGACTTCAGGGAAGCTCAAAATTAATTCTCTACATGAGAAGGGATATGAAAAATAATTACCAGCAACGTGTGAGCTGCTAAGTCAAACTTCTTGTTACTGTCAAGCGACCTCTAGCTGGTGGTCCACTTCCAGGAGCTGCGTTCTCTGTATGATCCAGATTATCAGGGCTACAAATGCAAACTGGAAAAGAGCACAAACTCTTTAAATTATTATGAAAAGGAAGCAAAAGTACAAACTTGCTTGTGGTACTGCCCTTTTCTCCAATAACACTGAGAACAAAATAGTTTGTGTACAGGTGTGTTCACAAATGCACATGAATGTGTGTGTGTGTGTGTGTGTGTGTGTGTGTGTGTGTGTGTGTGTGTGTGTGTGAATGTCTCTATGAGAATGTGTGTGGAGGCCAGAGGCACCTGGTTGTCATTGTCTTCTTCTTCTTCTTCTTCTTCTTCTTCTTCTTCTTCTTCTTCTTCTTCTTCTTCTTCTTCTTCTTCTTCTTCTTCTTCTTCTTCTTGTTCTTCTTGTTCTTCTTATTCTTCTTGTTCTCTCCTCCTCCTCCTCCTCCTCCTCCTCCTCCTCCTCCTCCTCCTCCTCCTCCTCCTCCTCCTCCTCCTCCTTCTCCTCCTCCTCCTCCTCCTGTAGGATGGGAACTTTCCAAGTAGGCTAGGCTAGTTGGCTGACTAGTGAGTCCTGGGATCCACTTGTTTCTACCTATGCAGAGCTGGGATTACACAGATGTCCACTAAACCTGGATTTTTCTTTTGTTTGGTGTGGGGGGTGGGTTACTTTATGCTTCCCTCCCTTCCTTCCTTCCTTCCAACTTTTCTTTCTTTTGAGTGCACGTGTGTGTGTGTGTGTGTGTGTGTGTGTGTGTGTGTGTGTGTGTGTGTGTGTGTGTATTTTGAGACAGGATCTCATTATGTACCTCTGGCTGGACTGGAAATCACTATGTAGACCAGATTGACCTTGAACTCACAGAGTTTCACCTGTCTCCACAGAGATTATTGGTGTGCACTACCATATCTGGCCATGCCTAGGATTTTAAAAAGGGTTCTGAGAATCACAATCAGATTACAAATACTTTACCAACCCAGCTATCACCCCTTAAGAAGATGTTTATGGCTTAAAATGTTTCTTTTATTAAAATTAAGATATTTTTATAAATACCACCATAATGTAAGCATATGGTATCAAATAGCTCCCAACAATGGATAGGAAATACTAGCGATCCACGGAAATGATTAGCAATATCATCCTCTAGGATGTCCTGTCATTTGAACTTACTGTCTTTATTCAGCTTTCTGGTATAGGTATGATTAGTTGGATTCTGTAACTCTTGCCTTTCTCTTGACATAAGAGACAACTCAGGAAGGCAGTCTACTCATTGACGCTGGCTCCAGAAAGAGATTGACCTTTTTTAGGCTTTCACTGGATGTACAATCAGAATAAAAGAAGTGTGTTTTAAATTTTAAGAAAGTATTTTTTATGTTGTATATACACCTTTTGACTATATGTGTGCTTGTATACCATGTATGCGCAGGAACCTACAATGTAAGAAGAGGCATCAGAGCCCCCCAAAACTGGAGTTACAGTTGCTCATGAGCTGCCATGTTGGTGCAGAGAATTGAATCTGAGTCGTCTGAAAGAATAACCAGTGTTTCTTTTTTTCCACTGAGTCCATCTCTCCAGCCCAAATAGGGAACTTCTAAAGTCTTATTTTGGTTAAAAAAAAAATGGAAATTTTGTCCTAACCAACCCCTAACCTTTCTGGTGAATTCATTATAAAGTGTTTTCATGTAGAAATTCTTTTTCTCTTCTAGCACTCAACATTTCTTCACAAAAAGGTCTACATGAAAAAAAAAAAAAACAGAAACCACCAACGAAAAAACCCTAAACGACTGAGACTGAAAAAAAAATCAAGTTATAATTACTCACTGGACACACTAAATGTTTTATAAGACAGAGAAGAAAAGCTCAAGCCTCGGGAGGTGTGGAAGAATGGAGAGAGCATCAAGCACTAAGACCATTCCAATCTGTTCTCTCTGGAAGGGGAAAATCAACACCACCCTGAAAGCTGCTGTGATGATCACTTGAAACTCAGAGTGATCTCTGAGTCTCTCTCCAACCTGGCAGGCTAGAAGACAGCATGGGTTAACTCCTGCACCCGACTGTCCCACAAAACACCTTTAAATGTCATCCACAGTCTAGACACAGACAAAATGAAGTCAAAGATAACAAGGTTCTTTAAAACTGACTACTTGTGACAGTCCCTCTGAAACCAGTGACTCAGCTAAATTAATCAGAGCGAAACAGGAAGAGAGAAGAGAGTGGAAGGCGTAATGGCAGGCCTCACTGGGACAGAAATAACCTACTACCTGACTATAGGTGTTCCGATGAGAGGTGACCTAACAACCATAGACTCTTGACTTGCAGTATACTGACATATATCTTTGAGACTATATTTTGTATATGTACACGCTATGATACAGCTCAACCCTAGGCTGAACAGAATTGAGTTATGTTAAACTAATACCCAAGCCAGACTTGCCACATGAAATTTAACTGGCTAAGACCAAGACAACTAAAAGGGCACATGTAAACTCAATATTACAGCTTGGTCTCACTTGTTGTACAACTCTTGTTAATAGTTTTAGTGTCATAATACATGGTGGTCGAGAATTAAGAATGCAGACAAAAGGGGAGTTGACTTAGAGAAGGAAGTCCTTCTTGTAAACTGGCCTTTGGGTGGCATTGAGGAACGTGATCAGTAAAATACTCTTCCCATTGATTAAAAAAAGCCTCTCCTAACTCTTAAGGCTGGCTCTCTGTGCCAATATTGTTTGCATACGTAATAAGATTAATGTCAAGTATCAGCTTTTCTTCTGGGAACCTAAAGTATGGGCACATGTCATGCAAAGACAACTAAATGCCTGCACCTAGTGAAAAGCCTTGGTGCTGCATCTCTAACAGCTTTCCTAGGCAAAACCATGATGTATCTGGTGGTGTGTTCTCACTAATGGGTATGCTGCTTGCTCTCTGTGTCCCCTTCTGGGATGGATAGATCATGATGTTTCGAACCACTCATTTAAAAAGTAAAAAGTTTAAGGTAATTTAAGACTTAAAGAAATGTTCATGCATGTCCTCAACTCAGCTTCCACTTACAATAACACAACAGAGCTGCATCTACATAAAACTTAGGTCTTTTCAAAGACCTTGTTTGTTTTCTAACTAAAGAACCCAGAGAAAAAGGACCAAAAATACTTTAAATTATATTTTTCCTTATTTTTTGAGATTATAATATAATTACATGATTTCCCCTTTCCCTTTCCTCCCCCCCAAAATATCTGGTGTACCCTTTTTAAAAAATCTTTTGAATTCATAACCTTTTTTCCTTTATTTTTATTTTATTTTATTTGTGTGTGTGTGTGTGTGTGTGTGTGTGTGTGTGTGTGTGTTCCTAAATACAAATAAAACCTGCTTAGTCTGAATAATGTTACTTGTATGTATGTTTTCAGGGCTAACAATTTGGTATTGGACAATCAGTTGGTGTGCCCCTCACTGGGGAAGACTATTTCTCCTGATCTCAGCATTCTTTAGCTTCCTGTAGTTCTTTGTCTAGGGTTGAGGCCTCATGAGCGTTTCCACACTAAAATGCTTCCAAAGAAAACAAAAATACAAAATAAAAACTTAGCATTCTCTCCACTTTCCACTGATAGCTCCCAGTTGATACCGAGTCACATCCTTTCCTTTATTGCTGTGAGCTGAAATCTACCCATTTTCTGCGAAGCAACACTGAGCTTTCTCTAGATTGAAAGAGACTTCTTATATGGGGAGAGTTTCGTCTTCTTTTTCCAACTCTCCTTGCTTCTACCAGATAGGAGGCTGGGCCAGTATTTGAGAATAAACAGATCTCTAATATATTTCTTGATTTTGTTCCACAGATATCATAACTCTGCCAATTTCCAGGTGCTGTGCAAGGCAGTAGGAATACAGTGCCTTAGAAAGCTTATTGTTCATGTAAGGTACACAGAGGCTAATCAAGTCAGTTATACAGTGAGACAGGACTCTAGGGTGACTCCAAGGCTTGTTACTTCAGTAATGACTAGAAGCTGAGGAAAGAGCAGAATGTGATGGGACTAAGGATGTTATTTTAAACACACTAAGTATGAGATGTCTGTTAGATTATCATTCAAGTGGCGAGTTAATAGAAGATAGAATTTAAAATTTAGGAATTAATGGAATAGAGGAGCAAATATGGTTTCTTTGAATATGGGAAAGGGAAGGGATGTGATAGCTGGTGTGTGTGTGTATGATTAGGTCACATGACAACCCAATAGAGAAAGGAAAATCTAAAGAAGAATGAGAGGCCGTTAACTAAGGACATAGAAAATCAGAAAAAGTGTGAAATTATGAAAAGTAAGAGTTTATGTAAATGAAGCAGAATCCTATTGAAAGGTGAATCAGTGGAGCCTCATGGAGGGGTACACAGGAGAACCAAGTAAGACATGGAAAAAATTGCAAATAGTAGGTCCGCTTCCTCTCTGTGAATTTTGTCTTCTTCTCCATTGGCTTCTTCTCATTTCCATAGTCTTCCATTCATGTTTTTCTCTCATTTTCATCTCTCAAATTGTTTTCTTTCCAAGAAACCTTCTTGATCTTCTCTCTTGTCCTCACCACTAAGCTTCTTAAAGGAATAAACTATATGTCAGCTGATTCTTACTTTTCACTATCTCCCCAATCTAATTATTATCCATCATGATGCCAAAATTCCACATAGTTTTAACCGCTAAACACATTTATAGTTGTTCCTCAGTATCTATAGGTAGTTGTTTCTAGGACCATCCACACTTGCCCAGGTCAGCTGATGAGTAAAGCTCTTATATAAAAATAGCATGGGATTTATATATAACTCATGCAATCTTCTCACTTGAATCATTCCTAGGTTCTCTAATACATAACAGTGTAAATGCTATGTAAATCATTGCTATAACATATAAATACATATTTCCTGTATGATGGGAAGAGTCTACATATGCTCAGTAAAGATGTAGTTGGTTTTTTAAAAAAGTATTTCCAGGCTGTGGTTGTTTGATGTGAAACCTGTGAGATAGTGGATTTAGTTCCTGTCTCCTCACGCCTTATATACCTTTCTCTGTCCAGCCATATTACTTCTTTGCTTGTGCTGGGATTAAAGGTGTGTGACTTCCAAGTACTGGGATTAAAGGTGTATGCTACCATTGCCTGTCTCTGTTTCTCTCCTAGACTGAATCAATCTCATGTAGTCCAGGGTGGCTTTGAACTCACAGAGATCCAGAAGGGTTGCTGCCTCTGGAGTGCTAGGATTAAATGTATGCCCCTACTGCCTGGCCTCTATGTTTAATCTAGTGGCTTGTTCTGTTCTCTGATCTTCAGGCAAATTTTATTAGAGTACAACAAAATATCACCACAGAAAACTTTTAATTGGGGCTGGAATATAGTTCAGAGGTTTAGTTTATTATCATCATGGTGGGAAATATGGTGGCATACAGGCAGCTATGGTGCTGGGGAGGTAGCCAAGAGTTCTACATCTTGGTACACAGGTGACAGAAGGAGACTGTGTGCCACACTGGTCATAGCTTGAGCATGTGAGACCTCAAAGCCTGCCCCTGCAGTGACACACTTCCTTCAATAAGGCCACACCTCCTAATAGTGCTACTCCCTATGAGCCAACCATTCAAACACATGAGGCTGTGGAGGCCATTCCTATTTAAACCATTACAGTTTGTTGAACCTCTAAAGCTCAAGCATGCACTCTTGTTCCCTTGCTCTAGTCCATGTTCTATTTCAGAGCTTGGTAGTTTTTTTCTAAACTTTTATAAATGCATATGTTATATGTTGAACATAGTGCTCCTCAATGCACAGTAAGCAGTTTATACTTTTCTAAAGTTAGACAAGGTAGAGACAGAATATTGGTGCATAAATATGTACTCTCCTTATAGACATACCTAACAAGATCAGTTGAAAACAAATGAGTATCTCTTACCTCAGATTTTTAAGAATATGATATAAACTTCACTTCATTAAAGGAAGCTGTAAATTACACTAGTTGGGAAAAATTGTTGAAGTATATTGAAAATGTGAAATAACCTATAATATGGAATAATATATTATGATTTTGCATGTTTTAACCAGACTAGGTATAATGAAAAACTTTCTGAAAGTGATAAAACATGGTGAACACATTTAATTCCACTGAATTCTAAACTTAAATGATTAAATTTAAATTTTTGTTATATATATTTTATCAAAATTATGAAAAAGTACCAAAAAGCTTTCAGCAATATATGTAAGATTATCAGAATTTTAGGTTGGAACTCAGAATTAACCTCATTATATAAAATTGTCATAGATGCCACACAAATAGAAGTCACAATTAAGGCAGCTGAAATCATGTCATGATAGAGGGAACAACAAATTCAGATCTGACTCAGACAATCCAAACAGTGAGATCAGACTTGTAGTAGATTATATACTATATGCATATCTCTACTTACTTTTAGTATACCTTATTATATGAATAAATAAGGTCAAGTTCTCTAGATTAAATCATAACTTCTCCAGCACCACTTGGCATTAATGGTTCTTTACAATTTGAAATTACCTAGGAGATTGTACCTTTAGACCTATCTGTAAGGGGTTTTCTGGGAGTTTGATTAAGGAGGGAAGACTCACTGCAAATATGGGCAGCTCCATGCCAGGAGCTGAGGGCCTAGAATGAATAAAAATAGAAAAAGAGAAAGTGAGATAACTACCAGCATTCATCTTTCTCCCATTCCTGTCTGCAGATATCATATGACTAGCTTTTACACATTCCTACTGCTGTGCTGTCTCTGAATAATGGACTATATGATCTCAAACCCGAACCCCAAACAAATCTTTTTTGTCTTAAAAGTTGATACTTATTAGCATGTGTACCTCCTTCTCTCTCTAGAGAGAGTGGGATGGGAGGACAGAGAAAGAAGAGAGAGGGGAAAGATAGAAAATAGAGTGGAGAAAGAGGGAGGAGATGTAGGGAGAGGGCTAGGAGAAAGAAGAGGGACTCAGAGGAGAAGGAGAGAGAAGAGTGAATGGACAGAAAAAGACTAGAGAAAGGGGAAGAACAGAGTTAGGAGAGCTAGGCAGGGGAGAGAACGAGTATACATAGAGGAGAGAAAGGGAGAGAGAGTAAATGAAAGGAGGGAGAGGATGGGGAGATATAGGAGAGAGGGAGAGGACAGAGGGATGAGAGGAAGAGAGATGAGAGAGAAAGAAAGAGAGACTCATTTGAGAGAGGAAGATATAGATGAAAGAGAGAATATAGAGAAAGAGAAGAGAGAGGATGGAAAGAGAGGAGAGAGAAAGAGAGACAAAGAATGGAGAGAGAGTACACAGAGAAAGAGGAGAGAGAGGGAGAAAGGATGGAGAGAGAAGAGAGAAAAGAGAGAGAGAAAGAGAGGACAAAGAATGGAGAGAGTACACAGAGAGGGGGTAGATACAGAGAGGGGAAAGGAGAGTAAAAAGAGTGGAGAAAGGGGACATTGAGATAGAGGGGAGAGAGGGAGGGCAGGTAGAAAGGGGATGGTGAGGACAGACAGTGAATGGGTATGAAAAGAGAGAGAAAAAGGAGCAAAGAGTGGAGAGAGAGGGAGAGATAAGGAAGAGGAGAGAGGGAGAAAGAGGAGAAGCATAGAAGAGGGAGAGGAGAGATAGGAATGAGTAGAGAGACACAGGGGACAGAGAGAGTGGGGAGAGAGACTGGCTAGAGAGAGAGAGAAAAAGGATAGAAGGAGAGAGAGAGAGAAAGAGAGACAGAGGAGAAAGGGGAGAATGAGAGAGAAGAGAGGAGGGAGAGAGAAGGTGAAGAGTGTGAGGAGAGAGATGGGAGAGAGAAGAGGGACTCAGAGGAGAAGGAGAGCAAAGAGTGAATGGACAGAAAAAGACTACAGAAAGGGGAAAAACAGAGTTAGGAGAGTTACTGTGGGATGTCTTTCTGTAGCTATGAATATGTGTTGCTCTGATTGGTTGATAAATAAAGCTGCATTGGCCTATGGCAGGGAAGGATGGAGCCAGGTGGGAAAGTCCAAGGGAGATAGTGAAAGAAAGACGAGGCAGGAGACGTCATCCCACCATCCAGGGAACAGCATGTAATGGCACACAGGTAAAGCCATGGAACACGTGGCAACATATAGATTAATAGAAATGGCCTGAGTTTAGTTATAAGAGCTATCTAACAAGAAGCCTGAGCCATTAGGCTATACAGTTTGTAAGTAATATAAGCCTCTGTGTATTTACTTGTCCCAGTGGCTGCAGGATGCCTGTGGGAGAGATTCATCCCAACCATAGGGCTGGGCAGGATGGGGTGAAACACCTGACTGCAAATGGCACACAGAAACAGAGCCACACTAGGCTTCCTAGTCTCGCAGTCTCATACTGGGAGCAGCATAGAGACTCATCTCACAAGATGGAGACAGAGCTGGCCATCAACTGCCATGAGCTAAACAGCATGGCAGATTCCTGTCACAGTACACAGTGGTGTCTCCAAACTGCACTGCACACTGCATTGTGGATTTACATTTGGCTAGTACAGAAAAAAAGAGGCTTCTGGGCTACACACTGCTGGATGGAGGCATGGACCCACTGTCTCCCAGAGTCAGCAGAGAGCATGACTCCCAGAACTGGAGGTAAATTACCTCTGCCATGTTGAAAAGCTGAAATGGGTGGAGTCAGCAGCCAAGGTTACCACTTCGGTCCTAAACATGTAGTTTAGCAGTTTAAAAACTCTCCTGGTCAGAGAAGGATTATAGATTCACAATAAGTCAGATTCAGATGAAATAAAACTCTAAATGGTTTACATTATATGTAAAAATGTACATAGGCCTGGAAGAGAGAGGAAAAGGAGTATATGTAGTTATATAAAGAAATAGATAGTTTTAAAATACAGTCTTTAAAGAGGGAATAAAAGCTGGGCAGTGGGCACCTTTAATCCTAGCACTCGGGAGGCAGAGCCAGGTGGATCTCTGTGAGTTTGAGGCTAGCCTGGTCTACAGAGCGAGATCCAGGACAGGCACCAAAACAATGCAGAGAAACTCTGTCTCGAAAAGAGAGAGAGAAAAAAGAGAAAGAATAAAAGTAATATAAAAAGTAAGCCACATAAAGATGGAAATCACACAGAGACTCTGGATTATATTGTCTTTAGGATTTTTAACTGCAGAGAGACATTTTATTGTAAAGGGTGCTGAGTTAAACCATATCTATATATATCTATATCTATCTATCTATCTATATATATTTTAAAGGTATCTTGATTTTAAAATTTATGTCTAAGGATACGTTGTTTTGGAAAAGAGGTCCTGCTATTGTTTCCACAGACGATGAGAACTTGTGGATTGCTTCCAGGCTAATATGGTTTGATCAGCCAAGATCCCCTGAGAGGTCTCCAGGTGATCCAACATCCAGAACAGCTTCAAGGACACTGGCGCAGACAATATAGCATTGCAGACTACTCCAGTCAGGACTTGACCATAATTCTTAATTTTTTCAGGATCCCCATAAGATTTCCAGAGCGAGCCCTCAGCCAGCAGGAAGTAGTATGAGAAGCTACACCCAAATTCCCAAAATATTGTTTATAAATGTTTATTTTTATTTAAAGCAGGTTGATTATAAATGCAATCTCTTTCTAAAGAAGAAAAGGGGATAGTATAGATATGATAGGATAAAGAGTAACAGCTTGTTTAAAATGTTTTACATTGCTATGGATTTTAGTTTATTGATACAAATTTAAAGTTAATTTTGTTATACTGCATGAGTATTCTTACTCTAGTTTAAGGTATTACGTTTATAAAACTCATTTAAAATTGTAGTGTATCATTAAGAAATACATAATCATCTGTGATAATCAAACTCATAGTCATGTTAGTAAGTTTTCTAGATCTACATAGATATATTTCAGTTTTGTAGGTAACCTTCAAATACTTCAAAGACCTACAGAATATGACGTTTAAAATATTTTAAGAACTTAGACTTTTCTGGACAATGAGACATGTTTGCTCCTGGCAACACCAATTACTTCAAGGAGGATGATGGGCATTGAAGAAACTCATTATGAAGTTTGCTTTATTTGTGGCAAAAGTTAGCCACTGGCAAAAAGTTCCCTTGTACTAACTGAACAACAGTATGTTATATCAACTGGACATGCAGAACCCATAAAAAGGTGACCACTGAACTTTGCAAGATGAGATGGTCCTTCAGAGACTATCAGACATTCTGCAGGACACAAGGAGAAGCGACTAGGCCTATAGGCTGAAGGTGGATGCCCCAATGTTGCAGAGGAACAATGTTGGGTAAGTGTCCAGGTAGCCAGCTTTCTCTGTCATTCTAGACTTTTGGAAGTTGCTTAAAATGCACTTCCTGTTTACTTAGGTAATATTATATCCTTCTGGGGTCTTTGATGTAGTTGAAGACTAGATAGTTACAATTATAATTTTCCTTGGTTATAATAAAAGATAAATTAGACATGAAACTTTAGACTCACAAAAATAAAATAGAAGATAGAATATTTTCTTTAATTTTGCTAAATACAAATAGACTAGATATTGTAACTATAATTCTTGCTTGATAACTGTTCTATTATATGTAATGTTACTATGTTAAAGGTAAAACCTTCCTTTGATTAGATAAAAAGGGGTATTGCTGTGAGATGTCTTTCTGTATGCTGTAAATATGTGTTGCTCTGATTGGTTGATAAATAAAGCCATTTGGCCAATGGCAGGGCAGGATGGAGCCAGGCAGGAAATCCAGGGGAGATAGTGAAAGGAGAAAGGAGAGGCAGGAGATGCCATCCTACCATTTAGGGAACAGCCTGTAATGGCACACAGGTAAAGCCACAGAACACATGGTGACTTATAGATTAATAGAAATGGGCTGAGTTTAGTTATAAGAACCTAACTAGCAAGAAGCTCTAGCCATAGGCTATGACAATACAGTTTGCAATTAATATAAGCCTCTGTGTGTTTATTTGGCACTAAGCGACTGTGGGACTGGGCAGGACATAGGAAAACCTCTGATTACAATACACTGAGATGATTGAAGGTTCTACTGTGCCATTATGTGATGTGATACCACTGGGTTCTTGTGATATCACAATGCCCCATAGACACTATAATGTCTATTATAACTACAGTGCTCCACAGTGTGCCACTGTGCATCATCCCATTGATCCATTATGCCATCCAAATATTCCATTGTGTCGTTACAGTACTAAACTGTAACATCACAAAGATCCATTGTGACATCACAGATCTGAATTATAGTAAATGCTCAACTGGATTGACATAATGCTTCATTGTGCTGTTACAATGCTAAATTTTGGTGTCACATGCTCCAGTGAGTCAACACAGTGCCCCATTGTATATATCACCATGTGATTATGGCACCACAATGCTGAATTATACCATCACAATGTTACATTGTGACATAATGGAACATCATTATACTACCAAATTGAATTGTGACATCATTAAAAGCATTATTTTGATGTAGTAAAACTGGTTACAGTGTAACATTTGATGTTTCCTTGTGATATCACAAACCTCAAATACTGTCACTGCTTCATTGTGACACTGTGAAGTAAATTTTGATGATTCATTGCTGGGCTGTAATACTCAGAAAGCTGAGGTAGGAGGAGTTTTAAGTCCAGCATGGGTTACATATCAGAATCTCTTTCAAAGAAAAGAAAAAAAGAAAATGGGCTGGCGATTAGCTTGGTAGTGTGCTTGTCTGGCATGCTTGAATCCCTGGGGTTCATCTCCAGCACTGCAAAAGTCAGTCATGGTGGTACACAGTGGAGGCAGGAGGACTCTAAATTCAAGGCCATTCTAGCTATATAGTGAGTTAAGGCTGTCCCAGTATACAGGAAACCTTACAAAATAATATGATAGGAAGTGTGTGATAGTAATTTAAAATGTTTTCCACTGTTTAATAGTTGTGTGTCAGACACTGTTACAAGCATTTTAAGAATATTAACTACTCTGTGTGTGTGTGTGTGTGTGTGTGTGTGTGTGAGAGAGAGAGAGAGAGAGAGAGAAAGAGAGAGAGAGACAGAGACAGAGACAGAGACAGAGACACAGCTGTGTACTCCAGGGTAGCTGGCCCACAAGCTTATAGGTGATTCTCCTTTCTCTGCCACCCATTTCACCCATTTCTGTGTAAGTGCTGGGATTACAGATGCATGCTGCTGCTGTATACGACTTTCTATTCAGGCTCTGGGGTTGAACTCAGTCAACTCTTGAGACTTGTAAGACAAGCACTTTTCTATGCTGAGCTATCTCTCCAACCTCAGTTTTATTTCTGAGACAGGCTAAGTTGCTGAAGCCAGAGCACATCACTTTAGCTAGACTGGTAGCCAGTGAGTCCCCAGGAACTACCTGTCTTGGCTCTCTAGTGCTGGAATTTCAGGCATGTATGGTAACAACTAGCTTTTCATGTGAGTGCTGGCAATCTGTACTCACGCTTCTGAGGCAAGTGCTTTACCCACTGAGCCATCTTCCTAGGCTCAGTATTAACTGAATTAATGAGAACAACTTTATAAGGCAGATGTTACTATTCTCACCCTAAGGATGAGATAATTGAGGCCAAGAGTGTGGATAATTTGTTTAAAGAATAGTGAATGATTCCCCAGTTTAATTCACTCAAGGACTTGTTTCCTTTTAATGTGACAAGAATGGCTGCCAATGCTTGGCAACGGAAAAGAACAGCACAAAAGCCATGTGTGGATGAGACCTGGTATCTCAGAAGTAGGGACTGAAATGAGATACTAGGGCACTTAGTCCTAAAGGAAGCCAAGATTTCCTATTTAGTTTCTGTGTTGGCTAGTTTTATGTTGACTTGACATGAAGCTATAGACCATCTGAGAGGGTGGAAGCTCCACTGAGAAAATGCTTCAATTAGATAGGTGTAGACAAGCCTGCAGGGGCTTTTCTTAATTTGTTGATTTGGGAAGGCCCAACCCATTGTGAGTACTTCCACCTCTAGGCTGGTGGTCTTAGGTTCTTTCTATAAGAGAGCAGGCTGAGCAAGCCAGTGAGCAATACTCCTCCATGCCCTCAGCATCAGCTCCTGCATCCAGGTTCCTGCCCTGCCTGCCTTCATTGATGAACTGTGATATAGAAATGTATGCAAAAATAAACCACTTTCTCCCCAAGTTGCTTTTAGTGTTTCTTCACAGCGATAACACTGAGGGAGACAGGTTCTTGAGATAACAGCAATGTACCATTAGGTGGCAATAGAGCCTAAGAAATATAATCTACCTTTACAGCTTGACAGAAGTACAAAATTATTAAGGGATATGTATTCCAGTGTCCCCCTCCTCTCTCTCTGTCTCTCTGTCTGTCTCTGCCTCTGTCTCTGTCTCTCTCTCTGCACAGTGTTTCCTGTGTCCCAAGCTAGCCTCAGATTTGCTGTGTAGCCGAGGATGACCTTGAATTTCTGCTCTTCCTGCCTCCATTTTCTGAGTGCAGAGATTACAGGTGTGTATCACCATGCTGACTTTACAGTGTTGGGGATGGAACTGAGGGCTTTGCATATGCCAGGCAAGTACTTTACCTACTCAGCCAGATTCCCAGGACCCCAAACACTACTTAAAACTAAAATTTCTTTCACAGACTTTGCCTTGCTACCATAACCACTCTAAACAGTTTCTTTTCTTTTCCTTTTCCTTTCCTCTTTCTTTGCTTTCCTCCTCCTCCTCCTCTTCTTCTTTTAAAAGATTAAGTGTTGAAGATGTTGGTGCCCCTAAAGTTGGAGTGACAGGCAGTTGTGAGCCTCTGACATAGGTGCTAAGAACTAAACTTGGGTCCTCTGGAAAAGCAACCAGTGCTCTTAACCACTGAGCCTTCTCTCCAGCCTCTAAAGCACAGTTTTTAAACCACAATATACAGAATATTATTTATTTATTTGTTTGTTTAGTTATTTATTTTTTCTCATATATTACAACCCGACCACAGCTTCCCCTCCTTCCTCTCCTTCCAGTCCCTTCCCCCCACCTCTTCTCTCCCCTAGATCCACTCTTCCTCCATTTCCCTTCAGAAAATCGCATGCCTCCTAAGGATATCAACCAAATGTGGAAAAGAAGTTGCTATAAGACTAGACGCATATCCCCTCATATCAAGGCTGGGAAAGACAACCCTCTAGGAGGAAAGGGTCCCAAAAGCAGGCAAAGGAGTTAGAGACACCTAGTGTGCTCCCACTGTTAGGAGTCTCACAACAACACCAAGTTATACAATCATAACTTATATGCAGAGGACCTGGCTCAGACTCATTCAAGCTTCTCGATTGTCCGTTGAGTCTCTGTGAGCCCCTATGAGCCCTGGTTAGTTGATTCTGTGGGCCCTGTTCTTGTGGTATCCTTGACCCCTCTGGTGCCTACAATCATTCCTTCCCCTCTTACACAGGATTCCCTGAACTCTGCCTAATGTTTGGCTGTGGGTCTCTGCATCTGCTTCCACCTGTTTCTGGATGGACCATCATGCTAGGGTCCAGTTTACAAGTATGGCAGAATATCATTAGGAATCACTGACTTTTTTATTTGCCAGTTGAGTTTGGTTATCTGGCTATCCAGCCCCTTGTTCCTGACCTTTCAGGCAGTGTCACAGGTGAGATATCTCTCTTAGCATGGGTCTCAAGCTGGACCAGTCATTAGTTGGTTGCCTTTACCCCAGCACATCCTGTAGGCAGGACAGATTGGTTTTGTGGCTGGGTTGGAGTTCCAATCCCTTTATCACTTCCAGGTATTGGATTTTGTCAAAGGGTTTTTCAGCATCTAATGATATTATGTGTTTCTTTTCTTTCAGTTTGTTTATGTGGTGGATTACATTGACAGATTTTCATGTATTGAATTATTCTGCATCTCTGGGATGAAGCCTACTTGATGGTAGTGGATGATCTTTTTGATATGTTCTTTGATTAGGTTTGTGAGTATTTTATTGAATATTTTTGCATCAATGTTCATGAGGGAAATTGGTCTGTAATTCTTTCTTTGTTGAATCTTTGTGTGGTTAGGGTATCAGGGTGATTGTGACCTCATAAAACGAATTTGGCAATGCTCCTTCTGTTTCTATCTTGTCAAATAATTTGAGGAGGATTGGTGTTAGCCCTTTTTTGAAAGCCTGGTAAAATTCTGCACTAAACCTGTGTGGCCCTGGACTTCTTTTGGTTGGGAGACTTTTAATGACTGCTTCTATTTCCTTAGGGGTTATAGGTCTATTTAAATTGTTTATCTGGTCTTGATTTAATTAATAGGTATGTGGCACCTATCCAGAATATTGTCTATTTCTTTTAGATTTTCCAGTTTTGTAGAGTACAGGTTTTTGAAGTATGACCTGATTATTCTCTGGATTTCCTCAATGTCTGTTGTTATGTCCCTTTTCATTACTGTTTTTGTTAATTTGGATGTTCTCTCTCTGCCTTTTGGTTAGTTTCAATAAGGACTTGTCTATCTTATTGATTTTTCAAAGAACCAACTCTTTGTTTCATTGATTCTTTGTATTGTTCTCTTTGTTTCTATTTTATTGATTTTAGCTCTCAATTTGATTATTTTCTGGCATCTATTCCTCCTGAGTGAGTTTGCTTCTTTTTGTTCTAGAGCTTTCAGGTGTGCTGTTAAGTCACTAGTGTGAGATTTCTCCAACTTCTTTATGTGGGAATTTAGTGGTATGAATTTCCCTCTTAGTACTGCTTTCACAGTGTCCCATAAGTTTAGGTATGTTGTACATTCATTTTCATTGAATTCTAGGAAGTCTTTAATTTCTTTATTTATTTCTTCCTTGACCCATTGGCGATTTAGTTAAGCATTATTCAGTTTCCATGAGATTGTAGGCTTTCTGTAATTTTTGTTGTTGCTGAAATCTAACTTTAAGCCATGGTGGTCCGAAAAAATACAGGAGGTTATTCCAATTTTCTTGTATCTGTTGAGATTTGAGACCGGGTATGTGGTCAATTTTAGAGAAGGTTTCATGGGGTGCTGAGAAGAAGGTATATTCTTTTGTATTAGGATGGAATTTTCGGTAGATATCTATTAAGTCCATTTGAGTCATAACATCTGTTAGATCCCTTATTTCTCTGCTAAGTTTCTGTCTGGCAGACCTGTCCATTGATGAGAGTAGGGTGTTGAAGGTTCCCACTACTAGTGTATGAGGTTTGATGTGTGATTTAAGCTTTAGTAATGTTTCTTTTACATATGTTGTTGTCCTTGTACTTGGGGCATAAATGTTCAGAATTGAGACTTCATCTTGGTGGATTTTTCCTGTGATGAATATGTAATGTCCTTCTTAATCTCTTTTGATTTTAGTTTGAAGTCTATTTTGTTAGATATTAGGATAGCTACACTAGCTTGCTTCTTAAGTCCATTTGGTTGGAAAGTCTTTTCCTAGCCTTTTCCTCTGATGTAGTGTCTGTCTTTGAAGCTGAGGTGTGTTTTTTGTATGCAGCAGAAGGATGAATCCTATTTTCATTTCCATTCTGTCAGCCTGTGTCTTTTTATAGATGAATTGAGTCCATTGATGTTAAGGAATATTAATGACCAGTGATTGTTAATTCCTGTTATCTTTTGGTGGTAGTGTGTGTGTGTATTTCCCTTCTTTGGTGTTTCTTGGTGTGGGATTATCTATTGCCTGTGTTTTCATGGGTGTATCTGACTTTCTTAGGTTGGAATTTTCCTTCTAGAGCTTTCTGTAGGGCTAGATTTGTGGATAGGTATTGTTTAGATCTGGTTTTATCTTAGAATGTCTTGTTCACTCTGTCTATGGTGTTTGAAAGTTTTGCTAGGTATAGTAGTCTGGGCTGGTATCCTTGGTCTCTTAGTGTCTGCATTACATCTGTCCAGGACCTTCTGCCTTTCAGTCCTCTTTGAGATGTCTGATGGGTCTGCCTTTATAAGTCACTTAGTCCTTTTCCTATGCTGCTTTTAATATCCTTTCTTTATTTTGTATGTTTAGTGATTTAACTATTATGTGGTGGGGGGACTTTTTTTTGGAGGGGGGTCTAGTCTATTTGGTGTTCTATAAGCTTCTTGTATCTTCATAGATATTTCCTTCTTTAAATTGGGAAAGTTTTCTTCTATGATTTTGTTGAATATATTTTCTATGCCTTTGAATTGGTATTCTTCTCCTTCTTCTATCCCTATTATTCTTACATTTGGTCTTTTCATGGTGTCCCAGATTTCCTGGACATTTTGTGTTATGACTTTGTTGGCTTTAGTATTTCCTTTGACTGGTGAATCTATTTTCCTCTTTTGTATCTTCTACACCACAGATTCTCTCTTCCATCTCTTGTATTCTGTTGGCTATGCTTGCATATGTAGTTTCTGTTCGTTTACTCAGATTTTCTATTTCCAGCATCCCCTCAGTTTGTGTCTTCTTCCTTGACTCTATTTCAATTTTCAGTCTTGAACTGTTTCATTTACCTGTCTAATTGCTTTTTCTTGGTTTTCTTGGCTTTCGTTAAGGGATTTACTGATTTCTTCCAATTTTTTGTTTGTCTTTTCCTCAATTTCTTTAAGGGAATTTTTCATTTCCTCTTTAGAAGCCTCTATCATCTTCCTAAAGATATTTTTAAGGTTGCTCTCTTCTGCTTCTTCTGTGCTGTGATGTTCAGGTCTTGCTGTTGTAGAATCATTAGGTTCTGGTGGTGCCATATTGCTCTTTATGTGATTGTATGTATTTTTGCACTGGCACCTACCCATCTCTTCCTCCAATAGGTAAAAGAGGTGTCTGTGTCTGAGGAGCGGCCCTTGGTCCAATTTGTGCTTGCTGTGTCTATGTCTCAGGGGGCCACCCTTGGTCCATTTGTAGCTCTTAGTCTAATTGGAGATGGCAGATTCTTTGTCTCAGAGAACTGCTCTGGGTCCAATCAGAGCTGCATGATTCTGTGTCTTAGGAAGCCGCTGAGGTCACAGGGAGATGGGTGGGTTTGGGGTAGGAAGTGGGTCTTATAGATTGCAAGATCTTATGGGGAGTATTGATGGGGAAGCCTGCCTGCAGCAGTCTTCCCTGCTGGTTGGCAGCTGGGGCAGCCACTGGCTGGCAACTGAGGCTCTGAAAATGATGTTATGGTTGGAAGTCACTACAACATGAGGAACTGTATTAAAGGGTTGAAGCATTAAAAATGTTGAGAACCACTGCTCTATAGGCATTCCTAAAGCCTGATTTCAAGGAGGCATTTTCTCACTCAAGGTTTCCTCTTCTCAGATGACCTCAGCTTGTGTCAAGTGGACACAAAACTATCAACCATCATGTGGAATAGAACTAGAAGAGATATTTGATGTGGAATGTGCAGGTTTGTTGATCAGAGTGATTTCAAGGATTGACTTAGTCTGTAGAACATGTCTGCTTCTAATGGGGAAGAGCTTGGGTAAGAAGGATCAGGATCATGAATGGTCATTCCAGAGTATAGGAGACACTGATCTGGTTATTATTTAGTGTTCTCAGAGTAAGAGATGTGCCAAGGATTTTCAAAAGGCAGAGAGCAATTAAGTTCCTGTATTGGCTGAGTAAAAAAGGGCATTGAGAAATAGAGGACAAGTTTCCCTGATGTGAGGGTGACAAATGAGTGATGACACTCAGTGTCTGGGCTCTTCCCTGCAGATCATTATACTATGTTTAACACATGGTATTTTTAGCTTCTTTATTTAAAAAAATATATAAATGCCTATACATCTATACTGATCTCCCTTTGTTCCTGTCCATGCATCTAACTCTCTGTAAAAGTTATATCTCTGTCCATTACTTGTCCTTAAAAGCCTCAGAAGGAAAACACTTTGGCCTCAACTTAAATTTCTTGTAGTTTCTAAAGAATTAAGTCTTATATTTAAATGTCTATCTTATATTCAAACATGAAAGAAAAGGATGACTTTATCCATGATGTGAGCAAAAGGACACTCTACTCAAAGGACACTAGATTAAGTACATCCTGTAGTTCCCAGCGGGAAACACTTTGTCAGCAGCAAGTCTGTGTCTCCCAGGTCTGATGGAGGGTCCCTATAGACTGAGACTTCCTGTCTTAATTAGCTGAGCAAACCCTGCAGCTGCCCCTAGGCTTGACAAACTTTGCTGATTTGCATGTGCCCAGAGCATATCTCCCTTAAGTGACAGATTCTTAGCTGACTGTTCCATCCCTGCAGGAGTCAGTCTCAGTTGGGACACAACATGGTCATGAAGACTGCTGTGCAGGCCCTGGCAATTTGGCTACTCTGACTCTCATAAGTTGCACAGCATAGAGGATGTATTCAGCTCAGAGAAGTCAGTAATTTTTTTTCAAATCAGGGAAATCCTATTATAACATTGTTAATTGAGTATTTTCTTTTCACTTTTCTACTGTCAGGTGCCAGATGTGACATCCAGATGACCCAGTCTCCATCCTCCCTGTCTGCATCTCTAGGAGATAGAGTCACCATCACTTGCCTGGCAAGTCAGGA
Organism: Peromyscus californicus insignis; assembly: GCF_007827085.1. Lineage (NCBI taxonomy): Eukaryota > Metazoa > Chordata > Mammalia > Rodentia > Cricetidae > Peromyscus > Peromyscus californicus. Next base: position 83,171,205 of record NW_026294584.1, read on the forward strand.
CATTCATTAGTGATGACCTAAGCTGGTATCAACAGAAATCAGAACAAGCACCTATGCTCTTAATTTATTATGTAACCAGTTTTCAGTCTGGTGTCCCATCAAGATTCAGTGACCAATATTCTGGGAGAAATTTCACTCTCATCATCAGCAGCCTGGAGTTTGAAGATGTTGGAACTTATTATTGCCTAAAACATTACAGTAATCCTCACACTGCAATACAAGCCGTGACATAAACCACTCCTGGTAGTAGAAGTTGTAGGCTGTGCTGCTCCAGCTGCTCCTCTTTCTTTGTCTATATGCTCAGACTGCTTGCATGTCAAGAAGTGGTTTTGCTAGAAAGTTCCCAGGTATCTGCATATTAATCCTTCTCTCTCTGGTCCTCTGCCAGCATCCAGTGTTTATCTACATCTGAGGGTATAATCTGCCTAACCATGTGGTCCTTGGACGGATCTGGGGAGTCCAAGAGAGATGGAAGCTGATGCTTCAAAATGCCGGAGGCACATTACAGGAGAGGATCAATCCTTGCCTCATATGGCTTACCATGAGTATTGATAGATGGTGAAAATCATCTCCTTGGATTTCAAATCATGGGGAAGATCTTTTCTTTCTTTCTATTTTAATTTACTCTTCTCCTATGTATTACATCCCAACCACAGTTTCCCCTCCCTCCTCTTCTCCAAGACTCTACCCCCACCACATCCACTCTTCCTCCATTTCCCTTCAGAAAAGGGCAGTCCTCTCAGGGATATCAACCAAACATGGAATAACAGAATACAGTAAGATACAATACATATTAGGTCTGGATGAGGCAACCCAGCAGGAGAAAATAGGTCCCAAGAACAAGCAAAAGAATCAGAGACACCCCCCACTCCCACTGTTGGGAGTCCCACAAGAACACCCAGCTATACAACCATAAAGTATATACAGAAAATCTAATTCAGACCTGTATAGGGTCTGTGTTTGTTGGTTCAATTTCCATGATCTCCTTTGAGCCCTGGTCAGCTGATTCTGAGTGTTTTCATGTGGTGTCCTTGACACCTCTAGCTCCTACAATCCTTCCTCCCTGTCTTCTGCAGGATTCCCTGAACTCTGCCTTATTTTTTTTTACTTATTTTACATACCAACTACTATTTCCCTCCCATCCTCTCCTTCTGTTCCGCCCCCGCCTCCTATCTACCCCCATTCCCATTCATTCCTCCTCAGTCTCAGTTCAGAAATGGGCAGGCCTCCCATGAGCATCAACAAAGCATGGCTCATCAAGTTGAGACAGGACCAAACTGCTCCCTGCATCAAGGCTGGGTAAGGCAACCTAGCATGGGGAATAGTTTTCCAAAGGCCAGTTCAAGATCCAGGGATAGGTCCTGATCCCATGGCTAGGAGCCCCACAAACAGACCAAGCTATACAACTGTCACACACATACAGAGGGCCTAGGTCAGTCCCATGCAGGCTCCCTAGCTGTTGGTCCAGAGGTGGCAAGCTCTCACAAGCTCAGGTCAGCTGTCTCAGTGGGTTTGCCTGTCATGACCTTAACTGCCCTGGCTCATTACAATCTCTCTTCCTTCTCTTCAACAGGACTTACAGAGCTCAGTGGGTGCTTAAATATCATCACATTTCCCTCTTTTTGTCTAAAATAAAAAAAGAATAAGTAATACAAAAAACTATATATAATAAGTACAATTACTATATTGAATATATACAGGCAATAAATACATGATAAATGTCTAGTCCATTAACAATTGACAAATTCAGAGAAAATACTCCATATCTTTCCTATCTTGGTGAGTTCAAAAGATTGTACCTAATTCAGTTTCTATTCTAACTTGCATTATTAAAACTATCTTCTAATGTCTTTCGACCTTAGGCACTTTACACCTCTTTAGTGAATTTCTTTTCTGAATCTGGTAACAAGGAAAACTGTAACTATAAAGTCTTCAACTTCATCAGAGTCCCAAGAAGGAAATAATATTACTAGAAACAGTTGGCTGCCTGGACTCACCCAAGGTTCCTCTGCAACATTGGGGCATCTATCTTCGGCCCACAGGCCTAGCATATCTGACAGACTTTCCTGTGAAGCAGGGTATTCTGAAGGGCTTTCCTACCTTGTCTTGGCAAAGTTCTGCAGTCACTTTCTTTTGTGTCCTGCTTGTCCAATTTGGAAAGCATACTGTCAGCAATCGAGACAAGGGTACTTTCTTGCCCTGTAGCTAACTTTTGCCACAAAGAAAGTAAATTCCATGTGGAGTTTTGTCAGTGCCCATCATCTCCTCCGAAGAAGATTGGTGCTGCTAGGAGCAGCTATGTCTCATTGTCATAAAAACTATGTTATTAAAAAATCTTAAATGACATATTCTTTAAATGAGCTGTATAGGTACAATACCTGAGCAAGATTAGAAAAGTATGTACACTCTGATCTAACAAAAATAAGCTTAAATTTATATCAATACACAAAAATACATATCAATGTAAAACATTTAAGACTATTAATTGCTTTTTTGGTTTAAAAGTTGATTCAATAATCTACCTTTTTGTCCTATTTCTATATCCACTTCTTTCTTTTCAGAGTAGATTCAACAGTCTACCTGTATATCCTCCCTTTTTCCTTCTCAAAACAGGAACCCTGAATCTAATCTCCTTTGTCCAGCATTTTCCCTGACCATTACCAATAGCTGTTTGTAACAAACGACCCTTAAATGGTAAATATTCATGACCCATCTTTTGAAATGTCGGTATAGTTCTCTAGACTACTTCCTGTTGATTGGGGGCACTGGTAATCTTAGGGGGACCCTGAGAAAATTCAGGATTATGGTCAAGTTCCTGAATAATTCTGTGAGGCTGGCATCATCTCATCCAGCAGTCTTGAAGCTGTTCTGGATGTAGAACTCAGAGGAAAATGCAATAGAGGCACTCTGAAACATTGGATCATCTGGGCCATCTGCTCCCACTGGAGATTTTTCAGGGGTGTCTTCCTCAATCAAACCTGATTTTTCTTAACTCAGAATGAATCCACAGCCTCTCGTTTCCTATGGAAACAAAAGCATAACTTCTTCTCCAGAGTAACATATCTTTTGACTTTAATTTTTATGTCAAGGAATTTTCAAAATATATAGGTTGGATTAATCCAGCAACATTTATAATCAAATGTCTCTTAGAAGCTGTTGTGCCCCGTTCTTGTGCAACCTGAATGGTTGGTGACTGTTCTTTATAATATTATCTAATATTTTTCCCAGAAACATATGTTAACTTATAGTTTGTATTTGAGATTGGAGGAATGTTAATCTATTGCTGTAGCAAATCATGTCCCCATAAATTCATCACAATATTAGCAACATATGGCTTTAATTTCCTCTCTGTCCTTCTGTCCCTATACATTTGATCCATCTTGTGCTCTGTTTTACCTGAGATAGCATTCCAATTCCTAAAAGCTGAACATTTATGTTCTGAAGAGGCCAATTTGGATGCCAAAATTCTGGTGCAATTATTGTTAACATCGCACCCGTGTCTACCAGACCTTCAATGACATCATTTATTCATATTTTTAATTTTGGTCTTTGTTCATTTATAGAAATTTATCAAAATACTTGCTTTTTAGTTTCTCCTGAAATTTTTGTTCTCTCTTCTATAGCTGTTCTACCATCCAGAATAGTATGGTTTTTTACAATAGGCTTTAGGTTCTTTAATTGCTCTGGTAAGGAGTTTCCTCCACAATGACAGGAAAGGACTGAACTGAATTTGACATGGGGACCTGTGAAATGTCCCCCAAGGTGTTTCCTGATGGCAGAGGGTTACTTTGATTGTCCCTTATTGATATACATTCATTAGTCTAATATCTGCCTTTGCCACACCTTCTGCATGCTCCAGAATGGAGGGGCATTCTATTGGGATTATTCTTAGAAAAAAATATTGTTTCTGAAAATGCCCTGTTTACAATCCCTTTTTAGGTGAACTTGTTTACTACAATTGAAACACCTGACATTTTGATTTTTTTTCAAACCTCTGAAAATCACCTCTCCTATCCTAGCATCATCATGGTTATGAGATTCAATATTTACTGTATTTTTGATTCATTCTTCTAAGAGTACTGATCTTGCTTTTAATGGCCTAATTACCCTTTTTGCACTGTGCATTAGCATTTTCAAAAGCCAGAGATTCAATTATTATTTGTCTAGCTTCTGAATTTGGTATCATTATATTTACTGCTGAAATCAATCTTTGTAAGAAAGCAGTGAAGATTTCTTTTGGGCCCTGCATAACTTTATTAAACGACTCAATTTTCTTTCCTACTTCTTCAATTCTGTCCTAAGAATTCAAGGCCGCTGTGTGGCATAAAGCCAGGGTGTGGTCATTATATAGTGATTGCCTTTCTACATTAGCATGATCTCCCTCTCCAAGAAGTTGGTCTTGGGAGATTTCTATACCTCTATCCCTATTTCATTGTTCAATGGTCTTAGCCTCATCTTTCTACCAGGTCCTCTACTGTAATTGAGGACCAGGCTCCAACTGCTGTAACTAAGTCTTTCCAGTCTTGAGGGATAATTCCATCACAAGTTGACCATGAGTTTAACATCTGTTTCACAAAAGGTGAATTCATGCCATATGAGACTATTGCTTCCTTGAATCTCCTCAAATCTAACATTTGCACAGGAGTCCATTCAGCTCTTACACAGCCTTGGGAATATCTATCATTTGGCAGTTACTGTAAGGTTACTAAGTAAATTAAAGTTGGTTGTTTGAAAACCTTAGGTTGTTCTTCTCTCACCTTAGAAAGCAGTGCTGAAATTAATTCTCCTTTAAATTCCTCTGTCTGGGTCTAAAATCTCTATGATCTGTTTTAATAAGTTTTTCTAAAACTTTTACCTTGGCACTCATATTAACCAACTTTTTAAATGATAAAACAAAAATGATCAAACAGATAATATTTATAATTGACATTATGTGAATCCCATATAAATTTTCAAGCCATCCAGTGTATTATCATACAGAGACCTAACTCCCTCCCTGGTAATAGTGTCTACCATTTTTTAATAGGGAAAAAACTCTGTTTTAACTAATTCCTTCTTTTAAAAATTCCCAATTGTTTCACCAACTCTTCGAATGACAATGATGAAGATGCGAGGCTGATGCTTCTGCACAGAACAGTAGAAGCCTGATTGGGTTTTCAAGACAGCTACCTAGTTTGGCAGCAGCCCAAGGAGGGGGTACAGGGAAAGTCCACAACCCACCAGGAGAGAAGAAGCCAAAGAGCCAACTGTCTGTATGGGGAAATGTGCAAAAGTGGCTAACACTGGTGGTTTTGGGATCCCAAAAGCCTATGGAGTTTGCTGCAGATAGGCTGCAATCCCAACTTGCTCAGAGGCTTGAGGAAAAGAAAGGAAAAATCTTAGCTGGTGGGGTTGTGACTCCGGCCATGTGTAGCTCTGGCTTATGCTGGCAGCTGTAAAACACAGGGAAGAGGCTTTTTGTGCATTCATGCCCCACAAGTTGGACATCAGATGTAGCACAAATTCTAATTGGTCTTAATAAAAACCCAGAGTCAGATATTGGGATAGATCCTGGAAGATAAGAGAGACAAAGGAGCAAGCCACTAGAGAGACTTTTTACCTCTACTGAATCCTCAGACCAAAAAGGGGGCTGAGCTCCTGTCTCTGCCAGTCTTATATCCCTCTCTCTGCCCAGCCATATCACTTCCTGTTCCCTCCTCCCTAGTGCTGGGATTAAAGGTGTGTGTCTCCCAAGTATTGGAATCAAAGGCATGAGATCCCAAGTGCTGGGATTAAAGATGTATGCCACAACTGTCTGGCCTCTGGGGTTAACTAGTGGCTCCACACTATGATCTCCAGGCATACTTTATTTGTTAGGGTATAAACAAAATATCATCACACAGTCACTAAGATTGACAATAAATGGAACCTCATGAAACTGAAAAGCTTCTGTAAGGCAAAGGACACTGTCAACAGGACAAAATGGAAGCCTATAGCATAAAAATATTTTTACCAACTCCACATCCATTAGAGGGCTAATATCCAAAATATATAAAAATTCATGAAACTAAACATCACAAACTAAACAATCCAATTAAAAATGGAGTACACAGTCATAAATGGATACTAGATGTGAGGGAAGGGATAGCTAGACTGCAACCCATAGCTCCAGAGAGGCTAGCTAACAGGGAAAGACCCTAGGAGGTACACATGGATGACTCATTGAAGGAGAAGTGGATGAAATCTACATGAGCAGACTGGGTGTGTATGTGTGGGGGGTGGTGGCAGAGGCTGAGGAGTGGAAGATGAGAAAATAGGGAAATGGGAGGGTCGAGCTGGAACAGGGACAGAGTGGGAGAGCAGGGAGGGAGATACCATGATAGATGAGGACATCATTGGAATAGGAAGAGGCAGGGTGCTGGGGAGGCTCTCAAGAATCCACAGGGATGACCCCACCTCAGTCTGCTGGCAGTAGTCCAGAGGGTGCCTGGACTGGTCTACTCTGGTGACTGGTCTAGTGAATAACCTAGCTGTCATCATAGAGCCTTTGTCCAGTGACTGATGGAGGCGGATGCAGAGACCCACGGCCAGGCACCAAGCTGAGCTCTGGGAATCCAACTGATAAGAGAGAGGAGGGATTCTGCAGGCAGGGGACATCAAGACCATGATGGGAGGACATGCAGAGATGACCGGCCATACTAGTAGAAACACATGAACTGTGGACTGGTGGCTGTGGAGCCCCCATGGGACTGGACTAGGCCCTCTGGAAACGGAAGATGGTTGTTTGGCTTGAACTGTTTGGGGGGCACCCAGGCAGGGGAATCGGGATCTGTCCCTGGTGCATGGGCAGGCTTCTGTGAATCCTATACCTATAGTGTGATGCCTTGTGCAGTCTTGGTGCAGTGTGAAGGAGCTTGGACCTGCCTAGGCTCAGTGTCCCAGGCTCTGCTGACTCACCATGGGAGACCTTGATTTGGGGGATGTGGGGATGTGGGGTGGCTTGGGAGAGAGGGCTGGGGGGTGGGAGGAGGGAGGAGGGGTGATCTGTGGGTGGTATGTGGAATGAGTAGAAAATTTCTTAAAAGAAAAATGAAAAAAAAAGGAGCACAGATGTAAACAGAAAATCCTTAATAGAGGAATCTGAAATGGCTGAGAAACACTTAAAGAAATGGTCAACATCCTTAACTAGCAGGGATATGTGAAACAAAACTACTTTGAGATTCCATCTCACACCTGACAGAATTTCTAATATTAAAACCTCAAGTGACAGTTCATGCTGGCAAGGATGTAGAACAAGGGGAATACACCTCCATTGCTGATGGGAATGCAATCTTGTTGAGCCACTGTAAATCAATATGGTAGTTCCTTAGAAAATTGGTAATCAATCTACCTCAAAACCCAGATATATCAATCTTGGGCATATACCAAAGGACACTCCATCCTACCACAAGGACACTTCCTTAACTCTGTTCATAGAAGCTTTATTCATAATAGATAGAAACTGGAAACAACCCATAGGTTGATGTCCATCAACCTATGAATGGATAAAGAAAATGTGGTATGTTTACACAATGGAGTATTATTCAGCACTTAGAAAAAAATGACATAATGAAATTTGTAGGCAAATGGATGGAACAGGAAATCATCCTAAGGCAGGCAACTCTGACCCAGAAAGACAAACATGATATGTATTCACTTATAAGTGGATATTAGCTGTAAAGTAAAATTGTACTGCAATCCACAGACCCAAAAAGGCTAAGTAACAAGGAGGGCTCTAGCAAGGACACGTGGATCTCCCTGGAAAGGGAAAATAGATTTTGTGGTTGAACTTGGGCGGGGGGAGTGGGCATGGGAACAGGAAGGATCATGTGGAAGAGGGAGGGACAGAAAGAGAGAGTATAGGGAGAGACTACTGGAGTATGGGGGTATTTAGGGGGTATGTGTAAACCTAGTGCAGTGGAAACTTCCTGGAACCTAGGACAGTGACCCTCGGTAAGACTGTTAGTATTGGAGGATATGAAGCCTGAACCAGCCATCTTCTGTAGCAAGGCAAGGCTTCCAGTAATAGGACTGGGACAGCAACCCAGTCACAAAAATTTTGATCCACACTTGTTCCTGCAAGAGGTACTGGGGCAATGATGGCTCAGACCCCATAGGAATGCCCAACGGAAGACTGGTCTAATTTGGTGCCCAAGCCAGGAGAGGGATCTCATGCCTGACACTGCCTGGATGGCCAGGAACCAGAAACTGGATGTCTCATAGCTCAGAGACATAGGGTAGAATCCAACACAACTGCTCCCCCAAATAAAACAACCAAAAGATCCTAATGATATGTAGATTGGTGCCTAGCCCATTAGTCACCAGAGAGGTTTCCTCTGGCAGTTGATGGGAGCAGATTCAGAGATCCACACCCAAACATTAAGTGGAGCTGGGGAACCCCAAGGAAGAAGGGATGGAAGATTGTAGGAACCAAGGGGGCCAGGAGACTAAGAGAACATGGCCCACAGAATCAATAAGTAGGGCTCGTAGGGGCTTATAGAGACCAGAGCAGCAATCACAGAACATGCATGGGGCTGCATCAGGTAGTTGGCATTCATGCTATGGTTGCTTAGCACAGGTTTTTATTTTTTTTTAAGGATTCCTAACAGTGAGAGTGGTGGTGTCTCTGACTCTTTTGCCTGCTCTTGGGACCTTTTCCCTTCTACTGGGTTGCCTCATCCAACTTTGATATGAGGGGTTGTGTCTAGTCTTATTGCATCCTGTTATGCTGTCTTCAGTTGATATCCCTGGGAGGCTTGCTATTTTCTGAAGGGAAATCGAGGAGCAGTGGATCTGGGGGAGAGGCTAGGTGAGGAGAGGCTAGGAGGAGTGGATGGAGAAAAGGCTGTGTTTGAGATGCATTGTATGAGAGAAGAAAAAAAGAATATGAGAAATAAGTGACTTGAAATTGAAAATATCTTTGCTATATTATGCCATCTATATAATGCCTTGATTTTATTTCTGCAGGTTACTTGAATTTTGGTATTAGATATACATATTTTCAGTGTGGCTCTTCTAATAACCACAAATTGCTTATTTCTCCAAAATGTGCTAGAATGTTCTATTTGCATTTCTACCAGTAGAGGGAGGCATAACTTTTCTTTTTTAACTAGAGAGAGTGAAACTCAGTAACTCATTTATGTGAGGACTTCAAGTAATCAAGCCTTTTAAAAAAGTTATACTTTCATAGGAAACTGTCAAAAACTTACAGGTAGAACTTACGTACCTTGCCCATAGCCTTCTCTTGAGGTGATACCTTCTACAATGAAACAAATGAGAAAACTGAAAAAATTTTCATGTTACTAATGAGCTCATTTGCACTTGTCTATGTGGGTGCTGTGTGTGTGTGTGTGGGATGTCTCTAGGCATATTGGGCACATAAATGGCCTGTGTTTTCAGAACCATAACCATGTATTTATCTGCACTGTTACCATAAAATTCAGTGGTGACACCCTTTAAGGTCACACCACCCATCCCCCCATCTATTACTCATAGCAAGCACTACAGAAAAGGCTTTACACAATACACTCAATTTGGCTTACTTTACTCCACAGTACTGCCTTGAGGTTCTTCCAAGCTGTGTGCATGAATAATTAGCTTCACTTTGGGTAAGAGTAGATATCCCATGGTATTGAAGAACCTCAGTTCACCTGTTTACCAGCTGAGGAACATTCCAGCAGTTACTCAGTTTTAGCTACTTCTGGAAGAACTTTATGTATTAATTAATTAATTATTTTATATTCTGGCCTCAGTTTCCTCTCCCTCCTCTTTTCCTATGAACTTACCATAGAGTAGCTCAAGCCCGCATATTGCGCTGTCTTGTTGCCCGCATGAGACATGAAGTAGGAACCTGTTTTTGGTTCTGTTTAGAATTGCTTATTAAATATTCTCAGGTTTCAGGTGGAAACTCAAGCCGTTGGGTGCCATTTGTAGCTGAAGTTTTTCTGGTCCTGCCCAGCTCCCATGGCCCTGCGGTCCCAAGTAAACATACAGAGGCTAATATTAATTAAAACTGCTTGGCCATTAGCTCAGGCCTACCACTGACTAGCTCTTACATTTAAACTCAGCCTGTTTCTGTTAATCTATATGTTGCCACATGTTCTGTGGCTTTACCTGTGTGTGTTTACATGTTACATGCTGCTCCCTGGACATTGGGCTGGTGTCTCCTTACTCAGCCTTCCAGTTTCCCCACAATTCTCCTTGTTTGCTTATCCCACCTATACTTCCTGCCTGGCTACTGGCCAATCAGCATTTTATTTATCAACCAATCAGAGCAACACATTCACAGCATGCAGAGTGATATCCACAGCATAGGTATGTTAACATAGTCTCTCTATACATTTACTCTCTTGGAACATTTTATAGAATTATTCAGTCATATCTCTATCAAATTTTTATTAATATACCATTTCATATATAGTTGGGTCTATTCCTGATGTATTTTCTTACAGAGAGTTATTTTCTACTGTACAGCATTTTTGTTTGACATGAATTTTAGGGCTTATAATTCCAAAATCATCTTTTACTTTTTCTTTACATATTCATGTGCATATAAATATGTATATATGTGCATATATATCTATATAACACGTGTTTATGTTCATATGTACACTTTGTTTCCTTTGGAATTCCTTATTTACCTGTCTTCATGTATATAAGTAAATTGTTGTATTAAAAGTAGAGCTTATTAATTTTGTTTTAGAAATAACCATAATCTTCTAATTGCCTATACATATTTTGTCCTCTTTTTTTTTTTGCAATACAATTCAGTTCTACATATCAGCCACAGATTCCCTTGTTCTCCCCCCCTCCCGCCCCCCTCACCTTCCCCCTAGCCCGTCCCCCATTCCCATCTCCTCCAGGGCAAAGCCTTCCCCACAGACTGAGATCAACCTGGTAGACTCAGTCCAGGTAGGTCCAGTCCCCTCCTCCCAGGCCGAGCCAAGTGATCCTGCATAGGCCCCAGGTTTCAAACAGCCGACTCATGCAATGAGCACAGGACCCGGTCACACTGCCTGGATGCTTCCCAAACAGATCAAGCCAATCAACTCTCTCACCCATTCAGAGGGCCTGATCGAGTTGGTGACCCCTCAGCCATTGGTTCATAGTTCATGTGTTTCCATTCATTTGGCTATTTGTCCCTGTGCTTTATCCAACCTTGGTCTCAACAATTCTTGCTCATATAAACCCTCCTCATTCTCGCTAATTGGACTCCCAGAGATCCACCCGGGGCCTAGTCATGGATCTTTGCATCCAGATCCCTCAGTAGTTGGATGAGGTTTCTAGCATGACAATTAGGGTGTTTGGCCATCCCATCATCAGAGTAGGTCAGTTCGGGCTGTCTCTCGACCATTGCCAGCAGTCTCTTGTGGGGATATCTTTGTGGATTTCTGTGGGCCTCTCTAGCACTTTGCTTCTTCCTATTCTCATGTGGTCTTCATTTACCATGGTCTCCTATTCCTTGTTCTCCCTCTCTGTTGTTGATCCAGCTGGGATCTCCCGCTCCCCCAAGCTCTCTTTCCCTCGACCCTCGTCCTTCACTACCCCCACTCATGTCCAGGCTGTTCATGTAGATCTCATTCCATTTCTCTGTCATTGGGCGATCTCCGTGTCTTTCTTGGGGTCCTGTTTTCCAGGTAGCCTCCCTGGTGATGTGAGTAGCAGTCCAGTCATCCTTGTTCCACATCTAGTATCCTGCTATGAGTGAGTACATACCATGTTTGTCTTTCTGAGTCTGGGTTACCTCACTCAGGATGATTTTTTCTAGATCCATCCATTTGTCTGCATCCTCATGATGTCATTGTTTTTCTCTGCTGAGTACTATTCCATTGTGTATATGTACCACATTTTGTTTATCCATTCTTCAGTTGAAGGGCATCTAGGTTGTTTCCAGGTTCTGGCTATTACAAACAATGCTGATATGAACATAGCTGAACAAGTGCTCTTGTGGTGTGGTTGAGCATTCCTTGGGTATATGCCCAAGAGTGGTATAGCTGGATCTTGGGGGAGATGGATTCCCAATTTTCTAAGAAAGCGCCATATTGATTTCCAAAGTGGTTGTACAAGCTTGCATTCCCACCAGCAGTGGAGGAGAGTTCCCCTAGCTCCACATCCTCTCCAGCATAAGGTGTCTTCAGTGTTTTTGATCTTAGCCATTCTGACAGGCATAAGGTGGTATCTCCGAGTTGTTTTGATTTGCATTTCCCTGATGATTAGGGATGTTGAACAATTCCTTAAATGTCTTTCAGCCATTTGAGTTTCCTCTGTTGAGAATTCTCTGTTTAGTTCTATAGCCCATTTCTTAATTGGACTGTTGGGCATTTTGTTGTCTAATTTCTTGAGTTCTTTATGTATTTTGGATATCAGCCCTCTGTCAGATGTGGGGTTGGTGAAGATCTTTTCCCATTCTGTAGGCTGTCGCTTTGCCTTGTTGACCTCAACCTTTGCTCTACAAAAGCTTCTCAGTTTCAAGAGGTCCCATTGATTGATTGTTTCTCTCAGTGTCTGTGCTACTGGTGTTCTATTTAGGAAGTGGTCTCCTATGCCAATGCGTTCAAGACTACTTCCAACTTTCTCTTCTAGCAGGTTCAGAGTAGCTGGATTTATGTTGAGGTCCTTGATCCACTTGGACTTAAGTTTTGTGCACGGTGATAGATATGGATCTATTTGCAGCCTTCTACATGTTGATATCCAGTTTTGCCAGCACCATTTGTTGAAGATGATTTCTTTTTTCCATTGTGCACTTTTGGCTTCTTTGTCAAAAATTATATGTTCATAGGTGTGCGGATTAATGTCAGGGTCTTCAATTCGATTCCATTGGTCCACATGTCGGTTTTTATGCCAGTACCAAGCTGTTTTTATTACTGTAGCTCTATAGTAGAGCTTGAAGTCAGGGATCGTGATGCCTCCAGAGGTTGTGTTATTGTACAGGGTTCTTTTGGCTATCCTGGGTTTTTTGTTTTTCCATATGAAGTTGAGTTTTATTCTTTCCAGGTCTGTGAAAAATTTTGTTGGTATTTTGATGGGGATTGCATTGAATCTGTAGATTGCTTTTGGTAAGATTGCCATTTTTACTATGTTAGTCCTGCCTATCCATGAGCATGGGAGATCTTTCCATTTTCTGACATCTTCTTCAATTTCTTTTTTCAGGGACTTAAAGTTCTTGTCATATAGGTCCTTCACTTGCTTGGGTAGTGTTACCCCAAGGTATTTTATGTCATTTGTGGCTATAGTAAAGGGTGATGTATCTCTGATTTCCTTCTCTGCTTCTTTGTCCGTTGTATATAGGAGGGCTACTGATTTTTTTGAGTTGATCTTGTATCCTGCTATGTTGCTGAAGGTGTTTATAAGCTGTATCAGTTCCTTGGTGGAATCTTTGGGGTCGCTCAAGTATACTATCATGTCATCTGCAAATAGGGAAAGCTTGACTTCTTCCTTTCCAATTTGTATCCCCTTCATGTCCTTATGTTGTCTTATTGCTCTGGCTAGAACTTCAAGTACTATATTGAATAAGTATGGGGAGAGCAGACAGCCTTGCCTCGTTCCTGATTTTAGTGGAATTGCTTTGAGTTTCTCTCCATTTAATTTGATGTTGGCTGTTGTCTTGCTGTAAATTGCCTTTATTATGTTTGGGTATGTTCCCTGTATTCCTGATCACTCCAAGACCTTTATCATGAAGGGGTGTTGGATTTTGTCAAATGCCTTTTCTGCATCTAGTGAGATGATCATGTGTTTTTTTTTTCTTTGAGTTTGTTTATATGGTGTATTACATTGACGGACTTTCGTATGTTGAACCACCCTTGCATCCCTGGGATGAAGCCTACTCGATCATGGTGGATAATTGTTTTGATGTGTTCTTGGAGTCTGTTTGCCAGTATTTTATTGAGTATTTTTGCATCAATATTCATGAGGGAGATCGGTTTGTAGTTCTCTTTCTTTGTTGTATCCTTGTTTGGTTTAGGAATCAGGGTAATTGTAGCCTCATAGAAGGAGTTTGGTAATGTTCCTTCTGTTTCTATTGTGTGGAAGAATTTAGAGAGTATTGGTATTAACTCTTCTTTGAAGATCTGGTAGAATTCTGTGCTGAAACCATCTGGTCCTGGGCTTTTTTTGGTTGGGAGACTTTTAATGACTGTTTCTATTTCGTTAGGGCTTATTGGACTATTTAAATAGTTTATCTGGTCTTGATTTAACTTAGGTATGTGGTACCTATTCAGAAAGTTATCCATTTCTTTTAGGTTTTCCAGTTTTGTGGAGTAGAGGTTTTTGAAGTATGACCTGATGATTCTCTGGATTTCCTCAATATCTGTTGTTATGTCCCCCCTTTCATTTCTGATTTTGTTGATTTGGATGCTCTTTCTCTGTCTTTTGGTTAGTTTGGATAAGGGCTTGTCTATCTTGTTGATTTTCTGAAAGAACCAACTCTTTGTTTCATTAATTTTTTGTATTGTTCTCTTTGTTTCTATTTTATTGATTTCAGCTCTCACTTTGATAATTTCCTGGCGTCTATTTTTCCTGGGAGACTTTGCTTCTTCTTGTTCTACAGCTTTCAGGTGTGCTGTTAAGTCACTAGTGTGAGATTTCTCCAACTTATTTATGTGGGCATTTAGTGCTATGAATTTCCCTCTTAGTACTGCTTTCATAGTGTCCCATAGGTTTGGATATGTGGTGTTTTCATTTTCGTTATCTCTAGGAAGTCTTTAATTTCTTTCTTTATTTCTTCCTTAACCCATTGGTGATTCAGTTGGGTATTATTCAGTTTCCATGAGATTGTAGGTTTTCTGTAGTTTTTGTTGTTGTTGAAATCCAACTTTAGACCATGGTGGTCTGGTAGAACACAGGAGGTTATTCCAATTGTTTTGTATCTGTTTAGTGTATTTGTTTTGTTGCCAAGTATATGGTTGATTTTAGAGAAGGTTCCATGGGTTGCTGAAAAGAAGGTATATTCTTTTTTGTTAGGATGGAATGTTCTGTAGATATCGATTAAGTACATTTGAGTCATGACATCAGTTAATTCCTTTATTTGTCTGTTAAGTTTCAATTTGGGAGATCTGTCCAGTGGTGAAAGTGGGGGTGTTGAGGTCTCCCACTATTAATGTGTGGGGTTTTATATGTGATTTAAGCTTTAGTAATGTTTCTTTTACATATGTGGGTGCCCTTGTGTTTGGGGCATAAATGTTCGGAATGGAGACTTAATCTTGGTGGATCTTTCCTGTGATGAGTATGTAATGCCCTTCTTGATTTCTTTTGATTGATTTTAGTTTGAAGTCTATTTTGCTGGATATCAGGATGGCTTACACCTGCTTGTTTCTTAAGACCATTTGATTGGAAAGTCTTTTCCCAGCCTTTTATTTTTAGGTAGTGTCTATCTTTGAATTTGAGATGTGTTTCTTGTATGCAGCAGAAAGATGGGTCCTGCTTTCATATCCATTTTGTAACCCTATGTCTTTTTATTGGTGAATTAAGTCCATTGATATTGAGGGTTATTAATAACCAGTGATTGTTCATTCCTGTTATTTTTTGGTGGTGATGTGTGTGTACTTCTCTTCGTTGGGGTTTACTGCTGTGGCTTTATGTATTGCCTGTGTTTTCGAGGGTGTATCTGACTTCCTTAGGTTGGAATTTTCCTTCTAGTGCTTTCTGTAGGGCTGGGTTTGTGGATAAGTATTGTTTTAAATCTGCCTTTGTCATCGAATGTCTTGTTCACTCCATCTATGATGATTGAAAGTTTTGCTGGGTATATTAGTCTAAGCTGACATCCATGGTCTCTTAGTGTCTGCATTACATCTGTCCAGGTCCTTCTGGCTTTCAAAGTCTCCATTGAGAAATCGGGTGTTATTCTGATGGGTTTGCCTTTATACATCACTTGGCCTTTTTCCTTTGCTGCTCTTAATATTCTTTCTTTATTCTGTACGTTTAGTTGTTTAATTATTATGTGGCGAGGGGACTTTTTTTGGGAGTCTAGTCTGTTTGGTGTTCTATAGGCTTCTTGTATCTTCATAGGCATTTCCTTCTTTAAGTTGGGAAAATTTTCTTCTATGATCTTGTTGAATATATTTTCTGTGCCCTTGAGTTGGTATTCTTCTCCTTCTTCTACCCCTATTCTTCGTAGGTTTGGTCTTTTCATGGTGTCCCAAATTTCTTGGACATTTTGGTTCATGACTTTGTTGGCTTTAGTGTTTTCTTTGACTGATGAATCTATTTTTTCTACTGTATCTTCAACGCTAGAGATCCTCTCTTCCATCTCTTGCATTCTGTTGGTTATACTTGCATCTGAAGTTCCCAATCGTTTACTCAGATTTTCTATTTCCAGCATTCCCTCTGTTTGTGTCTTCTTCATTTTTTCTATTTCCCTTTTCAGGTCTTGGACTGTTTCCTTCATTTGTTTCATTGATTTTTCTTGATTTTCTTTCAGTACTTTATTGTTTTCTTCCAGGACTTTATTGATTTCTTCTAATTTGTTTGCCCTTTCCTCTAGTTGTTTAAAGCGTTCTTCCCATTTTTTTGTCTTTTCCTCTACACAAGCCTCTAGCTTCTTCATGATGTCATTCATAAGGCTCTTTTCTTCTGCTTCTTCCAATTTCTGATGTTCAGGTCTAGGTGTTGGAGGAGGGCTAGGTCCTGGTGATGCTGTATTGCTATTCATTTTGTTGTATGTGTTTCTGCCTTGACGTCTGCCCATCTCCTTGTGGTTCGTTCTTGGCCTTATCCGCACACTTGGTTCAGACAGAGCTGACAGATTCAGGAAGTCTCTCTCTCTTGTCCCGATGGGAGCTCTCTTGTCCAAATTGGAAGTCCGAGGAAGGATGGGAGCTCTTTTCCAGAAGGGAAGTCCGGGGCAGGATGGGAGCTATTGTCCAGAAGGGAAGTCCTGGGCACGATGGGAGCTCTTCTCTCTCTCTCTCTCTCTCTCTCTCTCTCTCTCTCTCTCTCTCTCTCTGTCTCTGACTCTGTCTCTCTCTGTCTCTCTCTCTGTCTCTCTCTGTCTCTCTCTCCCTCTCTCTGTCTCTGTCTCTCTCTCTTTCTCTCTCTCTGTGCTCCAGAAGGGAAGTCCGAGGCAGGATGGGAGCTGGGGGCTGGCCTCTAAGTCTCAAGAAGAGTCTGGGGGCTCGGGCGGATGGGCGTGGGGGCAGGGCGTGGAGACTGCAGGGTCTGCCAGGGGTCTTGGAGAAGGGGATCCTTCCCGGTGGGGCTAGAAGGGAACCTGCCTGATGGCCAGAACCTGGTGCCAAGTTGGGCAGGTCTTCCCCAGAGTGGCTGGTGCCCAGGGATGGGGTCTGGGCCCAGCTAGGGCACTCACCTGTGCTCCAGAAGGGAAGTCTGAGGCAGGATGGGAGCTGGGGGACGGCCTCTAAGTCTCAGGAAGAGGCTGGGGGCTCGGGCAGATGGGTGTGGGGGCATGGCGTGGAGACTGCAGGGTCTGCCAGGGGTGGTGGAGAAGGGGATCCTTCACGGTGGGGCTAGAAGGGAACCTGCCTGGTGGCCAGATCCTGGGGCCAAGTTGGACAGGTCTTCCCCAGAGTGGCTAGTGCCCAGGGATGGGGTCCGGGCCCAGCTAGGGCACTCAACTATGCTCCAGAAGGGAAGTCCGGGCATATTTTGTCCTCTTATGTAGCAGTAATTATCATTTCCATTTTCAAATCCTGAATGTAGCATATGAAAATACAAATCTATAGTAAACAGAAAATACTGTATGCAAGATGAAACTGCCACCAGTTCCACTGGTAACCTGCTAACTTGATCACTGATTTCAAAGAAAATAAAATTTAAAACCATGGCCTTTACTAGACAGTTGCATTCTACTTTAAGGTGATGAATTTCAGAAAGAATATGGATGTTTGGAAACATCATCTGAAAGTAGAACTGAGAATCGGAATATTTAGTATCCAGACAAAAGTCACGTGAATTATTTGATTCTCTTAGCTCCCTTCTATCACAAACATTAGGATGTTGTGAGGTGAAAGATGGACATTTTCAACGATGTCACTGTGGACTTTCCCTCTGTCAGGTCAGTCACTGTAACACTGAACCTTGAAACACAGAATCTGGTAGAAGATTAAAGGAGAGGAAAGATAAAAGCCTAGGAGGCAACATTTTAAACCAGCCATGTGAGCATCAACAACACAGCTGTGAAGAAATTAGCAGGCAGACTCTATGTGAAGGTTTACACTGTCATTCAACTCTGCTTTCCCAACCTCTGTCATATTCAGTATAATTTGCATGTCCCATTACCTCCTCAGTTTCTGATGGCATACAATGCGTGCTGTCACACTGAGTGGGAAACTAGCTAGGACCCAAGGCCATGGCCATGTTGTCCCACGCTCAGCTCCTCAGCATCCTCCTCCTCTGGATCTCTGGTAAGGGAAACAGTTTCTCTTCTTCCTGACATTCGTTACGTGTTCATAATTCCCATAGAATTCTATAGTTTCCAAAGGAGTTGAGACTTTAGTCTATATAAATACGGCACATTTGATTTGTCTTTCTTATTTTTCTTCTATGAACAGATTCCAGGGCAGAAACAGCTGTCACCCAGTTTCCAGAATTCCTTTCCATGGCCAGAGGAGAAAAAGTCACCATCACTTGCAGAACCAGCACAGATATTGATGATGATATGAACTGGTACCAGCATAAGACAGGGGAAGATCCTAAGCTCCTCTTTTCAGAAGGCAATACCCGTGTTTCTGGAGTCCCACCCCGGTTCAACAGCAGTGGCTATGGAACAGATTTCACCATGGCAATTGATGGCGTGCAGTCTGAGGATGCTGCAATTTACTTCTGTCAGCCAAGCGATAATCACCCTCGCACAGTGATATATCCTCTTACAGAAACCTGCAGATGCTGTCTGTCACACTGCCTCAGCTGCTACTGAAGCTGTTCAGTGTGCAAAGCTGGCAGCCTTTGGTGTTTATTTCCTCCACCACACGTGTTCTTCCTTCCCTTTTCAGTTCAGTAGCCTCCACAGCCCTCTATTCTGTTCCTGACACACTTCACTTGAAAGAGACTGAAACAGCCTTTACATCGTTTTTCCAGGGATGTAATTTCCTGTCCATTGCCCTACTCATTTCCACCTTTGAGATCAAATCAAAGACTTCAATGAATCTGGTTTAGGCTCCAGGTGGTATTGGTTGGTATTATTTTTGCTGTCATCAAATACCAGGCAATGAGTATCTTAAGGTAGGCAATATTTGCTTCGATTCATGTATCAAAGGATACAGATCATTGTGATGAAGAAGACGTACTGGTCTGGAAGCTCCTACTGTGGCAATGAGAGTTTGCTCAAATCTAGGCCAATCAGGAAAGGGAGGAAGGTAAACTGTGGCATGCTACTCACCTTTTCTCCCTTTGCTTGTGTGTTGTGTGTTCTTGTGTTTCTGCATTCATGTTCAATGATGGATTCGGTGTAAGTGTGCATGTGCATGGCACATGCACGTGTGTGTGTGTGTGTGTGTGTGTGTGTGTGTGTGTGTGTGTGTGGTGTGCAAGGTAGATCTCAACTCTAGATGTCATTCCCTGGACACTTTTCAGCTTGTTTTTGTTTTGAGACAAGGTATTGCATTTTTACCTAGAAATCACACATTTGGTCAGGCTGAATGGCCAGTGACTCCCAACGATCCACCTGACTCCACCACACCTGGCTTTTTTCCTCTGTGTGTTAGGAACCAGCTCAGGTCCCCTAGGATATACAGAAAGACTTAAATAAATAAATTTGTGTCCATTTCCTTTTTTCCACTTTTTATTCAGTCAAACCCATGGGTAAAATAGTCCACATTTGGGGTGAATTTTCCCCTTTATTCAATATTTTCTAGAAACACATTCTGGCATCACCTCTGGGTGTGTATCTCAGATGATTTTAAGTCCAGTCATTGTGACCATGAAGATTAACTATCACAAACAATATCATTAAAAGCAATCTTCGACCTGACTCCAAGTGTGCTCCACAGCAGTAGTCTAATTGTATGGGGAAAATTAATCTTTACTGTTAACTTGCATTAATATCACCTGATTCATTTGTTTTTTGTTATTGTAATGACCTTGGAACACACACACCCTCTCTCTCACTATTTCATTTTGTCTTTTCTCCCATCTTTCTTCTCTCTTCCTTCTTTTTTTTTTTTTTGGTTTTTCGAGACAGGGTTTCTCTGTGTAGCTTTGCGCCTTTCCTGGAACTCACTTTGGAGACCAGGCTGGCCTCGAACTCACAGAGATCCGCCTGGCTCTGCCTCCCGAGTGCTGGGATTAAAGGCGTGCGCCACCACCGCCCGGCCTTTTTTTTTTTAAGCTTTTAAAAGAAGCATTTATTTATTTTGTAATATGTGCATTACAGGAAACACAACACAAAAAGCCAAGAACAGCCACCCAGTCACAAGCAGCTCAGCTTGATGTGTCCTTCTAGATGCTGCAAGTGTACACACATTTAGGGAATTGAGATTATACAGTATGTACCATGCTTTCCCCCACATTGCGAATATTCACCAACTAAAAACCCCACGCTACAGGAGTATTTTGATAACCAAGAATACACCACGCTATCTCAATCTGTCAGACAAAACTGTAATCCTGTCTTCCTTGGCAACAAAAATTTCATAGAAGACAAAAATGGCAGCAGGCTTCTAGATAGAAGCACTGGCGAAGTTACAATTAAAATTCTGCATTCCTCAATGCTCAGCTTACAAGAAAACAAAGCCACAGACCACATGAAGTACAGCATTCCTAAGTTTATCATTAGATCTATATACTAAAATATGAGGAAGAAGGCGTGTTCCTGCCCAATAAACGCATTCTTATGGAGTAGCTGAAGATGCACCTATGGCAGGGCTTCTCAGATGTCAGTCTCAACACAGCACAGTGCTGCACATCTCGTCCTGTGAGCCTCCCTCTGCCCCTCCACAGTCAGCCTAGCAACATGAATTAACTCACACTGTCCAGACATGGTTTAACAGTTCTATGCTCAACAGGAACCTTTTCTGTCAATCTGTCCTTTTAACCATATGGTCTCCTTTAGGGCATTTATGAATTTCAGATGTTGTGGAATGAAGTTTGTGCACAAGAAACACAAGTATCTTCCCAGAAATGCACATATGGATCCCTGGGTACAGTTGTAACAGTTTTCTGTATGTGGTGGTCCTAGCAAAGAGCTCTTCCCTCATCCATCCTCTTCTCTGCACAACTCCAGTTCGGGATGATTCTAGTGAGGGTATTACAAAGGTCACCCCCAGAAGACAGCCCTTCCAAAAGACTAGCAGGACATTTACGGTGACTATCTTGCTACTTCTAACATCCTTTGGGCACTGGGACTTATCCTCTAACACTTGGCAACATTAACTGAAATGCACACCAGAGCAATGGCTGGACACCCGGGAACCAAGCAGCAGGCACAGTACCTTACTCTGTACTGTTCCCTCCCCTATGCACCTCCACCATCTGGTAACAGTATCTGCTCAGAGACCAAGTTTAACAATCCCATTCCCCCAGTGTAACCATCCCTATGAAATAACAACCCTTAAAAGGTATTAGTAACCCTCTATTTTTACCATGTTGTGCATTTTTTACATTTATGAATTAGCATATGCAGTGGGCACATGCATGCCACTGTGCATGTATGGAGGCTAAAAGACAATTTGTAAATCAGTTTTCTCCTTTTATCATGTGGATCCTGGAGATTAAAGTCAGGTCTACCAGCTGGGTAGCAAGTGCCTTTACCTGCTGAGCCATCCTACCAGTCCATTATGCACATTTTCTTACTATTTTGAGACAAAGTCTGTGTATCCCTGGCTGGCCTGGAACTTGCAAGGTCCACCTGCCTCAGCCTAGGATTAAAGGCGTGCATTACCACAGCAAGTCTATTATGCACTTAAAAGTCTAAAGACTAGATGTCAATAACATTCAGTTTCCCCAGCATATGCACAGTGCAGTAGGGTAAAGAAACTGCACAAACCTTACAGACTTATATAGCAACGTTCCGGTCTAGAACCTCTCCCATCTCTCTTAACACAGGGGTCAGGTTTATGTAAGGATATTAACAATTTCACTTCCTAAGTGGTTTTTTTCCCTATGAATTTTAATACAACTTTAAACCATGTCTTTTCACTAACTCTACTTTGTCACACACTGGCAGCCTCTTTACCATATAGGAAGACTAGGCACTACATATTTAGACTTGTCTATCTTCTGTATACATGATATATCACAAAGTAAGACACACATAAAAGGGACAATGGCTAATCTTGCATTACCAAAACTTACATTAGTATTAGGCTCTTCGTACGCTTTCTTTCTTCCCCCCTCCCAAACCAGCACAAGTCTGTGTTGCTCAGAACTGGTTTTATCATTCCATTTCCCAAAGACAGCATTTCACCACAAGTTTAAACGAGAGTCTACAACATGTATTAGTTACTACATCTACCTTTAACATACTTTGTGCACTTCTAAACACCTAGAAGGACTAGATGTTTCAGATGAGGACATAAATTTGTCCCCTATATACACATGTAACAATGGTGAGATCTCAAAGTGTCTTCTGCTGAGAGCATTCTGGTCTCATCCTTCTTTTTCTCCAGCCCCTCCCCTGTACCACATGAAATGGGCACCCGTCACTTGGATACTTTCACAACTCTCTTCAGAAGACAACCTTGCTATGAACTTTAACAGAGTATACAGGATGTGTTAGCTCACTAACTCTACATTTGTCATACATTGGCAACCTCTTCAACATCTAGAAACTAGAGATCATAAAATGAGGACTCGTTTGTCCACTCTGTACACTATATACAGAACAGCAACATTAAATGAAGTGTATCTACCACACGGGGTGACTGGTAAGCTAAAGGTGTCTAGCACACTAAGGGAATCTTTTTGCAGTTTATTCCCTCCCACCTCCTCAATCCACTGAACAAGTACAGCTAGTGCACTGTTCTCAGAGGTGGGTTAACTATTCTAAACATAGTATCTCCAGTTTTTCAAAAACTATTTACACAAAATAGTATTCTACTACTTCTACTTTTAAATGTATCAAGCACTTTTAAATATGTAGAAAGACTAGGGATTTCATTAAGACCTTATCTGCTATTCACACTGCACTGGTAAATAACTGTTTGCAAAGCAAAGGTTATTATCTGAGGTATCTTCTAAACACAACCCTCTGGGCTTTGACGACCCACTTTCTTCCTCCTCTCTGCCTTCAAACCAGCAGACAAATACAGGTATATGTAATGCTTAGAAATAGCTGAACAAATTCATATCCCCAAATCATTTACAGAACAATCTTTCCTATAAATTTTAACAGGGTCCACAATGTGTTAATTTTACTTTGTCATAGACTGGCAACCTCTCTAACATCTAGAGACTAGAAGCTGAAGAGTTCACAGATTTGTCCATTATTTACAGTATACACCCAGCAACACAAAATACAAATTTACAGAAATGGCGTCTGAAAGGTCCCATATAAACACTAGCACATGACCGCGCTGCCTCCCAGTACTTCCTCCAAACCACTGAGCAAGTACAGACAGTACTGCTCACAGAGGGGTTCAAATTCTACTCCCCAAAGGCAGCGTATCATGAATTTTAGCAAAAAGATATTTACAAAGTGATTATTTTACTACCTCTACATTTAACATACGTTGGGCACTTCTAAACATCTAGATAGACCAGATGTTTCAAGTAAGGACTGTTGTCCACTATGTACACAGCAGTCCAGTAAATGGCACACATGTAACAAGAGTAATAAATTTTTTTTAACACAAAAAGAAAAAGTTTTAACACAAAAAGTACAAAATGTATTGTTCTACTACCTCTACTTTGTCATACACTGGCAACCTCTTTAACATCTAGAGTGACTAGATGTTGTAAGTTAGGACTCCTATGTCCTTTACATGTACTATGTACACAGCAAAGCCAAACACAATGGGACAGTGGTTTCTTTTCCACCCATGGAGCACAATGGCTTGAGCTCTGCGTGTCCTTCTCCCGAGAACCAGGGCCCAAACACAATGTGGTCAACTCAGGAGGGGTGTGGCTATTCCTCCCCAAATAATATTTCAAATGAATCCTAACAAAAACGTAT
Source organism: Peromyscus californicus insignis (assembly GCF_007827085.1). Lineage (NCBI taxonomy): Eukaryota > Metazoa > Chordata > Mammalia > Rodentia > Cricetidae > Peromyscus > Peromyscus californicus. Next base: position 83,195,284 of record NW_026294584.1, read on the forward strand.
TTACACGATGTGTTGTTTCGCTACTTATAAAATACGTCAGGCACTTTAGAGCATCTAGAAAGATATTTCCAAAAAATACTTGGCATTGTCAAACACACACACACACACACACACACACACACACACACACACACACACACACACGGGTGGGGGTGGGGAATGAATAAAATGCATACACAATACAATAATTAGAACATCAAAAAAAGACGACGTCTTCACACGACCAATCTGGCTCTGGACCTCTTCTTCCTCCGGCTGGCTGGGTCCTCTAACTACTGAACAAACAAGGACGAATGTTGCTCCTGGATTTTTCTAGAGGTGGCCTAAACAATTCCTTTTCAAAGTCACTTCTAGAAGACACGTCTACGATGTTTTCAAAGACGACTGGGTACACACCTGATTTCCGATTTCCTACCTCTACTTTACCCTGCATCGGCAATCTCTACAGCTAGATGTCCAGATTTAGCCAAAGATCTCTCTAAAAGGGTCGGGGATAAGGTTGAGAGCAGCTTTTTCATATTATGTACAAGGCCTTCTACCGGCGGCGGGTAAATCTTCGCCAGCGTTGCCGAGGGCCGCATGCGATGTCACGTCCCGGCCTCTCTGGGTGGGAGGAGGGCCCTACGATCGATCATTCCTCCGGCCGCTATGCGGGGCTCCGCTCACCTTCCTCCAGGACCATCGAGCCCTCTGTTCATCCAGGTCTGGGGGGGCTCGTCAACCGGGCGGTCTCCTCCCAGCGATGGCCCAGTGTTCCTGCGCAGACCCGCCGCCTCAGGCTGCAGAGACCCGGAAGGGCCAAGCTTGGCCTTCGGGTGGCCGCCATTCTTTCCGCCGTGCCACGCCCGCCGGCAGCTGGAGAAGTCCTCGAAGGCCTGGTTGGGGCATCTCCATGGCCCCGTCCTGGAGAGCAGGGGCCCGGTAGAGTCGAGGAGGCCGTGCGCAGAGGTCGCCGCCATCGAGGAGCTTCGTCGGCGGGGGAAAGGGTAGCTGCAGGATCGCGATCGGCCGGGCTGGTGGCTGCTGTCAGGGCTCAGGTTCCTGGGGTCCGCAGGACGGAGACCGAGGCTGTTCCCGGGGCCCCCGGGCTCACCCGGCACTGGCCGGAGGCCGCGGGGGGCCCGGAGCTCTCTTCCTTCTTTTCATCTACTGTCCCTGTCCTTCCTAGCTCTTCTTGTTTCTCTGTCTCTCTCTCTCTTACTTTGCTTAAGGTTATCTAATGTTAGATTGGGATTGATGGAAGTATCACTGAAATTTTTAAAAAGGCAGTCCAACATCTCCAGAACTAGAATTGTTCTTGAATAAGGATGACTGAAGGGCTGCAGTCTTTCCGAGGAAGTGAAGACAGCACAAGCGGCATGGGGATCTTGGGTTTTATAGGATGGAAAAGGTGGAAGATTGGGGATGGAAGAGTCCATCTGCAGATCAGTTACCCTGCAGTCTGGGAGTGGTAGACACCAGGGGTTTGGTATGTGCATCTCCCGATCAGAAGCTTCCACAGGTGTTATTCGTCAAGTCAACTTTGTTATTCAGAGCTTCTCAGTCCGCTGAGGCTTTTGAGGTAATTAACCCTTCATTCCAAACCTGATGACAGATAAAAAGAAGGGATGGGTGATGTAGTAGTCTCCTATTGGCTACTTCTTTCATAAGGGGGTTGATGGGAGTAGCTGGGCTTTGTCATCAGGGTCTAAGAAGCACAGGTTTGATAGCTTCATATATCAGGAGGACAGATTTAACTTGATCAGCTTTGGTAAATCATGTGATTACCATAATATACTCCTAGAGAAACTTTAGATAAATAACAGTTAGAGGGCTAAATATATACGATTTTAACACAGTGTAAAACAGGTTGCCCAGGGAGGGGTAAAGTAGAGGTGGGAGATACAGAGAGGAGCCAGAAAGAAGAGGTGGGTTTCCATACATAGATGCTCCCATATAGGGTGGGGAAGGATTCCATATTGTGTCTCAATTGTCTGTAGGCATTTGGCAGTGCTGAGTTGGTTCAGAATGGGAAGGATGTCAATAGAAATGATAACTTGGTGGAGAAAAATAGCTCACCATTTGGGATTAAGGAAACAGTATGGGATGGTAGAGGATGGAGAAAGCTGTTTAATCCTATCTGTATAGGCCCAGAATGGAGTCAGTCATTATGTATATATGCAGTATGAGAGGAGTGCAGATCTATAGTGACAGGGAGGCAGAGACAGCCCAAGAGCACTTGACCTTAATGGACAGATAGCCCCAGCAGTTGGATGAGTAAGTGGAACTGTACACCTTTAGGAACTGGTGAGTTCTGTTTAACAGGGTATCCATCTCTCCTGTGCAGAGATTAAGGGTTGAGGCAAGAGTAAAGTCCATAGAATGATCATGATCAGGTAAAAAGGACTGTGTCTAGTGAAAAGCATATTTCATTTTGAAAAGTTAGAGATGGGGGAACACCCTAAGAGGGTGAAGTAAGGGTGGCAGTGAATGAAGCCAAGGACTGTAGTACAATTGAGATAAAAGAATGTTGGGAGAATTTTTTTCTTCTAGGTTCAGTCATTCAGGAAATTAGTGACTAGTTGCACTGCCACATGTGCTACACACAAGTAAGCTAGCAGAAGCAACAGGGGCTGCAGAGCTTGGAAGGGAGGGATGAGGAGAAAATATAGGACTGATGAAAGGTCTGGGGTGAAAGATGTGAAGGTCCCTTGCAGCCAGAGCCCCTCTTCAGTGTCCAAAAGGTTTTCTAGCAGATTCCCCAGAAATGAATGAAGTTGTTTTAGGGTGAGAGTCATGGGGAGAACTTCCATGGAGCATTCCTGTTCAGTTATAGAAGGAATCTGCTTTAAGGAAGTCGTGTGCAGTAAGTAAAACATTTAAAGGAAATAACAAAAATGTGACCATGAGGGTAATAATGAGGAAAGGATTGATCAAAGGGAATTGTTTGCATGGAAGGGGAAAAAAGCCCATGCATAGGTAGAGCCATGTCATTGAATTTTTCTTCTGGTCCCCGTGTCTTTGGGACCCATCTCAAAACCCTTTGGATTTGTTGACAAGGAAGCAGCATTGTTTAAGGAGGGCAAAACTCCCATTCTTAACAGTCTTCAGATCTAGTCCTATTTACTTTTAGAGTATTGCAGCAACCAAAGAATCAAGTTGGTGCTGAAGAATATTAAAACAATTTGAAATTTCTTTAATTTTTTTTCTGAGAGATGGTGAGACAGAGAGGTTAACTGATGCAAAGGTATCTTCAGGTCTGGTGTTTTAGGTCTGAGTCCTGAAAAAACAATGTGCAGAGTGGCAAGAAGAGGGATGAGTTGGATGGCTCATTAGTCTCATTTCCAGAGAATACCTGAAATGCTTTTAAGAGTTGTCTTAGTTAGGGTTTCTATTGCTTTGAAGAGACTCCATGACTGTGGCAACTCCTATAAAAGACAAACATATAGTTGGGATGGCGTACATTTTCAGAGATTTAGTCGATCATCATCATGGTTTGACATGGTAGCATGCAGGCAGATATGGTGCTGGAAATTGAGCTGAGAGTCCTATATCTTGACTTGCAAGCACCAGGAATTGTTCTGTCTCACTGGGAGTAGCTTGAGCATAGGAAACCTCAAAGCCCACCTCCACAGTAACACTCCTTTTTCAACAAAACCATATCTACTCCAACTAAGCCACACCTCCTAATAGTGCCACTCACTTTGGGGACAATATTCTTTTAAACCACCATACTGCATTCCCTGGCCTCCAAAGGCTGGAGCCATATAATAATGCAAAAATACATTCAGTCCAACTTCACAAGTCTTCTTAATCTGTAAATCTCTGACTACGTAAAAGTTCAAAGTTCAAAGTCTCTTTTTAGATTCATGCAATCTCCTAACTGTAATCCCCTGCAAAATCAAAAGCAGAAAAAAACCAAAATCAAAAGCAGATCACACACACACACACACACACACACACACACACACACACACACACACACACATATATATATTACCATTCCAAAACATAGGAAAGGGCCAGCTGGGGCAAACTCCAAACTGCATCTCCATGTCTGATGTCAAAGTACTCTTCAGATCTCCAACTCCTTTCAGCTTTGTTGACTGCAACACAGTTTTTTCTTTTGGGCTGGTTCCATTCCCTGTTTTCACCTTTCCTTGGCAGGTATCCTATGGCTCTGGCATCTCTAGCATCTTGGGATATCCAAGGCAATCCAGGCTTCAACTACACAGATTCATGCAATGACCTCCTTAGGCCTCCATTCAGGGATACTTCTGACTTATGCCTGGCCTCAGCAGCTTTATTGAGTTGCTCCTGAGTAAAGCCAGAACTACGTGGCTGAAGCTTCCAAGTTCTGCTGCTTGCCGGGGCTAGAACATGGCCCCCTTGTTCAATTACACTTTCATCAGCTTTCTGTTTTTCATGGCTATCTTCACAGTCTAAGCTTGGCTGTCCTTGAGCTTGCAGTGTAGACCAGACTGGCCTCAAACTCGGAGAGCTGTCAGCCTCTGCCTCAGAGTGCTGAGATTAAAGGTGTGCACCACCGCACCTGGCTTTGAGCTTTACTTTAATTCTTTTTCATAAGTTGGAAACTTAGCTGGGTGGGATCTTGCCCCAATGTCACCACTCCCTTTATTCCATTTCTTAATCTGTTTATATCCTGTGTGACTTCTGCATTTTCATTATGAATCTCAATTAGAGTTCTCACTAATAACCACATGACAGAGTCTACGCTAGTCTGAGATTTCCTCTGCCAACAGAATGAATCCAGAACTCTTCAATTTATCCTCCAGCAGACTCTTCGGATAAGGGCAAAAAGCAGACATATTCTTCACCAAAATATCACAAGAATGAACTCAAGGCCACATATTAATATTCTTCTCTGTAACCTATTGAGCAAGGCCCCCAGAGTTCATCAAATTACATTCAGTCTTCCATGCCCTTACTAGTATGACACTTAAAGCGTTCAACTGCTGTTTTAATCCACAGTTTCAAGGTCCATATTCCTTCATACAAAAACATGGGTCAGGCCTTTCACAGCAATGCTCTAGTCCCTGGTACCAACTTCTGTCTTAGTTAGGGTTTCTATTGCTGTGAAGAGACACCATGACCATGACAATTCTTATAAAGAAAAAGAATTACTTGGGCTGTTTACAGTTTTAGAGGTTTAGTCCATTATCTTTGTGGTGTGACATGACAGCATGCAGACAGACATGGTGCTAAAGAGGAGCTGAGAATGGAGAAGGACTTACATCTTATGCTGGCAACAGAAAGTGGTCTGTTTCACTGGGAGTAGCTGGAGCATAGGACACCTCAAAGCCAACCCCCACAGTGACACACTTCCTCCAAAAAGGCCACGCATACTCCAACAAAGCCTCACCTCCTAGTATTACCACTTCCTTTGAGGGTCAGTATCTTTCAAACCAAGACAGGAGTTTGAGGACACAGATCTTTCCTAACTGCTTAGAGATGTCAAAAGGGGTGATGTGGAAAGGGGTAACAATTAGAGTGCCTCAGAAGAGGGTCCATCTATGGGACCACAATAAAACTTAACAGATGCCAAAGATCCAGAACATAAGTCAGCTGTTGGGTCATAGCATGCATTCTGGATTGTGCTGTGTGAGGGAAGTATTACTTGTACAAATTGTGGGGAACATTAAGAGACAAAGTTAATGAGGAAAAAAAAATTTTTCAAGAGCCAGTACAATATACATGATTATTGCTTTATGGCATTCCTTGTGTTGGCAATAGTACACCTTCTGCTGACAGAATTCTAAGTGGCTGACAGACTGTATCCACTGTGTCAGTGTATAGACCTCTTTCTCTGAAAAATGCCCAGGAGAGATGAAAAGAACACATCCAAAAGTAAGAGGGTTCTGGAGGCATTCCCTAGGGTCCCTGTGCCCAGGACTCAGAACTTAAGGGGAATGACAGGCCAGTATTTTGGCTGCTTTTTGTCACAGTACTTGTCAAAGCTCAGCTGCACAGCAGCCTCCATGGCCAGGATCTTGGGGGCACTGTCCCCATACAGGCACTTCTTCTCCGCTTGGCGCCACTCCCCAGGCTTCTCGGATGGGGGCTCCGCTGATCGGTGGTGGTTGTAGTACAGGCCGTGGTCGGCATTCACATAGTTTTCCAGGCGCTCTGCGTCTAATTGCTGTTGTCGCCGCCGCTCCTCTCGGTGCCTCTCGGTCTCTGCAAAGTACTGGCGGAGCTCCTCGGTGATTTCCGTATTGCTCAAGTCGCATTCTACTTCGTTATCTGAATCGGACTCCATCTCTTCGTCTTCATGCGGGGCTTTGTCTTCTCCTGTGGAGGCCTGGGTTCTACTGCTATCACACAGAGGCAGCCCAGAGCTTTGGAGATGTGGAACACTGTAGGGAGGCTCCTGCCAGGCCACGTGCTGGCCTTGAAAATTCCAAGGATGCCTAGCCTCATAAGCAAGAGAGTTCCACGGAAGAACTCCATGAGGGGAGAACCACGGGGACATGAAAGGAATCCCTGGACTTTCTGTAGGCATTCTGGTGGCTTCGCATCCAAAACATTGCATGATGATAATGTTGCCAGTATCTTGCATATACTGGGTGAGAATACCAAGATGCAGTAGCTCTCCATTTTGATGTCATTGCTGCTGTTTCTGACTGCAAAAGTCCAAGTGGGCACTCTTGGGCATGCAGGCGGTGGGCAACCATGGGCCCAGTTCTTGGCGAAGGGCATGAGGAAAAATTTTAACATCAATATTAATGCAAGTTCTATTTAGTGAGAATAAGTGTAATGGAATCATGTACCAGAGTTCTGTAGAATGATAAGGTGACTGAAACCCACTGTTTGTCACATAAGACTACAGTACAAGGAACAATCATCTATGAGCTTTGTAAGAGGAGTTAGTTCAAGTCAGCATCCTGACCGACAATTTAAGAGACATGGCAGCCTATTGAGTCCTTTTATAGGATTGTTTAGCAAAATCCTGAGAACACCTTTGGATATCCTGAATAATTTCCCAAACCTGTGAGTTTGGCTAATGTGTATCTGGCAGTCTCCTTTACTCAGTGAACAGAATGTTGACAGTATGGAAGGACACATTATATCTATGAGAAGTACTCTTCCAGAAATAGATAGTGCTTCATAGTTGTAGAGAACCCCTTTTAGACTTCAGCATTTAAGCAGATAAGCTTGTTTATCAGCTGTGGATAGACACTGTAGAACTGAAGTAAGTCAATGCAGATCTTATCAAGAAGAGAATCACTAGTGAGAAATAACTGTCCAAAAAGCTTTTCATATGGCTACATATACTGTCTGAAGATGGTCGTTCCCTGAATTGTTAAAGAAACATACCTACCATCTTAATGTTGGCTGTACTTTCCTTCTAGGTGTTTAGACCATAGGTGACCAAAATTATTCTTTGTTTTTGTACTGTTAGGAACAATTGAAGATCTAGTTTTCATAGGTTATTTGGGCTTGAGAGGAATCTCTGACTCTGAGCCATTCTTTACCAGTTGTCCATCTTTGTGAGGATAAGTCAAAGGCCTTGCTTGTCCTGGTGTTGCTGCCCCTGGAATCACTGAGTAAATCTTTCATCTGTTTTGACCTTATTCTTTTTTTTTTTCCCATTTCAGGATCTTGATTCTTGTGAAGACAAAGACCTGGGGAACATAGAAGAGGGATGGTGCTAGAAGTGCACAACTGTGCACCTGTGACGTCAGCACTCGGAAGAGGGAGAGCAACGGAACCACAGAGACCTGCTTGGGCAGCATGATAAGAGCCCCTACTCACCACACAGGAAGACACAAGCTAAAGTTAGATGTAAATAAGGGACAGTTAGTTAGGATGTCCTTAAGTGGCTGACCGTTGCAGTTCTGTCTCCTAATGGGTTTTTCAAATGCTGAGGCCACCATGAAGTGTCACAAAGATGGGCCAAGCAGACAAGACTGGGAACACTCAGGGTGGTATGGTTACAGACAAGATGGAGATAATCAATGGTGTATGTGAACATAAACATTAAACCTTCCACAGCCTTGAATGGTCTTTGAACATGATCCTGCTGGAAGGTGGAGTCCTGACATGTCAGTCATGCCAACTTGAGAAGTTTTCTCAGTGGCCTGTTTTTTCAACCACAAAAATGATCTGACCCAGTCACTTCTAGTTACAAAATCCACTAGGAAAAATGGTACCTGCAGTGGCCTCCTGGTCCCTAGAAGAAAGCTCTGGTAGCAAAGGTTTGTCCAAGCCAGGCACAAATGTGTCTGTTTATAGGCTGATGGCCCCGTGGCAGTGTGTCCAGCCTTAATGGAGGAGTCAGAGCATACCCAGACTTAAAGATCCTTCTGGAGGCTTTCTGGATGTCAGAGCAACTTCTTCAACATAAAGTCTTATGATTAAAATTAAAACTAACATATCAAATACAATCCTCTAACACTTGACAACATGATTGGGAGATTCAGTGGCATCAAAGGATCAGGCATTTGAGTCATCTTACCTAAATGGTAAGGTCCATGTGGCTCAAAGTCTCTCACATCCACACAGCCTGCCCTTGACCTCGGCAGCTATACACTGAGCCTGAGAACTGCTGGGTCAGCCTGCTGCCCTGGTAAGCGGCACTCTTTTGGGGGGGTGGGGGGGGAGGGTGTTGAGACAGGGTTTCTCTGAGTAGTTTTGGTGCCTGTCCTGGATCTGGCTTTGTAAACCAGGCTGGCCTTGGAACTCGCAGAGATCCGCCTGGCTCTGCCTCCCGAGCGCTGGGACTAAAGGCGTGCACCACCACCACCTGGCCACAGCACATTTTTGTGGCCCTGTATTCCCTAATTTTATCTCGATTCCGGCAGTCTTTGGTGAAGTGAGAGGGCTGCACTCTTCCTGTCTGATGATGAGCACAGCATTCCTTGCTGCTTCACAGCTCTTAAGGAAATGCTCCACTTACCCGGGACGGCCAGTCGTGAAGAAGTCCAGGCCAAGTTCGAGAGCAAACAACTTAGGAGAAAAGCTTGAAAGCCAGGTGTGGTGACATAGGCCTGTAATGCCACACTTGAATGACAGAGACAGGAAGACCCAGAGTTTGAGCTACAGGAGACCCTGCCTTAGAGGAAAAAGAAAAGCTATTTACTACGCAGCCCATTTTCCAGTCGCATCAACACTGGACATGAGTTTGCTGCTCACAGCCGTAAAGCCCCACTAAGCCTGCTGCCTCAGGGCTTGAGGACAAGGTTCCCAGGTAGAAAGGCTCTGTCTGTAGCAAGGCTTTATTTTCCTTTTACAGGCTCTGTACTCAGGAAATACATTTCCATACTCTCTTTCTTCAATTTTTTCCGAGGCTCCAGGAAGTTTAAAGTTATAATCCGTGGTGATATAAGGAATTGTCCCTTTGGGCCCAGGCTGGTTCTTGAAAATACAACGTGGAACAGGAATGGCACCAATCAGCAGACACTTCACAGTTTTCCACTCTCCTGGAGGCAAAGGGGTGAGGATGTGGTACAGCCGCTGGTCCATGTCAATGCCTGTGCAGATGCCAAAGCCCAAACAGTCACATATGGGGTTCTGGGCAAGCAGGATGGGCCCCTGAGCGTATGCTTTCATATCATCCAGGATCTTGCAAAGGCCAACTCAGCTGGCATTCACGGAGTACAGTATGTGGGCAGGGGCAACATCAGCATGAGTGATCCGGACAGCAACGGCACTGAAGGGGACCTGATAGGGTGTGAGGCTGTGCAGAGGACTAAGTGGCCCTGGCACAGGAGGCATCAGCTGGCTAAGGTAACCCAACACTGCCAGATCTCAAAAAATTTTGTTGTATTTGGCCCTATTTTTTTCATTTTTTATCACATAAAAATTCTGAGCGAACAGACATCAGCTTATGTTCAGTGAAGACCAGAACTGGACTAGAGTCTTTCTCTTTATTAGTAAATCCCAAACTGTCTTCAAATTCTTCAATTTCAAAACCTCGATGTCTCCTTTTGATTTTGCTTTTTGTATACCGGCCATCTGTGAGCTCTACATATTCTGAGGTCAGAGAGGGCATCAACCTACCTGGGCCAGTAGACAACTGAACAACATAGTCGGGAGACAACAATCGGATCAGGTCAACCAGCAGCAGCAGTCCGTCATCTGTCACCCAGCCTACTATTGTGTTGATGATAAGTGGGGACCATCCTCTGTGGCCTCCTTGGGTGGGTGTAAGGTGGTCCCAGCAGTGGTTCTGTAATGTTAAGTAAAGCAATGCAGCCAGGTGGAGTCCGTCTGCCCCAGGTCACATTCCAGAGAGTCAACTCCAGGAAGGCTATTCAATAACTGTTTCATCAGTATTCTACTGAACGTTGACTTTCCAGTGCGCCACACAACAGGATGACAGGACAGCCATCACAGGATGTGCTGACTCGCTCTTCCAGGGCACAAAGGCTGCTCTCACTCAGGCAGATGCCCTTCTTCTTCCTCTGTCTTCTGATACCGATAGAAGTTATATATTCAGAATTAATCCGCACAGGAGTATTCTCCTGCAGGAAGACATAAGATGCACACTCATAGGAGCTCATGAAGTCTACAGCGGGGGTCCTCAGCTGCTCCAGCAGCAGAATGGAGCCCAGAGGAGGGAAATACTGAACTAACCAGTTTCTGTCGTCCAGTTTCATGTGAGGCTTGAGCAGAGCCCGTATAGTATCTCTCTTCTCATCTCCTTTTCACTTTTCTCAGGTTCTGAGTACTGAACCCCGTCGATGGTCAGGTAAGAGTGGGTATAGGTAGAAAAGACATCTTGGGCAGGCTGGCCTTGTTTGATGGTATGGCCGTATATTTCCACCTGGCCATAGATGCAAGTCACATGGCAGATCCCACTAAAAGTAAAACCCTCCCCGGCTGGCAGCAGCAACAACACACAGCAAGAGCCTAAGTCCTTCGTGGGTTCGGTGACCTTCCACGACAGGGTTTGGACATGGCGCGCAGGCTGCCTGTCTGGCGTGGGCTGCATGCAGGGCGTGGGCTGACTGCGGGTCCGGACCTTGCACTTTCCTGCCACATGCGAGCCCGCGGTGACACCCAGCTTCCAGTCTCCACCCGACGCGTGGGCCCGCAGCCGCCGCCATAGCAGGCGCCCTCAGCTCACCCCAGGTCAGGACCCCATAGTGGAGACACCCCTATAGCTGAGGAGGAGGTGAGGCCAGCCTTGCGAACCCACTGCCAAGAGGAGCAGCTTGGAACCCGCCTGTGCAGCACCTCTGAGTTTGCCATGCTTGGCCCGGAACCTTGACCCTACTCTTTGTAGAACGGATTCCTGTTAGACCTTGAGTGGGGTCCCCATGTCCTCCCTTAAAGAGAGAACAGGTGAATTCCCATGACTGCAGAACATTTCTAGACCCCCTCCTAAGATCTCAGTGACTTTAGAAATCAAGGGAGAAAATATTCTCTCTTTTAGTCCTTCTGATCACATTAGAATAGCTTGCAGGTATGGTTACTAAACATCCAGAAGATCAGTTACACCAGTCTGGTTCTTTTAACCGCTGTTCAATATTTTAGTAGTCAGATACTTCTAAATAAGCATTGAGTGGACATACAGCTTAGCCAGTTTTTGAAATCATTGATCTTAGATCTTAGAAACTTTAATACCATATACATTATGTCTAAGTCTCATCCTTTACATACTTCAAATAACATACTCAGACCTTCCTAATTTGCAAAAGCTAATATTTTTTATTCTGAAAACATCCATCCATCTTAATTTTTGTATAAAGCCTTCTTTACTAAAACAATTTCCATATTTACATGCTTCTAATATTTTTATTTTATAGTACCATGAGATATAGTACCATTAACAAATGAATTTATAATCATTATCTATATCTATTTATTATTATTATTATTATTATTATTATTATTATTATTATTATTGCGAGAATTTTGTCCCTGGGTAGGGGAGCCAGGCAATGTTTATCCCTTCTTCATAAGGTCTCCATGACAAATCAAAGTTCAAATTCATTAAAGTTCTCTCTGGGGTACCAACGAATTTGCTGGGCTTATTTACAGATAATTGGTAAGGAGTTATTGATGTGAGTGTGAGTGACCCAGAAGCAGTCTCACTGAAAAATCTTTATTCAGTATGTATGAGGATATGTTCTAGTTCCATTTACTTTTTGTGTTTTTAAATTGGCTGGGATATCCAGTTCATCTCTTCTTTTTGTGAAGGAGTATTGATATTTATTTAACAAGTCCTGCTGTGATCATTTTAAGTTAGCACAGGCACAGGTATGAAGATGGCAGTCATTTAACATAGAAGGTAGGACAGAGGCCATGTATTCTAAGATATACATATGAGTGTTTCTTTTTTTACATAGGTCTGGCTATAATAAGGATCCTGAAAAACCCATTTCTTCATTCGTTTGTTTTTAGAGACGCCATCAAGAATATCTTTAAAATTCTTAAAATGCTTGTGTGTGTGTGTGTATATATATATATATATATATATATATATATATATATATATATATACACATATATATTCATTAAATATAAACATATTTAAAGACACAGATATAATTTATTCATATGTAAAAGGAGGACACTTGTCCAACAGGAAATACATATATCTAGTAGGAACAATCATTTCTTACAGGTAATTTATACACTCAAATAACAGGGACCATGTTGTAGAACCAGAAATTGGGATAATGATAAAAGAGATCACATTTATATCAGAATTATAGGTCATGTATGTCTTTAAAAACAAATTTTAAAAGTTTTAATTTAAAACTCATGTCAAAAAAAATAAAACTCATGTCAATTCTTCCAAAGGAAGTTTTGAGACCACTAGCAGTTATTATATCTTGTAACATAACTCAGGGACTACTTGTAATTTCTTAGATTTTGTAGCATAACTCAGGGATTATTTGCTAGATCTTGTAGCATAACTCAGGGATTATTTGTTAGATCTTGTAGCATAACTCCGGCACTACTTGTTATGCCCTACATGCTTGGTAGGATGTAAGTACCTTCAGAATAAAAAGGTTGCAAGTGTGGTCAGAACAATGAGGCATGAAGAAAGGAAGAGTTGACTTGTAGGCTCATCCCAATCCTAGCTAACTTTTATAAATAAAATTATTACGTTATTTCAGGACCAGAGCCATGATCAACCAGTTGGTAGGATACATGCAGCAGAAGATATTTTGTAATTAACACACCATTGTTTACTGCTCACTCTCCTCCCTAGGCTTCTTACTTTCACTTCTGTTAGCATATATGCTTCACCACTATGAGATGTCCCAGTTGTCAACACACAAACACTACTCACATCTCAGAAAGTATAAGAGATAGTTTGTTCTGTAGCCAAGTATGAATAACCTTAGCCTGGGAACACAGATTTAGGTTACCCCTAATTCCATGTTCCTACCAAGTAATAACAGTCTGATGAAGTTTTTATAGTTAACAGAACAAAGAAAGTCATGAACCGAGCCACTTTTTTCCCCTTTCTTTCTTTTTTTTTTTTTTTTTCCAAGACAGGGTTTCTCTGTGTAGTTTTGGTGCCTGTCCTGGATCTCACTCTGTAGACCAGGCTAGCCTCGAACTCACAGAGATCTGCCTGGCTCTGCCTCCTGAGTGCTGGGATTAAAGGTGTGTGCCACCAACGCCCGGATTCTGAGCCACTTTTTAATGCATTGGTGGAAACACTAATAATATTAAACCTAAGCAGAAAAAGCTTTGCTGCAGGCCTCAGATGCTACTTGATCACATTCTTACTTTGGTGATTGGTGGTAGCTCAGGGTCTGTTAACAAACCCTTTTACTTGTTTAGTGAAAGACGTTAGGTCAGTCAGGGAGGTGGACAAGGAAGTTTGGCTGTTAAGGGTTCTAAAGTTTTCTCAAAATAAATTTTAATTCTCTGGACAGACAACATTCCTGTTTCTCCACAATCACTGTAGTTCTTGACAGTTAATCAGCCTAGCAGAAGACTCAGTGGAAGTCATGATTCTTTTCAGGAACTTCTGTTCACACAGTACTAGCTGCAACTGTCCAGTTGTATGTTACATGAGTGCAGAGTACACAGCCCTTTGTGTGATTCTCTTTAAAAACTGGGGGCTGGAAGGATGAGTCCACAGTCAAGAGCATTTACTGCTCTTGCAGAGGATCTGTCTTTTTTTGTTCGTAGCACCCAGATCAAGTGTTTCACAACTACCCTCTTCTGGACTCCTCTGGAACCTGCCTGTTCATGCTGTACATATACTCACTCAGGCTCAAACAGACACATGTTAAAAATCAATCAATAAATACACAAATGTTTTTGAAAGTTACTCTATATGGTGCACCATCTTATTCAAAACTGAGCACATACTTGCTATAGATTGTGATTTTATCAAAGCCCACAAATTGTTTGTTAGAAGTTACTTGGTCAGTGGGTGCTGGGAATGGGATTTGAATGAAGACATGTCTTGCTTCCTACAGTTTCTTTGCTTGGGGACACATTTCTCCACTATGTGACTCAAGCCTATAGAATGCTAGAAAAGACAAAAACAGATTAAGAAACTGAAGCAAGTTTAGAACTGTGGCACAGCATACCTGACATTGCCCTAGTATGTCTGCTTTCTTTCATTTAAATCTCTGACTCTTGACTCATCATATTAGGAGATACTATAAATAGAATGCAGCTTAAATAGAAAAAACGTAAGGGAAGAAATGAGGAATGAGGTGGAGAGAAAAGGAACAATTATGGAAGAACTTGTGGGTGCATGAATAAATATGATCAAAAGGCACTGTATGAAATTTTCAGAGTCAATAATAAAAAGAAAAAGAAAGAAGAAAACATTGGCCTTCTACAGAATTTTAATATTCAGATTCTCATCTACTGAAATCACAAATGTAATGGAAGTATTTAATTCAGTACTGTTCAGGTCTGCAGTGGGTCCCAGGCTCATGGATAGAATCTTTTCCATTGTAACAATCACCTTGCTTAGCTCAACCTCCTCTCTCCCTACTAGAAAGGCATTTGTGGTTATATTGATCACACCCATATACTTTAGGATGTCTATACCATCTCACAATCATAACCCAATCACACCTGACAAATCATTTTGACATGTAACTTTCAATTTCTAATTTCTAGAAACTAAATTTGGATAGTTATGGGAAGGTTCAGTGAGATCCATTATCCCTCAACCAATAGCTAGTATCCTCTCCTTAAAACGTGACCTTTTTAAAGAACAACAACAACAACAAAAAAATCAGAAGTCCTATTTATTAAGGAACATAGGAAGAAGACACATAAATCTCCAGGTGTACAGGTATTTATTCAGTATGTATGAGTTAGAGATTCCTGAGAGGTTATTGGATTTTTTTTTAGAAGGCAACTGTGCTCACTACTATACCATCAACACATTTTATTAGGAAACAGAAGCATTTATGTCTTATCCAATCTAAGGACAATTGGTAAAAAGAAGTTGGATGTTTCTGGAATTCCCTTCATATTTGCACATATCATTATAGGTGGTGTGGTAAGAATTTAGATCACAGATGTCCTGCAAAATTATAATGATTTGTTTATTGTTTTAGATTGAGAGGAACTGTCATCTTCCTGTTATCATCTACTGAAGTTTCCTGAATGAGGCTTCCTTCCTATTCCTGACTATCATGTGAGAAGGAAGAACTGTCTTTCCAAGTGTCAAAGATCAAAGAGACACATGAAGGCAGCTGGTAGATACCAGCAGAAAGACAGTGAGGAGGCAGAGAAACCTGCATTCCTATTAATCTACCAAAACTGCTGTGTGGTACTCCTGATAGGGAGGGTGTTCTATATCCTGAAGAAGCTGATTTAATCTTGGGTGTTTGTTCACACTCGTCATTCAAGACCAGATGCTGGAAAATCAGCAGGGTCAGGCTCAGGCTGCAACACTGTCTGACCTTCACAGTTTTTTTTTTTTTAATCCCCTAAAAGACCCTCAGGATTCAGTACCCAGGACAAGGGTACTGAAGACTGAATAGATACTACTTCTGACGACGAATAAGGCTGGATGGCCAAGGCAAAGACACGGGTGTGAGATGTGTGATGTTCAAATGTATGTGTTATAAGAATACACAAACATTTCTGCATCTTAGGTTGTTGGCAGACTGAGACACACATGAAGACAATGAGGTTGCTGACTAAGCCAGGATGATGGCTCCAGTTACTGCTCAAGAGTGAAAGTGAAAATATCATTTGTAATACACAGCAGAGCCATGTATTGAGTAGCAGTGCTGTCTGTTATGGTGTTCAAGTCTGTCCTCATTAATCAATACTTTATGACGAGGAATAGTGGGAAATAGAAGTAAATGGTAGATAAGAGAAAATATGGAAGATCCTAAACTGAGAAAAAGATGCAACCCATTTAGTCTGTGAATATGAAAGAACCTCCATCTTCAGATGGAGTCAGGAATCCAAGTGACACACATTTTTGGGATCAAGTTGTTATATGTGCACCCGGTGTGTAATTCCTCTCATTGTAGGCATAGTTAAAGCTGTAAAACCTTATTTTTTAATACATTGAAATGTTCCTTTTAAATTGTTCTTTTAATTCATAGATATGACTACTATAAACTCACAAACACATTTCAAGGAGAGCACTAGTTAATTTTTAACCAATCAGAATTATTTGAGTTTGTTAAATGTTTAATATTTCCTTCTCTGCTGTGTGTTACCTTAGAGCAGGATATTTTTCAATGTTACCCCAATATGTCTTTGAAATATATTATCCAAAATAGAGCTTATATTCATTAGAAATGTCATGTATAATTTTAAAACTTGAAAAAGAAATGTAATCTTTGGAGGTATGTATGTGGTCTGACCTTGGACATCTGGAGACTCAGAACTTGTGCTCAGTTACTGAGATAACTAAGCCCTGCAGCTGTGCCCATCCTGACTGGTTCCCAGTGATTTGCATGCACTCACTGCACAGCCTTGAGGACTTCTTCATATACCAGTCACACCCTGTGCAGTTGTCACTGCAGTCAGGACTCAGCATGGACATGAGGGCCCCTGCTCGGCTCCTTGGGCTCCTGCTGCTCTGGCTTCCAGGTAAAAGAAGGACTAAAATGGGAATTTCACTGTGACATAGCGATTAATGTTGACTGGCATTTGGGGGAGGTCCTTTATTATCATGCTTAACTATGTGGGTATTTATTATGTCTCCACTCCTAGGTGCCAGATGTGACATCCAGATGACTCAGTCTCCATCCTCCCTGTCTGCATCTCTGGGAGACAGAGTCACCATCACTTGCAAGGCCAGTCAGGGCATTAGCAATTATTTAAGCTGGTTCCAGCAGAAACCAGGGAAAGCTCCTAAGCGCCTGATCTACTATGCATCTAACTTGGACAATGGGGTCCCATCGAGGTTCAGTGGCAGTGGGTCTGGGACAGATTATTCTCTCACCATCAGCAGCCTGGAGGCTGAAGACATTGCAGCTTATTACTGTGTACAGTATGATGAATTCCCTCCCACAGTGATACAAGTCATAACATAAACCCCCAAGGAAGCAGAAGTGAGAGGCTGGGCTGCCCCAGCTGCTCCTCTTTATGAATCACTCAATGAAACTGTTTCTCAGCTATCACAGGAGTTTTAGCAAAGCTCTTGGAGAGTCATTTGTTTTTTTTTTGTTTTTGTTTTTGTTTTTTTTTTTGGTTTTTCGAGACAGGGTTTCTCTGTGTAGCTTTGCGCCTCTCCTGGAACTCACTTGGTAGCCCAGGCTGGCCTCGAACTCACAGAGATCCGCCTGGCTCTGCCTCCCGAGTGCTGGGATTAAAGGCGTGCGCCACCACCGCCCAGCTGAGTCATTTGTTTTGATAAAAGTGGCTAAGCAGTCCTCTATGTACCCTAAATATCTTCCTTCATTATCTCCAGCACTACACAGTACCAATGACCTTTCTGCTTTAACAGAATGATAGACCCTCAGACCCAGGGTACTACCTTCTTGAGTGGGCGCCCCAAGAACCCAGACTCCGGTCCATTTGATGCAAACAGCAAGAGGTTTATTGATGCGGCTGGGCAGTCGGGCTCCTCTTGTCCTGAGAGCAAGAGTCGCGCCTACTGCAGCCACATGGGTACTTTTAAAGGAAAAACCAACAAAAGCCATAAGATTACAATTCCCATACAATTTTGTTTCGATTGATTTATGTCTAGAGGCTAATTTCACAAGATCATGGCCTGATCACAGGGTGGGTGCAGTCACGTCCGCATGCACATTCTTCCTGAAACCTCAAGGGGTGTATCAGGGTGGGAATGAAGGTTACACAAAGGTTACAGTGGTCTTTCCTGGAACACTTGCAATTATCCCAGTCACAGTTGAGCGCATCTCTTAACAGAAATCTCTTTACATTGTTACGTTGTGGCAGGGGTGGCTGAGTCAGTTTGCCCTTGGAACTAGCTTTTTAGTTCCTCATTCTCCTGGGGATTGGGGGTGTGTGTGCAAGCCTGAAGGGTTAGTGTCTTTCAAGAGGACGCAGTCATTCTTTATAAGGAGTCTGAGTTATATCTCCAGCTTGGATTCATACAGAACAGTGGAAACTACTGTGAATATTGTAGAACATATTATTTAAATACAGAATATTAGCTTTTAAGTGCCAGTATTTAAAGGGCAGAGAAATCTTACTGAGAGAAGCTGACAGCAGGAAGGATTCTGGTTTTCTCATAAAATCTAGAGCACAAGTGTCAGAGAAAGGGGAGACTGTCTAACCAAGATTCTCTGCTGTGTCTTGAATTTCCAGTCGTGATGCTCTCAGCTATCTACAGCACTTCACATAGGAACTAAAGGTTCCTATGCACACTGGTCTGCTTACAAAAATCAAATCATGTCAAACCACACTCATATGACTTTTAATTTCACTCTGTGAAGTGGAAAACGGATTCATATATATGACATCAATTAGGTTGTAAAGGATTGTCTTACATTTGCTTCTGTAAGTGATATTAAAGAAGAATTGATATTCCAGAGCATAGCTTTAGAAACAACACAAAGCTGGGCAGTGGTGGTGCATGCCTTTAATTCCAGGACTCTGGGAGGCAGAGGCAAGAGGATCTCTGTGACTTCGGGGCCAACCTGGTCTACAGAGAGAATTTCAGGACAGCCAAGGCTACACAGAGAAACCCTGCCTCAAGTCCCCCACCCCAAATAACAACAACAAAATAACAGTGATCTATACCCTATTCTTTTTATTTTATGTTAGAAATCATTTGTGGGTAAGATCTATTTCCTGTCCCTTTATGATGTCCCATTTATTTATCTACCTATCTATACACCGACACTATACACAGACTTAATTATTATATTTTATACAAAAAAGAACAATCAAGCCAGAAGATATAATACCACTTTTACAGGTTTCAATTTTCTTAGTTACCATTGTCTGATTTTCTACATAAATTCTAGACTGAGTTAATCAACTTTGGAAACCCCTTCAGGAATATTAGTTACATTAAATTATTGAGTTTATGTGCCAATTGGAGAAAATATACACTTAAAAGTGGTTCATGGAATTGGAGAGAACACCTATTGCTTAAGAGTACCTGTTGAAGAGGACCTGGGTTTAATTTTCAGCACTCACATCATGACCCACAACTGTCTTTGACTTCAGTTCCAGGGAATCCAGCACCCTCTGCTGGTCTCTCAGGGCACCAGACTTGCACATAATGTTCCCACAAACATGCAGATGAAATAGTCATACATATAAAATTATTTTTAAAGTGGTTCATATTATGAACACAGACATAGTGTCTATTCACTTGTATTATCTTTAATGTACAAGGATAATTCTGTTACCCTTGGTGTATATAGAAATTTTATTGTAATTACTCCTAAATATTTATGTTGATATTCCTTCTTTATGAATTTGTGTACTGATCTATTAGCAAATATTTTATTTCATTTCTTTCATTGATCACATCTTATTACATTTTGTATATTGTGCTGTTGGTTTAGATACAAGTGGTGACAGCAGACATTTTGATCTTATTTGTAATCTGAGGTATAAAATGTCCAACAATTTTTTAACTGTGTTGTATATTCGCCTGAACATTATAGACAGCACATAACAGTAAGATAATTTTGTCACTATGTTTTGCTTCCTTAGAGATTTATCATGAATACCTATTAACTCCCATAGAAATGATTAAGACACTATGGAGATAATTAATACAATTCATCTTAATTGTCAGAAGGATGAACTATGTGGTATAGTGTATAATATTAATATGGACTTTGTCTTGTTAAATACATTCAACTAGGTCATGATGCATCACACAGAAACAAAGTGGTGAAGGTGGAGAATCAGAAGGGGAACAAGAGGAGCAGGAACATGAAGAAGAGATAGTAAAATAAAATTTAATTTATTCCTTTCCTCTATATCACTATCTCACTTTACACACCAGTCAAACAACTTTGTTAGAAAATACATTTTTTAATAAAATAGCAGTATTTCTCTATGGTGTAAGAGGATGTAATAATCACATCTCCTAATCTCTAAGGGGAGCCATATTGGTCTCTGTTTACTGTGTGCATTCATTGTGGTCCTTAATGATAACAAGAGGATCATAGTATATGCCTCACTCTTCCAATTTTCTATCTCAGTGAATATTTGCTGTCTTAATTCCTTAGTTATTTTTTAAAGCTAGGATGATGTGGTAGACATCATTACAGCTATGATGTGTATAATAGAAAAAAACGTCAGTAAACCTTGAGACAACACTGTTATTTTTTTTTTTTTTTTGGTTTTTCGAGACAGGGTTTCTCTGTGTAGCTTTGCGCCTTTCCTGGAACTCACTTGGTAGTCCAGGCTGGCCTCGAACTCACAGAGATCCGCCTGGCTCTGCCTCCCGAGTGCTGGGATTAAAGGCGTGCGCCACCACCGCCCGGCGACAACACTGTTATTTTTGCAGTTAGTAACCCTCAGGTTCTGGGGCTTCCAGAGCACACATGGTGATAGATATCTATCATCAATCTGTCTATCCAACTATCCATCCATAAAGCAAAGCAGACCATTAATCTATGGAAAATAACCTAAGATTTTCTATTTTGTTTTGCTATAGGTTTTGTTGGAACCCACCCAGGTTTCCTAGTTGCTTTACCCAGCAGGACTGCATAAGAGGATGATTGGACAACAGGCCTGGGTACCAGGTGTTTAGAAGGGTCTACACTTGGTTATATCTAGCCGACAGAGGTCTTTTGCCTCGCCCCCTGCCATTATGATAAAAAGTCCTTTGGAATAAAGTTCGAGGCTGGTGGGTTTTGATCCAGGCCCTCCAGAGGCTATCCTGTGTTTCTGTCTTTCCTCTCGTCATCTAGGTATCTCTTTCTGTCTAATATTTCTGATTTCTTCCTACTCAAGAGTATCCTGGGTTGTAAAAGCAGGGGCTGGTCCTCAACAAGGTTGTTATTAAAATTTTTGTCACTTAGGTACATTGTTATGACTCCTTAAATTCATTAAGGTGATTAATGGGACTTCTGGAGGATGATTGACATTTAGAGGTTTCTGACATGTGGTACCATGAATAACTAAGGAAAGTTATAAATTAAATTAATCATATCAGTGATTTATAAAAAGCCATAATATATGAAACATTATGCTATTGAATTGCCTTTAACTGTAATGTATGATAAAATCATGAAGGAATTATTTGAGGAAATCATACCATGTGCACCAGAATGATAATAGTCACTTTTTGGTCACACAAGCCATGGGGTAAACGTCAGTGAATAATTATAATAAAGCTGAATGAAGAGTGTGTAAGACAGGAGAACAATGCCACAGATCACTTTCTGAAGGTTTTTTTAATTCATTTTACATACCAACCACAGATCCCCCTCTCATCCCTCCTTCCACTCCCACACCTGCCCTCCTCCCACTCCCTCCTCCAAAAGGGTAAATTCTCCCATGGGGGAACAGCTAAGCCTGGTACATTCAGTTGAGGCAGGACCAAGCCCCTCCTCACTTTATCAGGGATGAGAAAGGTGTCTGAATATAGGTAATGGGATACAGAAAGCTGGCTCAGGTACCCAGTATAGATCCTGGTCACATTGCCAGGGGCCCCTCAAACAGACCCAGCTACACAGCTGTGTCCCTTGTGCAGAGGGTCTAGTTTGGTCTAAAGCAGCTTCCACAGCTGTTGGTCTAAAGTTCATGAGTTCCTTTGAGCTTAGTTCAGTTGTCTCTGTAGATTTCCCCATCAAGATCTTGACTTCCCTTGCTCATGTAATTCCTCTTCCCTCTCTTCAACTGGATTCCTGGAGCTCAGTCCCGTGCATTGTTGTGGATCTCTGCATCTGTTTCCATCAGTTACTGGATGAACTCTCTGTGATGACAGTTAGGGTACCCACCAATCTGATTACATGGGGAGGCCAGTTCAGGCACCCTCTCCACTATTGCTGGTAGTTTAAGTTGCTGCTAGTTTAAGTCTTTTTGGATTCCTGGGAATTTTCCTAGCACCTGGTTTCTCCCTAACACCATGTCACCCTCTATCAAGATATCTCTTTCATTGCTCTCCCACTCCGTCCCTTCCCTAACTCGACCATCATGTTCCCTCATGTTCTCATCCCCAGTCTCCTACACTCCATTGCCTCCCCTCATCCCCAGTTTACTCATCAGGATCTCCTCTCTTTCCCCTTCCCAAGGTTATCTGTGCATCCCTCTTAGGGTCCTCCTTGTTTCCTAGTTTTGCTGGAGCTGTGGGTTGTAATCTGATTATCCTTTGCTTTACATTTATTATCTACTTATGATTGAGTACTGTAGATGAATTTCTAAATGGTCTTATTAAATAAGAAACACAGAGCCAAATATAGGGGTGAAAGCCTTACAGATCAGGGAAATAACGAGAGCCACCAGCTAGCCTTAACTCACCATGCTGCTGTAGCTTCCCAAGAGAGCTACTTCCTGGCTACCCAGGCTTTTATTGCCTTGCTGTTCTGCCCTCTCATTGACTCTTAGCTTAGCTACCTCACTTCCTTGTTACTGCCTGTCTGTACAGACCTCCAGGTCTCTATGGTTGGTACTGGGATTAAAGGCATGTGTTAGCACACTTGGCTGTTCCCTAGTATGTCCTTGAACACACAGAGACCCTGCCTGCCATGTGATTGGATTAAGGGCATGTGCTACCATTGACTGACTTCTGTGTTTACTTTAAAATGGCTGGCTATGTCCTCTGATCTCCAGGCAAACTTTATTTATTTACATATAAATAAAATATCACCACAGAGTACATACCATATTTGTCTTTCTGAGTCTGGATTACCTCACTCAGGATATTTCTAGTTCCATCCTTTTGCCTGCAAATTTCATGATGTCATTGTTTTTTACAGCTGAGTAATACTTCATTGGGTATATGTACCACATTTTCTTTATCCATTCTTTGGTTGAGGGGCATCTAGGTTGCTTCGAGGATATTATGAATAATGTTGCTATGAACATAGTTGAGGAAATGTCCTTGTTTTATGCTTGAGCATCCTTAGGGCATATGCCCAAGAGTGGTATCATTGGGTCTTGAGGAAGATTGATTCTCAGTTTACTGAGAAACTGCCATACTGATTTCCAAAGTAGCTGTCCAAGTTTGCATTCCCACCACCATGTGGAGGAGTGTTCCACTTGTTCCACATCCTCTCCAACATAAGCTGTCATTAGTGTTTTTGATCTTAGCCATTCTGACAGGTATAAGATGGTATCTCAGAGTCATTTTGATTTGCATTTCCCTGATGAATAAGGGTGTTGAGCAATTCCCTAAATGTCTTTTGGCCATTTGAGATTTTTTCTGTTGAGAATTCTCTGCTTAGCTCTGTCATCCATTTTTAAATTAAATTATTTGATATTTTGCTGTCTAGTTTCTTGAGTTCTTTATATATTTTGGAGATCAGCCCTCTGTCAGATGTGGGGTTGGTGAAAATCTTTTCCCATTCTATAGGCTCTCATTTTGTTAAATTAAAATTTACTGTAACCTTTGCCTTACAGAAGCTTCTCATTTTCAGGAGATCCCATTTATTAATTGTTGCTATCAGTGTCTGTGCTACTGGTGTTATATTTAGAAAGTGGTCTCCTGTAACAATGTGTTCAAGGGTATTTTCTACTTTCTCCTCTATCAGGTTCAGTGTAGCTGGATTTATGTTGAGGTCTTTGATCCATTTGGACTTGAATTTTGTGCACGTTGATAGATATGGATCTATTTGCAATCCTCTACATGCTGACATCTAGTTTTGCAAGCACCATTTGTTGAAGATGCTTTCTGTTTTCCATTGCAGAGTTTTGGCTTTTTTGTCAAAAATCAGGTGTTCATAGGTGTGTGGATTAAGGTCAGGATTTTCAATTTGACTCCATTGGTTCCATGTCATTTTTTTTATGCCAGTACCAAGCTGTTATTATTACTATAGTTCTATAATAGAGCTTGAGGTCATGAATGGTGATGCCTCCAGAGGTTGCTTTATTGTAAAGGATTGTTTTAGCTATCCCGTTTTTTTTTTGTTTTTCCATACAAAGTTGAGTATTGCTCTTTTGAGGTCTGTGAAGAATTGCATTGGGATTTTGATGCGGATTTCATTGAATCTGTAGATTGCTTTTGGTAAGATTGCCATTTTTACTATGTTAATACTACCTATCCATGAGCATGGGAGACCTTTCCATTTTCTGATATCTTCTCCGATTTCTTCCTTCAAGGACTTAAGTGTTCTTGCCATACAGGTCTTTTACTTGTTTGGTTAGAGTTACCCCAAGGTATTTTATACTATTTGTGGCTATTGTGATGTTTCTCTGATTCCTTTCTAAGCCCGTTTATCGTTTGTGTATAAGAGGGCTACCGATTTTTTTGAGTTATTCTTGTATCCTTTCACATTACTGAAGGTGCTTATCAGTTGTAGTAGTTCCCTGGTAGAACTTTTGGGGTCACTTATATAACCTATCATTTCATCTGCAAATAGAGAAATTTGACTTCTCCCTTTCCAGTTTGTGTCCCCTTGATCTCCTTTTGTTGTCTTATTGCCTACCTACAACTTCAAGTACTATATTGAATAGATATGGGGAGAGTGGATGTCAGCCTTGTCTTTTGCCTGATTAGTGGAATCACTTTGAATTCCTCGTCATTTAATTTGATGTTGGCTGTTGGCTTTTGGCTTGCTGTAAATTGCCTTTATTATGTTTAGGCATGTTCCTTGTATTCCTGATCTCTCCAGGACCTTTTTTTTGAAGGAGTGTTGGATTTTGTCAAAGTCTTTTTCAGCATCTAATGAGCTGACCATGTGATTTTTTTCTTTCAGTTTGTTTATATTATGGATTACATTGACAGATTTTCATATGTTGAACCATCATTACATCTCTGAGATGAAGCCTACTTTATCATGATGGATGATTTTTTTATGTGTTCTTGGATTTGGTTTGCCAGGATTTTATTGAGTGTTTTTGCATCAATGTTCATGTAGGAGATTGGTCTGTAATTCTCTTTCTTTGTTGCATCTCTGAATGGTTTGTGTATCAAGGTAACTATAGGCTCATAAAAAGAGTTTGGCAATGTTCCTTATGTTTCTATTATTTAGAACAATTAGAAGAGTATTGGTATCAGCTCTTCGTTGAAATTCTGGTTAGAATTCTGCACTGAAATCATCTGGCCCTGGGATTTTTTTGGTTGGGAGACTTTTAATGGCTGCTTCTATTTCCATAGTGGTTATCAGTCTCTTTAAATTGTTTATCTTGTCTTGATTTAATTTGGGTATATGGTACCTATCCAGAAAATTGTCCATTTCTTTTAGATTCTACAATTTTGTGGAGTACAAGTTTTTGAAGTATGACCTGATGATTTTCTGGATTTCCTCATTGTCATTTATTATGTCTCCCTTTTTGTTTCTGATTTTGTTTATTTGGATGTTCTCTCTCTGCCTTTTAGTTAGTTTGGATAAAGGTTTGTCTATCTTATTGATTTTCTCAAAGAACCAACTCTTTGTTTCACTGATTCTTTGTACTGTTCTCTATTTTATTGATTTCAGCCCTCAATTTGCTTATTTCCTGGCATCTACTCATCCTGGGTGAGTTTGCTTCTTTATCTTCTAGAGCTCTCAGGTGTGCTGTTAAGTTGCTAGTGTGAGATACCTCCAACTTCTTTATGTAGGCCTTTAGAGCTATGAACTTTTCTCTTAGTTCTGCTATCACAGTGTCCCATAAGTTTGGGTATGTTGTACATTCATTTTAATTGAATTCTAGGACGTCTTTAATTTCTTTATTTTTGCCTTGACTAGTTCTTCAGGTGATTCAGTTGACACTTGTTCAATTTCCATGAGATTGTAGGATTTCTGTAACTTGTGTTGTTGTTGAAATCTAACTTTAAGCCATGGTGGTCTGATAAAATAAGGAGGTTATTCCAATTTTTTTGTATTGATTGATATTTGCCTTGTGACCAAGTATGTGGTCAATTTTAAAGAAGGTTCTGTGAGGTGCTGAGAAGAATGTATGTTCTCTTGTGTTTGGTGAAATGTTCTGTAGATTTCTATTAAGTCCATTTGCCTCATAACATCTGTTATTTCCCTTATTTCTCTGTTAAGTTTCGATCTGGCAGATCTGTCCATTGGTGAGAGTGGGGTGTTGAAGACTCCCACTATTAATGTGTGGGGTTTGATGTGCGATTTAAGCTTTAGTAATGTTTCTTTTACATATGTGGATGCCCTTTTATTTGGGGCATAAATGTTCAGAATTGAGACTTCATCCTGATGGATTTTTCCTGTGATGAATATGTAATGTCCTTCTTGATCTCTTTTGATTGATTTTAGTTTGAAGTCTATTTTGTTAGATATTAGGATAGCTACATCAGCTTGCTTCTTAAGTCCATTTGATTGGAAAGTCTTTTCCCAGCCTTTTACTCTGAGATAGTGTCTGTCTTTGAAATTGAGATGTGTTTCTTGTATGCAGCAGAAAGATGGATTCTGTTTTCATATCCATTCTCTTAGCTTGTGACTTTTTACAGGTGAATTAAATTCATTGATATTAAGGGATATTAATGGCCAGTGATTATTATTTCCTGTTTTTTTTGGTGGTAGTGTTGTGTATTTTTCTTCTTTGGTATTTGTTGGTGTGGGATTACCTATTGCCTGTGTTTTCATGGGTGCATCTAACTTCCTCAGGTTGGATTCTTCCTTCTAGTGCTTTCCGTAGGGCTGGATTTGTGGTAGGTATTGTTTAAATCTGTTTTTATCATGGAATTTTTTGTTTACTCCATCATGGCAATTGAGAGTTTTGCTGGGTATAGTAGTCTTGGCTGGCATCCATGGTCTCTTAGTATCTGCATAATTGTGGAACCTTCTGGCTATCAGAGTCTCCATTGAGTGTTATTCTGATGGGTCTGCCTTTATATGTTACTTGGCCTTTTTCCTTTGCTGCTCTTAACATTTTTCTTTATTCTGTGTGTTTAGTGGTTTGATTATTATGTGGCAAGGGTACTTCTTTTTTGGTCCAGTCTATTTGGTGTTCTGTAACCTTCTTGTATATTCATAGGCATTTCCTTCTTTAGGTTGAGAAAGTTATCTTGTATGATTTTGCTGAATATATTTTCTGTGCCTTTGAGTTGGTATTCTCCTTTATCTATCCCTATTAATCTTAGGTTTCACTTTTTCATGGTATCCCAGATTTCCTGGACATTTTGTGTTATGATTTTCTGGCTTTAGCATTTTCTTTGACTGATGAATCTATTTCCTCTATTGTATCCTCCATGTCAGAGATTCTCTCTTCCATCTCTCGTATTCTATTGGTTGTGCTTGCATCTGTAGTTCCTGTTCATTTACTCAGATATTCTATTTCTATCATTTCCCCAATTTTTGTCTTCTTCATTGTGTCTATTTCTATTTTCAGGTCTTGAACTATTTCTTCACCTGTTTAATTGCTTTTTCTTTTTGTGTGTGTGTGGCTTTCTTTAAGGGATTTATTGATTTCTTCCATTTTTTTGTCTTTTCCTCAATTTCTTTAAGGGAATTTTTTTTATTTCTTCCTTAAATGCCTCTATCATTGTCTTAAAGTCATTTTTAAGGTCTTTTTTTTTTTCTGTTTCTTCTACGTTGGGATGTTCAGGTTTTGCTGGTGTAGCACCACTAGGTTCTGGTGGTGCCATATTGCTCTTTATGTTGTTGAATGTATTCTTGCACTGGCTTCTACCCTTTTTTCTCCAATTGGTGCAAATAGTGTCTCTGTCTCAGGGAGACACTCTTGGTCTATTTGGAGCTGGCAGAGTCTGTGTCTCAGGGAGCAGCTGTGGTCTTGGAGGATGAGTGGGTTTGGGGAAGGTAAAGTTTTGAGAGTACATAAATAAGAAAATACTTGAGAAAGTTCTAGACTGAAAGCTTGTGGGATTTGTTAATTAAAGCAAAATCATTAGAAATGAGGAGAACTATGACCTCCACCACTAATTAAGACCATTGGGGCTTCTGGAGGAAGACAGACATTCAGAATTTTTTGACATGTGACACCATAAATATCTAAGGACAGCTAAGTTCAAAAGAAAAGGGGGAAAGGGCTTGGAAATCCATGAAGATTAGCTAAGAAGGTCGACAGATGGTTCCACAGTCAAGAGCATTGCTGACAAGATTTTCTCTCTCACTCCTGGATATTTCACTTAAACATATTTGAACAGATACCTTTGAAGTTATTCATGCCATGGTGATAGAGCAGCCTTAACAGCAAGTGACAAATATGGAAAGAAGATGGAAACTATCATACTTCACAGGTGAAAGGATTATCTATAAATATGCAAATTAATTTATAATTAAATTATTAGACTCTACAAGAGAATACAAAATAATTTGATTAAAAGTTAAAAATACAACCAACTTTATGTAACTAAAATAAAAAGGTAACATAATTATAAACTCAGAGAATTAAATATCTCACATTCAATCTTAGGAAAAATATAAAATTTGTCTACACTGAAATTGACAAAATAAAATTTAAAAGCATCAAATATTCATCAAAAACATATCAAAATTAGTATTTATTTAATTCACTAATTGAAAACTTCAACATTGAGAATAAAATTTTCGGTGGGTCATCATTATTTTCTTGCTTTTTAAGACAAGTTCCTTCATGTAGTATAAACTGTTTACACTCCTGCCTCAATACAGTGCGTGTCACCAAGAGTGGTTGTCTTCTAAAGTTTCCTATAACTATTACATATCCCTTTTCCTCATTTTTTAAGCATAATGAAACTATTCTGTAGAGATTTTATTAAAAAGATTTGATACCAATGCTCCATAAACTTTATAAAATAACAACAAATGTATAAACCTATGGGAAATAGCAAAACAAATAATACTGTAAATTAAAAATAAATTATTGTTTTATGTGTACTGGTATTCTACCAGGATGTACACCACATGAGTGCCTGGTGCCTATGGAGCCCAGAAGAGGGTGTCAGAGCAAACCAGCTATGTCTTACCTTTATTAAATCCTCAGCCCAAGAGCATCTCAAGAGAGTTCCTGTTTTCTCAGACTGAAAGCCTCTGAGTTCTAACCCGAGAGGGTCTTAGTTGAACTGCCTAAAGGCTTCTAGTTCCTGGTCCTCACATCTTATATACCTTTCTATGTCCTGCCATATTACTTCTTGGGACTAAAGGCGTGTATGCTTCCTAGTACTGGGATTAAAGGTGTGTGCCACCACTGCCTGGCTCTGTTTTCCAGTGTGGCCTTGAACTCAAAGATATCCAGACTGATCTCTGCCTCCCGAGTGATAGGATTAAAGATGTGTGTGCCACCACTGTCTGGCTTCTATGTCTAATATAGTGGTTAGCTCTGTCCTCTGATACTTAGATGAGCTTTATTGGGGTGAACAATATATTGGGGGACACAATGTATCACCACAAGAGGCAGAGGTACAGCTGGTAGATCAACAGAAAGAGAGTGAAGTGAAGAGGCGGGGAAGCCAGCATTACTATTGATCCACCAAAAGCTGCTGTGTGGTACTCCTGATGGGGAGGGTGTCCTGTATCTTGATGAAGCTGCTTTAATTCTAGGTTTTGTTCACACCCATCACTTAAGATCAGATGCTGGAAAATCAGTCAGGTCAGGTGTGGGAGTACATCTCCCACATTTTGAAGGGTTATTAGGAGGAGGAGAGAGGGATAGGAAAATATCAGATAGAAGGAGACACCTAGCCGATGAAAAGAAAGACAGAAACACAGGATAGTTTCAAGAGAGCCTGGATCAGTACCAAACAGCCTCGTTCTTTGTTAAAAAGGGCTTTTTATAATATGCCAAAGGGAGAGGCAAAAGGCCTTCGCCTTGCAAAATCAAAGCACACCATACGGCCAAGTGTAGACCCTTCCAAACTCTTGGTAATTACACCTGTGGTCAAATCATCCCATTATACAGCTGGGTAAAGCAAGCTCAGATTCTCCTGATTAGCCTATCTTCTAGATAGCCTCTGTGGAATCCACAATCAGGCTCAGGCTGCAACACTGTCTAGCCTTTCACAGTTATGTTTCTAAAAGACCCTTTGGATCCTCAGGCTCCAGGACAAGGGTACTGAAGACTGAATAGACTCTACTTCTGATGGTAAATAAGCCTGGATGCCAAGGTGAGAACATAGATATGTGTGTTCTGTAGTATTTAAATATTTGTGTTACAAGGATGCACAAACATTTCTGCTTCTTAGCTTGTTTGAAGACGGAGACACATATGCGGACAGTGAGGATGCCAACTAAATTAAGATAATATCTCCAGTTACTGCTCAAGAGTGAAGGTGAAAATATCATTTGTAATACACAACAGAGCCATATATTGAGTAGTAATGTTTTCTGTTAGATGCTCAAGTCTGTCCTCACTAGTCAATACTTTATGATGAGGAATTGTGGGAAATAGAAGCAAATTGTAGGAAAGAGGAAATATGGAGGATCTCAGAGAAAAAGATGCAACCTCTTTAGTATGAAAGTACTTCCATTTTCATAAGGGGTTAGACCTCCAAGTAAACAGATTTGGGGGATCAAGTTGTTATATGTGCACCTACTGTATAATTGCACTCTTTGTACCATAGTAAGTATGGTTAGAGCTGTAAAATCTTATTTTTAAATCATTAAAATGATCCTATGATCCTGATAAATTGTGCTTTTGATTTAAATAAATGACTACTTCAAACTCATAAACATTTCACAATGAAATCACAAAGTATTTTTTCAACCAATCAGAAATATTTAAGTGAGTTAAGGATTTAATAGTCCCTTCACTGTTGTATATTTTCTCAAAGTAGGATATTTGTCTATATTACTCCAATGTATCTTTGAAATGTATTATTCAAAATAGAGGTGCTATACATTAGAAATATCATGTACAATTTTAAAATTGAAGAAGTGTGTTCTTTGCAGACATGTATGTATGCAGTCTAACTTTGGGCATCTAGGGACCCTGAGCTTGTGCCAAGCTGCTGAGATGAGCAAGCCTTGCAGCTGTGCCCATGCTAACTGGTCCCCAGTGATTTGCATGCACTCACTGCACAGCCTTGAGGACTTCTTCATATACCAGTCACACCCTGTGCAGTTGTCAGTGCAGTCAGGACTCAGCATGGACATGAGGGCCCCTGCTCAGCTCCTCGGGATCCTGCTGCTCTGGTTTCCAGGTAAAAAAGGACTGAAATGGGAATTTCACTGTTACACTCTGATTAGTGTAGACTGGCATTTGGGGGAGGTCCTTTTGTATAATGATTTACTATGTGGTTGTTTACTTTATCTCCGCTCCTAGGTGCCAGATGTGACATCCAGATGACCCAATCTCCATCCTCCCTGTCTGCATCTCTGAGAGACAGAGTCACCATCACTTGCCGGGCCAGTCAGGGCATTAGCAGTAATTTAATCTGGTTACAGCAGAAACCAGGAAAATCTCCTAAGCACCTGATTTATGTTGCATCCAACTTGGCAGATGGGGTCTCATCGAGGTTCAGTGGCAGTGGGTCTGGGACAGATTATTCTCTCAGAATCAGCAGCCTAGAGCCTGAAGATATGGCAACTTATTACTGTCAACAGTATGCTCAGTTTCCTCCCACAGTGATACAAGTCATACCATAAACCTCCATGGAAGCAGAAGTGAGAGGGTGAGCTGCCCCAGCAGCTCCTCGTCATGAGTCACTCACTGAAACTGTTTTGCAGATGTCATAGGATTTTTAGCAAAGTTCATGGAGAGTCATTGTTTTTACAAAAGAAGCTAAAAGTCCTCTCTGTACCCTATCATTCTTCCCCTTCATCTTGAGGCTTTCAGAGTACCAATGCCTTTTCTGCCTTAATAGAGGACACAGCCATTCTCCATGAGGATTCAGCATAGTATCCTTAACTATATCCCCAATATAGAACAGTAGAAACTACTGTGAACATTTCAGAACACATTTAAATACAGAAAATTAGTTTCTAAATGCCAGTATTTAAAGGGCAAAGAAATCTTACTGAGAGAAGCTGACAGCAGAAAGGATGTCTGGTTTTCTCATAAAAGCTAGAGCACAAGTATCAGAGAAAGGGGGAGGCTGTCTAACCATGATCCTCTGCTGTGTCTTGAAATTCCAGCAGTGTGTCCTGATGCTCTCAGCTGTCTGCAGCACTCTACATAGAATTTTAATGGCTCCTATGTCCTCTGGTCTGCTTACAAAAATCAAATAATATTGAACCACGCTTCTATGACTTTTAGTCCCACTGCATGAAGTAGAATATGCATTTGTCTATATGACATCGTATGCGTTGTAAGGGTTGTCTTAAACATGCTCCCATAAGTGATTTTAATAAAAAAATTGGCCATCTGATCACCAGAGTAGGGCAGTTCATGCTTTCTCTTGATCATTGCCAGTAGTCTATTGTGGAGGTATCTTTGTGTATTTCTGGGGGCCTTTCTAGCACTTTGCTTTTTCCTATTCCCATGAGGTCTTCATTTATTATGGTCTCTCATTTCTTGTTCTCCCTCATTGTTATTAATCCAGCTGGGATCTCCCACTCCCCCAAGCTCTCTTTCCCCCAACCCTTGCCCTTCATTAACCCCCCTCTCATGTCCAGTTTGCTCATGTAGCTATCATCTATTTATCTGTTGTTGGGCAAACAACACCATCTTTGTTTTACATCTAATGTCCACCTATGAGTGAGTACATACCATCTTTGTCTTTCTGAGTCTGGGTTACCTCACTCAGGATGATTTTTTTCTAGATCCATCCATTTGCCTGCAAACCTCATGATGTCATTGTTTTTCTCTGCTGAGTAGTACTCCACTGTGTATGTGTATCACATTTTATTTATCCATTCTTCAGTTGAAGGTCATCTAGATTGTTTCCAATTTTGGGCTATTACAAACAACGCTGCTATGAACATAGCTGAGCATGTGCCCTTGTGGTATGATTGAGCATTCCTTGGGTATATGCCCAAGAGTGGTATAGCTGGATCTTGGGGGAGATCGATTCCCAATTTTCTAAGAAAGTGCCATATTGATTTCCAAAGAGGCTGTAGAAGCTTGCATTTCCACCAACAGTGGAAGAGAGTTCCCCTTGCTCCACATCCTCTCCAGCATAAGCTGTCTTCAGTGTTTTTGATCTTAGCCATTTTGACAGGTGTAAGGTGGTATCACAGAGTCGTTTGGATTTACATTTCCTTGATGTTTAGCAATTCTTTAAATGTCTTTCAACCATTTGAGCTTCCTCTGTTGAGAATTCTGTTTAGCTCTATAGCGCATTTCTTAATTGGACTATTGGGCATTTTGATGTCTAATTTCTTGAGTTCTTTATATATTTTGGATATCAGCCCTCTGTCAGATGTGGGGTTGGTGAAGATCTTTTCCCATTTGTAGGCTGTTGCTTTGCCTTGTTGACCCCATCCTTTGCTTTACAAAAGCTTCTCAGTTTCAAGAGGTCCCATTGATTAATTGTTTCTCTCAGTGTCTGTGCTACTGGTATTATATTTAAGAAGTGATCTCCTATGCCAATGCATTCAAGACTACTTCCTACTTTCTCTTCTATCAGGTTCAGAGTAACTGGATTTATGTTGAGGTCTTTGAACCACTTGAATTTAAGTTTTGTGCCCAGTTATAGATATGGATCTATTTGCAGCCTTCCACACGTTGACTTCCAGTTATGCCAGCACCATTTGTTGAAGAAGCTTTCTTTTTTCCATTGTACAGTTTTGGATTCTTTGTCAAAAATTATATGTTCATAGGTGTGCGGATTAATGTTAGGGTCTTCAATTCAATTCCATTGGTCCACATGTCAGTTTTTACGCCAGTACCAAGCTGTTTTTATTACTGTAGCGCTATAGTAGAGCTTGAAGTAAGGGATCGTGATACCTCCAGAGGTTGTTTTATTGTACAGGATTCTTTTGGCTATCCTGGGTTTTTTGTTTTTCCATATGAAGTTGAGTATTATTCTTTACAGGTCTGTGAAGAATTGTGTTGGTATTTTGAGGGGATTTGCATTGAATCTGTAGATTGCTTTAGATAAGATTGCCATTTTTACTATGTTAATCCTGCCTATCCATAAGCATGGGAGATCTTTTCATTTTCTGGCATCTTCTTCAATTTCATTTTCAGGGACTTAAAGTTCTTGTTATACAGGTCCTTCACTTGCTTAGTTAGAGTTACCCCAAGGTATTTTATATCATTTGTGCCTAGTGTAAAGGGTGATGTATCTCTGATTTCCTTCTAAGGCTCTTTGTCAATTGTATATAGGAGGGCTACTGATTTTTTTGATTTAATCTTGTATCCTACTATGTTGCTGAAGGTGTTTATAACCTGTATCAGTTCCTTGGTTGAATTTTTGGGGTCACTCATGTATACTATCATGTCATCTGCAAATAGCAAAAGCTTGACTTCTTCCTTTCCAATTTATATCCCCTTCATGTCCTTATGTTGTCTTATTGCTCTGGCTAGAACTTCAAGTACTATATTGAATAAGTATGGGGAGAGTGGACAGCCTTGCCTTGTTCCTGATTTTAGTGGAATTGCTTTGAGTTTCTCTCCATTTACTTTGATGTTGGCTGTTGGCTTGCTGTAAATTGCCTTAATTATGTTTAGGTATGTTCCCTGTATTCCTGATCGCTCCAAGACCTTTATCATGAAGGGGTGTTGGATTTTTTCAAATGTGGAGCTCCGGGAGTCCAATTGGCGAGAGAGAGGAGGGATTGTATGAGCGAGAGATGTTGAGACCATGATTGGAAAAAGCACAGGAACAAATAGACAAACTAGTGGAAACACATGAACTATGAACCAATAGCTGAGGAGCCCCCATGGAACTGGATCAGGCCCTCTGGATAAGTGAGACAGTTGATTAGCTTGAACTGTTTGGGAGGCCCCCAGGCAGTGGGACTGGGACCTATCCTTAGTGCATGAGCTGGCTTTTTGGAAGCTGGGGCTTATTCTGGGACACTTTGCTCAGCCTGGGTGAAGGGAGGAGGGGACTGGACCTGCTTGGACTGAATCTACCAGGCTGAGCTGAATCCCCAGGAGAGTCCTTGCCCTGGAGGAGATGGGAATAGGAGGTGGAATGGAGGGAGGGTCGAGGGCAGGGGAGGAGGGAAGACAGGAGGATCCATGGCTGATATGTAAAATTAAATTAATTTTAATATTAAAAAAATAAAAAAATGATATTGCAGAGCATAGTTTTCAGAACAAAACAAAGCCTGGCAGTGGTGGCACATGCTTTTAATCCCAGCACTTGGGAGCCAAGGCAGGAATATTTCTATGAGTTCAATGCTAGCCTGGTCTACAGAGAGAGTTCCAGGATGACTAAGACTACACAGAGAAACTCTGTCTCAATACCCTCTCCAAGAAGAGAACAGCAATAAAATAACAGTGATCTATACTCTATTCTTTATATATTTTATTTTAGTTTAGAAATCCTTTGTGGGTAAGATCTATTACTTGTCTCTTTGTGATGTCCCATTCATCTACCCATCTACCTGCACATCTACAGTACATACAACTTAATTACTACAGTTTTATACAAAAGAGGACCATCAAGTCAGAGGATATGATAACACTTTTTTTTTTTTTTTGGTTTTTCGAGACAGGGTTTCTCTGTGTAGCTTTGCGCCTCTCCTGGAACTCACTTGGTAGCCCAGGCTGGCCTCGAACTCACAGAGATCCACCTGGCTCTGCCTCCCGAGTGCTGGGATTAAAGGCGTGCGCCACCACCGCCCAGCTTAGGATATGATAACACTTTTATAGGCTTCAGATTTTCTTAGTTATGTTGTCTGATTTTCTACATAAATTCTATACTGACTTAATTAGCCTTAGAAACCCATCCAGCAATATTATTTACATTACATTGAGTTTATGTGCCAATTGGAGAAAATATACAATTAAAAGTGCTTCATGGAGCTGGTGAGAATGACTAGCGGTTAAGAGCACTTGTTGCTCTTGAAGAGGACCTGGGTTTGATTCTCAGCACCCACATGGTGACCCACAGCTATCTTTGACTCCAGTTCCAGGGGATCCTGTAGCTTGAGTTTTCCTGCCTGGCCCACAGTCAGGACAAATATCTCTCACTTGCCAGTCCCACAGTCACTCAGACCCGACCAAGTAAACACAGAGACTTATATTGGTTACAAACTGTATGTCCGTGGCAGGCTTCTTGCTAACTGTTCTTACAGCTTAAATTAATCCATTTCCATTAATCTATACCTTGCCACATCGCTCGTGGCTTACCGGCATCATCATATGCTGTTTCTCATCGTGGTGGCTGGCAGTGTCTCTCTGACTCAGCCTTCCACTTCCCAGCTTTATTCTCCTCCTTGTCCTGCCTACAATTCCTGCCTAGCCAATGGCCAATCAGTGTTTTATTTATTAACCAATCAGCAACACATTTGTCATACAGAACATCCCACAGCACTTCCCCCTTTTTTTTTTCAAAAAGGAAGGTTTTAACCTTAACAAAGTAAAATTACATATAATTTGGGAATTTGGGCGTAGCTTCTTCTCTTACTAGTTCCTGCTGGAGGGGGGTGCTGTATCTTATGGGAACACAAAGAAAATTTTAGGATTATGGAATAGTCCATGAGGCTGTATTGTCTGAGCCAGTTGCCTTGAAACCATTCTGGATGTTGGATCATCTGGGCCATGGTGTCATCGGAGACCTTTCAGGGGGACTTGGCTGGTCAAACCTGATGTATCTTAATCTGGAACAAATCCAAAGCCTCTGGCTTTCTGTGAGAACAAAAGAGACTCTTTTCCAAAGCAACATATCCTTATATCCAAATTTTGAAGTCAAGGTACCTTTAAAATAAACATTTTGGCATAATTCAACAGTTTTTACAATCAAATGTTTTTCTGCAGTTGAAAATCCCAAAGACAACACAATCCAGATTCTCTGTGTAATATTCATCTTTACATGGCTTATTTTTTATATTAATTTTACTGTCTCTTTAAAAACTTTATTTTTTAAAACTATGTATTTGCTTATATAACTGTATATATCACCTTTTTTGTCTCTTTCAAGCCTATGTATATTTTACACACATTGTAAACTATTACATCTGAATCTGTCTTATTGTGAATCTATTGCTTTAAACTGCAGCAGCTGTGGCTGCTGGCTCTGCCCACCTCAGCTTCCCAACATGGCAGTAGTACATTTTCCACCAGCTCTGGGAGCTATCCTGGGTCTATGCTTTTATCCAAGCAGCGTGTAGCCCAGAAACCTCTTTTTTTGTTTTGTACCAGCAAAGGCCAAATCCACCACGCAGCTTAATGTGCCACTTACAGAGGCCTCATTCCTGCCATACTGCAGATCAAGCGCACATGCCAGGAACCCACCAGTAGCTCAAACCAGCAGCTGCCGCTCATTTGAGAGAGACAATTAGGAACTGTTTTTAGCTCTGTTTTAGAATCTTTTTTCTCAGTTTTTAGGTGGAAACTCTTGCTACCACGTTGGACGCCATTTGTAGCTTGAGTTTTCCTGCCTGGCCCACAGTCAGGACAAATCTCTCTCACCTGCCAGTCCCACAGCCACTCCGACCTGACCAAGTAAACACAGAGACTTGTATTGGTTACAAACTGTATGTCCGTGGCAGGCTTCTTGCTAACTGTTCTTACAGCTTAAATTAATCCATTTCCATTAATCTATACCTTGCCACGTCGCTCGTGGCTTACCGGCATCTTCATATGCTGTTTCTCATCGTGGTGGCAGGCAGTGTCTCTCTGACTCAGCCTTCCACTTCCCAGCTTTATTCTCCTCCTTGTCCTGCCTACACTTCCTGCCTAGCCAATGGCCAATCAGTGTTTTATTTATTAACCAATCAGCAACACATTTGCCATACAGAACATCCCACAGCAGGATCCAGTACCCTCTTCTGGCCTCTGAGGGCACCAGACATGCACATAATGTTCTTACAAACATGCAGGAAAAATAGTCTTCCATTGGAAAATATAGTTTTAGAGTGGTTCTTATTATGAACACAGACATATTCACTATTCACATGTATGACTTTTAATGTACAAGGGCAACTCTGTTGTCCTTGGTGTATGTAGAGATTTTATTGTGATTACTCCTAAATATTTATGTTGACATTCCTTCTTTATGAATTTGTGTGCAGATCTATTAGCAAATAATTTATTTTATTTCTCCCATTGCTGATTTCTTACTACATTTTGTACATTGTGCTATTAGCTTAGATACAAGAGGTAACAGCAGACA
The DNA here is from genome assembly GCF_007827085.1 of Peromyscus californicus insignis. Taxonomy (NCBI): domain Eukaryota; kingdom Metazoa; phylum Chordata; class Mammalia; order Rodentia; family Cricetidae; genus Peromyscus; species Peromyscus californicus. The sequence continues at coordinate 83,233,841 of NW_026294584.1, forward strand.
TTTCGGTCTTTTTTTGTAATCTGAGGTATAAAATGCCCAACTTTTTAAAAACTAGGTATTATATTTGCCTGAGCTTTATAGACAGCATATGACAGTAAGATAATTTGGCACTATGCTTTGCTTTCTTAGAGATTTATCATAATTATCTATTGACTCGCATAGAAATGATTTTTAAAACAATGTAGAGATAATTATACAATCCATCTTCATTGTCAGAAGGATGAACTATCTGGATACAATTTGTAATGTAAAAATGGTCTTTGTCCTGTGAAATACATTCAACTAGGTCATGATGCATCCCATGGAAACAAGGTGGTGAAGGTGGAGAATCAGAAGGGGAACAAGAGGAGCAGAATCATGAGGAAGAGATCCTAAAATAAAATTTAATTTATCCCTGTCTCACTTTACACATCAAACAACTTTGTTAGAAAAGATACTTTATTCATTATTTATTTATTTTTCATCTACTTACTTTACATCCCAGTCCCATCTTCTCACCAATCCTCCACTTCCAATCCCTCTTCCCCATTCCTGCCTCCCACCCTCAATCCTCTACTCTTCTGTCTCCATCCAGGAAAGGGCAGATCTCCTATGAGTATCAATAAAACTTGGCACATCAAGTTACAGTAAGATTAAGAACATCCCCATGTATTAAGGCTGGGTAAGGTGACCCAGTATGAGAAGTAGGATCTCCACAGCCAGTAAAACAGAGATAGCCCCTGTTCCCTCTGTTAGAGGTCCCATAAGAAGACCAAGTGACACAACTATAACATATATGCAGAGTGCCTAGGTCAGTCTTATGCAGGCTCCGTGGTCTTTGGATCAGTCTCTGTGATCCCCATAAGTCCACCTGAGTTGATTGTGCGAGCCTTCCCATAGTGCTCTTGATCCCTCTGGCCCCTACACTCCTATCTTCTCCTCTGCAGGATTCCCAAACTCCACCTAATGTTTGGCTCAGCACTGTACCCCTCCATGTCCCCCCAACCTTATCGCTCATGCTCCCATCCCCACCTGCCCTCAGTACATTCATAAAAGCTCTTGTATTACCCCTTTCCATCTAGATCTGGATATCTCTCCTTTATTTTACACCTAATATCCACTGGTCAGTGAGTACATACCAAATTTGTCTTTATTGATCTGGGTTACCTCACTCAGGGATGATTTAGAAAAGACATTTTTAATAAAGTAACAACATTTCTCTATGATGTCAGAGGTTGTAGTAATGACATATGCTCATCTCTAAGGGGACCCATAATGGTCTCTGTTTACTGTGTGCACTTCCTGAGGTTATTAGCCATAACAGCAAGAGGATCAGAGTATGAGTTTTACTCCTTCCAGTGTTTCCATCTCAGTAAATATTACTTGTGGTAGTATTTTACTTGTACTGAAATGTGATTTTAATTGTATGTTAATAAATAAAGTTGTCTGGGGGTCAGAGCTATTAGAGCCATAGCAAGTGCGTGGCGGCGGTGGCGCACGCCTTTAAGGACCTGGAGGGCAGTACATTCAGGCAGTGACGAGGCAGTCACATGTTTGGGTTTACAACCAATGAGAAGGCAGAACAGGAAGACTTTAAAGACAGACACACAGGAAGTAGGTCCTTTTTGGAGAGCTCTCTTGGCTGGAGAGGATCCCTGAATCAGGAAGGGTGAGGCTCTTAGCTCTGACCTCTTGGCTTTCTTCTCTGAATTGACTCTGTGTTTCTTATTTTATAAGACCGTTGGATAATGAAGGATATGGTTACCTTTCCTAGAATTTGACAATTAACCTAAAATTTTTCTTTCAGGATAAAGATAACTTCGCCCATACCCAGCAGGAAGCAATTTTAAGAATACGACGCCCACATTCCCAAAGAGGTGGTGTGGGGCGGGTGGTTTTTTGGTCTTTTTAATGGGTTTTGGGTCTGGGATAATTTTCATTGTTTAGGGGAGTTGGTTACAAGTTGTTGTCAAGGGTTAGGAAAAAGGCTAAGCAAAAGAGATTTGATTTAGGGTTCTTGTTTAAAAAAAAAAGAGAAAAAAAGAAGAAAAAAAGACAATTACTAGTTTTAAATACTTTACATTGGATTGGATTGTTTTATATTGTATACAAATTATATATATTGAAATTGATATTGTTAGAAAATGCTATATGTATATTTCTAATTGTACTTATACCGTTCATTTAACAATGCAATTTTCTGATCCTTGAATGTTATTATTACCAACTATTAGGATATAAAGAAATGAAAGTTAGTAGTTAGACATTACAATAGAACTTGTAGTCATATTAGATATGTTTTAAAAATTGAGCAGATATATTTTAGACAGGTCATCTTCAAACCCTTCAGAGATCTACAGAATATGGCATTTAAAATGTTTTAATAACTTAGAAAATTTTTCTTTTTTGTTATGATTATGAGACATGTCGGCTCCTGGCAGTACCAATCTACTTCAGGGAAAATATGGGCATTGAAGAAACTGTGTATGGAGTTAACTTTCATTGTGGCAAAAGTTAGCCACTGGACAACAAAGTATCCTTGAATCAACTGCTGACAAAATGGACAGACAGGACATGAAACAAAGGACTACTGATTCTTGCCAAAACAAGTGTGGTTATGGCTTTATCAAAAGGCATCTTCTGAGGCCAGGGCAATATGGCACCATCCCTGAAGTGGCCTTCGCAATTCGGAAAAGGTACAGTGCCCTTTTCTTCGAAGGCAGCTGAATAGGCAGTGGGCCGATGGCTTCTGATGTGCAATGGAACAGCAGCTGAAACAGGTATTCTTGAAGAGTAACTAAGCTCACGCCTCGCAATAGTAAACTGGCATTTGACAGAGGGATGTGGAGAAGAACGGGATGCTAAGATGAAGCCATATATACACAGCCAAGAAGAATGGACAGCTAAATTAAAAAATCAACAACAATTTCCAGAATTTAAAATCCTGAATCATGACATGACACTAGTGGAATTCAGGTGTTTCTGGTACATGGACTGCTCTCACCCAATGTGAGGTTGAACTGTTGACCTTGTGCACATCCTACTTCACAAATGAGTCTGTCAGATATGCTAAGCCTACAGGCTGAAGATGATGCCCCAACACTGTGGAGAAACCTCAGGTGACTGTCCAGGCAGCTGGCTGTTTCTGTCAACTCACAATTTTTTTGTAAGTTGCTTGCATGCACTTTCTGTTTTTATTTTTGTTAGCTAATATTATTTCCTTCTTGGGTCTCTGAGGGAGTTGAAGATTAGGTAGTTATAGTTGAAGGTTAGTTAGTTATAGTTGAAGACTAATTAGGATAGAAAGTGAATTAGATACATTTTGGACTTAACAAAATAGGATAGATAATGAAATTATTTTCTCTGAATTTGTCAAATACAAATGGACTAGACATTGTTTAGACATTTATTACTTGTATATATTGTATCTAGTCATTGTACTTTTGTATATAGTTTTTCTTTTGTTAGTTATAACCTTTTTCTTTTTTTCCTTTTTATTAAAATAGAAAAGGGGAAATGTGGTGGTATTTTACTTATACTGAAATGTGATTTTAATTGTATGTTAATAAATAAAGTTGTCTGGGGGTCAGAGCTATTAGAGCCATAGCAAGTGCGTGGCGGCGGTGGCGCACGCCTTTAAGGACCTGGAGGGCAGTACATTCAGGCAGTGACGAGGCAGTCACATGTTTGGGTTTACAACCAATGAGAAGGCAGAACAGGAAGACTTTAAAGACAGACACACAGGAAGTAGGTCCTTTTTGGAGAGCTCTCTTGGCTGAAGAGGATCCCTGAATCAGGAAGGGTGAGGCTCTTAGCTCTGACCTCTTGACTTTCTTCTCTGAATTGACTCTGTGTTTCTTATTTTATAAGACCGTTGGTTACATCTACAATTACTTTCTTAGTTACTTAGCTATTTTCAAATCTAGGGCAGTGTGCTAGCTGTCAATACAGCAATGATGTGTATAATAGGAAAAAGTCAGTAAGACTTGAGACAACACAGCGATTTCTAAATTAGTAACCCTGAGGTTCTGGTACTTCCAATGTACACATGGTGACTAGTTAGACAGATAGATGAAAGATAGATAATGTCTATCTATCTGGCCATCGAAGTATCCCTCTATAAACCAAAGCAGATCATTAATCTATGGAAAATAACCTAAGATTTTCTATTCTATTTTGTTATATTGTTATTAAATTTTATATCATTTTAGTACCTCATTAGGACTCCTTAAATTCATTAAGGTGATTAAAACAACTTCAGTTTTCCCTGGACCAACATGGTAGGTGAGAACTGAATCCTACAAGTGTCTTCTGACTTCCACCTGTGTGCCATGGGATGAACGTACTTTCACACATGCGTACAAACACATTATAAATACATAAATGAGAAAATATAATTTTACTGAGGTATAATTGCTGGATGAAAAATTATATATATTTAATTCATATAAAACAAATGAGTTGAAATTCACCTGTTAAATATCAATAGACATAAACACCAGGGACCCTTCCTCAAAACATCTTTTCTATGACTATTATTATTATTATTATTATTATTATTATTATTATTATTATTGAAACAGGGTTTCTCTGTGTAATAGTCCTGCCTTTCCAGGAACTCGCTATGTAGACCAGGTTGCCTCTAACTTGCAGAGATCCACCTGCCTCTGTCTCCTAAGTGCTGGGAGTAAAGGCATGTGCCACTACCACCCATGAAGAATTATTTTTAATATCCATCACTTTAACATTTTTATGATAAAATTTAAGATATACCTTCCAAATATGTTTATTTAATTTTGTGTCCATCACTTTAACATTTGTATGATAAAAATTTAAGATATACCTTCGTGATATGTTTATTTAATTTTGTGTTCCTACAGAGACAAATTCAATATATCTCAGGAAAGGCAACTCCTAACTTCTACATTCACCATTCGTAAAAAGAGGGATTTCTCTGTAAAACTCATGAGAGTGGAGCAAAAGCATGATTATTCAACTCATAGAGAATGATTGCATACATGTCTTCATTTCCACTCCTTCTAGTGTTTCTGTAATACAGCACTTATTGAATGTCTACTGTAGTACAGACTGACAGTTTTTAGCATCGTCTTTTCCTGTAAGCACACTTTTATTATTGTCACCCCTGACATAGAAGATGTTCCATGACTTTTGCAATCATAAGAAGCCTGCATGACTCTTTCCTCCATCTATACTGTAACACTAGCCTCAACCTTTGCATATTGCTCTCTAGGGAGGACCCACCCTTGCTAGTTTGAGATAAAAGCTCAGTTGGCATCCTGTGACGACTGATCAGTCTCCACAGACTGCCTCTTCAAAATGAAGTTGCCTGTTCTGCTGTTGGTGCTGCTGTTGCTCAGGATTCCTGGTGAGGACAGGGGGAAGTGAGAAAGGAGAATGGGTAGGGAGAATGAACCCTGGGCTCCTGCTCATCATATGTATATTCTGTCCATGTATGAGAGGACAGAGGGGTTTTATCATCCAGGATGGGGACTGTGAGGTATACATCTATTGGAGGGAGGTTTCAGATAGGAGAGAACCTGTTCTATAATGAAGATTATGGCACAGTGGAATGGGATGGTATAATTCTTGCCTTGAAGCCCCTTAGGACTTTTAATCCATTTGGTTGTCAAATAAGGGAATTTTAGTGTATAAAGAATTGTGTGTAAAAATGAACATCTCATCTGAAATAAATATAAAAAAAGAATATATGAAGATTTTCATGAAGTGTGTCCTTAAGTTTGTACTTCTCTGTCTTTATTTCAGCTTCCAGAGGTGATGTTGTGATGACCCAAACTCCAACCTCCCTGCCTGTCAGCCTTGGAGATCAAGCCTCCATCTCTTGCAGGTCTAGTCAGAGCCTCTTACTAAGTAATGGAAACACGTATTTGGAATGGTACCTGCAGAAGCCAGGCCAGTCTCCACAGCTCCTGATATACAAGATTTCCAACCGATTTTCTGGAGTCCCAGACAGGTTCAGTGGCAGTGGGTCAGGCACAGATTTCACACTCAAGATCAGCAGAGTGGAGCCTGAGGATTTAGGAGTGTATTACTTCATGCAAGGTTCATATATTCCACCCACAGTGATTCAGACCCTAACAAAAACATCCCTGCTTGGGGAGGCCCAGCTGCCAAATATGTTACTTATCTGTGTGAGAGAGGGAGGGGCACTGAGAATCTCCAGATTATTGCTTGCAGCTGAGGGATTTGGAGCATGAGTGCCTGCCTTGGTTACACCTCAAGGGTCACACAACTCAGTTTTCTTCAGCTGCAGTAACAATGAAATTGCCTCAAAAAAAATGGTGAACACATGCATTCTCAGCAACCCTGAACGACTGGGCTAAGGCTGAGTGAAAACCCATTCTGATCAAATAGTTCTTGTCTGCCTTCATCACTCAAAATTATCCTGTAAAACAGACAAGAAACTGAGACGTATTTCTTTGTTAAACTTTCCTCTTTAATATATAATTACTTCATTTGTCACATTTTGTGCCTATGACTTAAATTCCATTTTATTAATATAAATATTGTATATTCTATTCCTCTTTGTTTTCTCTTTGAGTAAAGTATGTGCATTGACTCCCTAAGTTTAGAATATTTTTTACTCATGAAGTCTTACTTTTCTGATGAACAAATAGTTCTGTTTAATCTCCATCTACCTGTTGTTACTATTTTGACTCCATGTTTATTTTCATTCCAAGTACATGCACAGTTAATGATGGGCAGGAACATATCCATGCTGGAAGTTTCTGGTTGTTTTTAATATTTTCTTTCCATTGTTCCAATTTGTTTTTTGTTTGGTGTTTTTATGTATTGATAAAGTTTTAACTTTTTTCTTCTATAGTTGTGTAAATGTGGTGAATTTCATGTAAACCTACTTTCAGGTTAAATTACTTTTCTTTAGTTTCCAGAGAGTGCTTATTTTTCTTTCATTTCTGAAGGTTTCCACTAATTGTATTTTTTGGGAGGCAGGGAACTTTTGCTGTTGTTTCTTTCTTTTCTTTTTTCTTTTTTTTGTAAATGCTCAGTTTTTCAAAACTTAAGGAAGCAAGGCAGCTTGTAACAATGTTCTCTTAAATGCAGGGAAAACAGGCTGAATACAAAGCAGGTTATTGGTCTTTTTTTAATTAGGAAACTTTTTATTCATTTTACATACTAATCACAGATCCTGCTCTCTTCCCTCTTCCTGTCCGTCAGCCTTTTACCCACAACACACACCCCCATTCCCTCCTTAGACAAGGTAAGGCCTCCCATGGGGAGTCAGCAGAACCTGGTACCTTCAGTTGAGGCAGGTCCAAGCCCCTCCCCCTGCATCAAGGCTTTGCAAGAATCCCACCATAGGTAGTGGGCTCCAAAAGGTTAGCTCACGAATCAAGGATGGATCCTGATCCTAATGCCAGGGCACCCCTTAGGCAGATCAAGCTACACAACTGTCTCAATTATGCAGAAGGCCTTGTCTAGTCCCATGGAGGTTCCACAGCTGTTAATCTAAAGTTCATGAGTTCCCATTAGTTTGGTTTGATTGTCTCTGTAGGATTCCCCATCATGATCTTGATGCCCCTTGCTCATAGAACCCCTTTTCTATCTCTTTGACTCGACTCTTAGAGCTCGGCATGGTGTTTGGCTGTGGATCTCTGCTTCTGCTTCCACCATTTACTGGAGAAAGGCTCTATGATGACAGTTAGGGTATTTACCTATCTGATTACTGGGGTAAGCCATTTCAGACACCCTCTCCACTATTGCTAGTAGTCTAAGCTTGGGTCATCCTTGTGGATTCCTGGGAACTTCCCTAGCACCCGGTTTCTACCTATCCCCATGATGTCTCCCTCTATCATGGTATCTCTTTTATTGCCCTTTTACTCCCTCTCTGTTCAGCCTCCACCATCCTGTTCCCTTATGTTCTCATCCTCCATCCTCTACCCTCTATTGACCCCCCACCCCCAGTTTACTCAGGAGATCTCATGTTTTCCCTTCCCAAGGTGATCAATGTGTCCCTCTTAGGATCTTTCTTGTTAGCTAGCTTCTCTGGAGTTGTGGGTTATAGTTTGGTTATCATTCGATTTAAATCTAGTATTCACTTATGAGTGAGTAAATACCATGCTTGTCCTTCTGATTCTGGGTTACCTCACTCAGGATGATATTTTTCTAGTTCCATCCGTTTGCCTGCAAATTTCATGACTATGGTGATATTTTATTTGTATTAAAATGTTATTTGTATATTAATAAATAAAGTTGCCCGGGGGTCAGAGCTATTAGCAAGCCATAGGAAAGCAGGGCAGTGGTGGTGTACACTTGTGATCCCAGCACTTGGTAGGCAGAGCTAGGTAAGTCTCTGTGTGTTCAGGGATACAGCCATTATTGGATACACATACCTTTAATCTCAATACCAAGCATTGAAACCTGGAGGCCTATACAGACAGGCCGTGATGAGGCGGTCATGTGGTTGGGTTTACAACCAATGAGAAGGCAGAACAGGAACTCTATATAAAGACTTTAACACAGGGGTAGCTCTGGTTCGGAGAGGTAGGACCACTGCAGGAGGGAGGGTAAGGTTTTAGCTCTTAGCTCTGACCTCTTGGCTTTCTTCTTTGCATTGGTTCTGTGTTTCTTATTTAATAAGAAGGTTGGTTACATCTACACATGACATCATTGTTTTTTACTGCTGAGTAGTACTCCACATTTTCTTAACCCATTCTTTGGTTGAGGGGCATCTAGTTGTTTCCAGGTTCTGGATATTACAAATAATGATGCTATGAATATAGTTGAGCATTTGTTCTTGTGGTATGATTGAGCATTCCTTGGGTATATGCTCAACAGTAGTATAGGTGGATATTGAGGTAGATTGATTCCCAATTTTCTGAGAAACCACCATACTGATTTCCAAAGTGGCTGTACAAATTTGCACTCCCACCAACACTGGAGGAGTGTTCTTCTTGCTCCGAATCCTCTCCATCATAAGCTGTCATCAGTGGAGGCAGGGAACTTTTGTTGTTGTTTCTTGCTAGAACTTTGGCTATATTACCCAATTATCTTCTACATGTTATATTCTTATTAAGAAATTAGTGTGAGTCTAGCAGGATTCCCTTCAATGTATCTTAGGTCTCTCCCTCTGTTTCTCTGTCTCTTGTCTGTCTGTCTGTCTGTCTGTCTGTCTCTCTTGCTCTCTTTCTCTGAGATTTGATATTTTGGACAGTTGTTTTGCATTGAATTTATTTGAGAGTTTTTGAGCTTCCAGGACCTGCATGTTCAGATAGAACTTCATTAACTATGTTTTTTGTATCTTCACCTTTCTCTCCTCTTCCCATAAACCCAGCAATATAATTTCTATTCACTCGGTGGTGTCCTATATACTGCCTGTGTTGTTCATTTTTAATTTTGTTTTATTTTAATTCATTATATACTTTGGAGATTTAAAAACATAAATAATGATTATTTTATATTTTTATTTTTACTCCAAATTATCTTCTTCCCTCTAACACTGAAACTCTTATTCTCCACAACCTCCTCAAACTATAATGATTTTTTTGAAGTTACTGAGTTAATTTTCTTTGCTTGCATGAACATGAGTTGGGTCTTATGCACTGGAACAGAGCAGTTTGTTACTGGCTAACAGCAATAATGGTACAACACTGAGGAGAACAGCACAGCCTTTCCTAGAAGCCATTAACTGTTAATAGTCTGTTAGTGAAGATTAGAAACTCATCAGGCTCTCCTCCATTCATGAAAAAATGTTGATGGATCCAATCTTGTGCAGGGAACCACAGCAGTGATTTCACAAGTACAATGATTATGTCCAGAACCCACTGTTTGACAGCGTTCCTTGCTATTCTTTTCTTCTTACATTCTTCCTACATCCTGTTGGAGATGTCCCTTGAGACTGAAGGGGGGATATACTTATCCTGTTGAGGATAAGTGTGAACACACCATAGTTATTCCCAGCACTTTCAAGAGTTGTGAGGTTCTACACTAAGTACCACCCACTACATAAAGGTGTTTCTCTGATGAAGGCTGATAACATCACTAATCTTTAGGTTTAAAAGACCCTGACATTAATCCGCACACCTATGAACATACAATTTTTGACAAAGAAGCCAAAAGTGCACAATGGAAAAAAGAAAGCATCTTCAACAAATGGTGCTGGCAAAACTGGATATCAACATGTAGAAGGCTGCAAATAGATCCATATCTATCACCGTGCACAAAACTTAAGTCCAAGTGGATCAAGGACCTCAACATAAATCCAGCTACTCTGAACCTGATAGAAGAGAAAGTAGGAAGTAGTCTTGAATGCATTGGCATAGGAGACCACTTTCTAAATAGAACACCAGTAGCACAGACACTGAGAGAAACAATCAATCAATGGGACCTCTTGAAACTGAGAAGCTTTTGTAGAGCAAAGGTTGAGGTCAACAAGGCAAAGCGACAGCCTACAGAACGGGAAAAGATCTTCACCAACCCCACATCTGACAGAGGACTGATATCCAGAATATATAAGGAACTCAAGAAATTAGACATCAAAATGCCCAACAGTCCAATTTAGAAATGGGCTATAGAACTAAACAGAGAATTCTCAACAGAGGAAACTCAAATGGCTGAAAGACATTTAAGGAATTGCTCAACATCCCTAATCATCAGGGAAATGCAAATCAAAACAACTCTGAGATACCACCTTACGCCTGTCAGAATGGCTAAGATCAAAAACACTGAAGACACCTTATGCTGGAGAGGATGTGGAGCTAGGGAAACTCTCCTCCACTGCTGGTGGGAATGCAAGCTTGTACAACCACTTTGGAAATCAATATGGAGCTTTCTTAGAAAATTGGGAATCAATCTCCCCCAAGATCCAGCTATACCACTCTTGGGCATATACCCAAGGAATGCTCAATCATACCACAAGAGCACTTGTTCAGCTATGTTCATATCAGCATTGTTTGTAATAGCCAGAACCTGGAAACAACCTAGATGCCCTTCAACTGAAGAATGGATAAACAAAATGTGGTACATATACACGATGGAATACTACTCAGCAGAGAAAAACAATGACATCATGAGGTTTGTAGACAAATGGATGGATCTAGAAAAAATCATCCTGAGTGAGGTAACCCAGAATCAGAAAGACAAACATGGTATGTACTCACTTATAGGAGGATACTAGACGTAGAACAAGGATGACTGGACAGTTACTCACATCACCAGGAAGGCTATCTGGAAAACAGGACTCCAAGAAAGACACAGGGATCGCCCAATGACAGAGATATGAAATGAGATCTACATGAACAGCTTGGACATGAGTAGGGGTAGTGAAGGGCAAGGGTCAAGGGAAAGAGAGCTTGGGGGAGCGGGAGATCCCAGCTGGATCAACAACAGAGAGGGAGAACAAGGATTAGGAGACCATGGTAAATGAAGACCACATGAGAATAGGAAGAAGCAAAGTGCTAGAGAGGCCCACAGAAATCCACAAAGATACCCCCACAACAGACTGCTGGCAATGGTCGAGATACAGCCCGAACTGACCTACTCTGGTGATGGGATGGCCAAACACCCTAATTGTTGTGCTAGAAACCCCATCCAACTACTGAGGGATCTGGATGCAGAAATCCATGGCTAGGCCCCGGGAGGATCTCTGGGAGTCCAATTAGCGAGAATGAGGAGGGCTTATATGAGCGAGAATTGTTGAGACCAAGGTTGGATAAAGCACAGGGACAAATAGCCGAACGAATGGAAACACATGAACTATGAACCAATGGCTGAGGGGTCACCAACTGGATCAGGCCTTCTGAATGGGTGAGACAGTTGATTGGCTTGATCTGTTTGGGAGACATCCAGGCAGTGGGACCGGTTCCTGTGCTCAATGCATGAGTTGGCTGTTTGAAACCTGGGGCCTATGCAGGATCGCTTGGCTCGGCCTGGGAGGAGGGGACTGTACCTACCTGGACTGAGTCTACCAGGTTGATCTCAGTCCATGGGGAAGGCTTTGCCCTGGAGGAGATGGGAATGGGGGGCGGGCTGGGGGGAAGGTAAGGGGGGCGGGAGGGGGGAGAACAAGGGAATCCGTGGCTGATATGTAGAACTGAATTGTATTGCAAAATAAAAATAAAAAAAAAAAGAAAAGAAAACAATTTGACAGGATGCCTATTCAGAAAAACACCAGTTGTTTGTATGACATCCCTAGCCATGGACTCTGGGATGGACTTAAAATACCAGACACTAGTTCTCTGCCAGTGAGTGGGTCACAGATCTAACCAGAAAGCTCTACGTTAGCACGGGGATAAGGATCATTGCAGCAGGTAGCATCCTGCCAAGCAGATCGCCATTATTGTAGGTTATAAAGTTCACAGCTGAGCAAGACTTTTGATAACTTTTTTCTACATCAGGGTTTTGCAGAGCAACTTCCAGAACTGAAAAATTTAACCACCCAGGAGGAGATTTTAAGGTGAATTCCAGCACCATTTCTCTATGTTCTGCAACTAAAATGTATAGTGTCTTTATCAGTAGTATTTGTGCCCTAGTTTTGGTGGGCAATCAAAAAAACTGGCAATATCCTGTATTGTTTTATAGCTTTGGGGCCTCTCTCATAATGAGGATTTCTATACATGATACTAGGACCTTTGTTTTATAACCTGTGGTTTCTAGAGGAGGATTATCTACCATGCAGTGTGTTTCATTGATCATCGAGTCTCCTTTTAAAATAGACTAAGAAAATAGTGTGTTTCCACAGGTTTTTTTTTAAATACACTCTTATTTTTGGTTACTCAACAACTTCTCTTCTCCGCTATTCCCTGTCCTATTTCTGCTTAAACTTCTTGGCCCCTGCTATCCTTACTGTCTACTTTCACATCACACACATTCTACTATTTTCTCCCCTCATCTTTTCTTCTCAATCCGTCTCTAGTCAACCCTTTCTATTCCAACATTGCAGACTGTAGATTAATAATTTAAATATGACAGTTCATAGGTATAATTCACTCATGAGAATGAACACGTGATATCATAACAAGTAGATATTCATGGCTGCACATTTTTGGGGTTGGGGTGACTGAGTTAGAGTTACTGGGAACTTATCTTTCAGGAACTGGAGTCAGAAACAGATGGCTAATAGGTGCCAAGATGGATGCTGTACTGGCTGGTTTTGTCTGTCAACTTGATACGAACTAGAGCCATTAGAGAGAAAGGAACCTCCATGAAATCCAGCTGTAAAGCATTTTCTCAATTAGTGACCAATGAGGAGGGCCCAGCCCATGGGTGTGGTGTACTCCTGGGGCTGGTGGTCCTGGTTTCTGTAAGAAAGCAGGATAAACAAGCCAGGAAAAACAAGCCTGTAAGCCGTTTCTCTCCATGGGCTCTACATAAGCTCGTGCCTCCAGGATCCTGATGTGTTTCAGTTCCTGTTTTGACTTCCTTTGGTGATGAACAGCAATGCTGAAGTATAAGCCAATTAAACTGTTTACTCCCTAAAATTGCTTTTTGATCAATTTTTGCAGCAATAGAAATACTTAGGTTCCTAGCATAAAATGGGCTCTGAGAATTTACCACTGCTCATTCATGATTTGTCAGTGTGTGAGATGGCATCTAGTGTTCCAGTATGGTTATGTGGTTTTAGATATGTGACTGAGAGAGAAGCCATAATGAACAAGAATTTGTGTCCTGGTCGTAGATCTGCCATAGATGGAAGAGTATGGTACAGGTTAATTCTGGATCATGTTTTATGATTTGTACATATCTGTTTTTTTCTTTTTGAATGAACTACCTTTTATAATATGAACAAAAGCTATGGGTGTGATTAGTAGGAAACAAAGGATAAGAGGAAATAATCTTTAAATATTTTTCTATGTCTATATTAAATAACATTTCTGTATTATGATTCTTTTCATATCCAATGGTAATATCATGATAACCCAGACTCTGCTCACTCTGCCAGTAGGCCCTAGAGAAGCTGTTTCAGTATCTGCAGATCAAGTCAGGACCTAATACAGATTATTGGAAACACAATTTAGATTGGTAGATGCTGAAGCCAGTCCAGTCTCTGCAGCTCTTCAGCTATAGAATTTCCAACCAGTTTCTTGGCATCACAGACCAATTTGTTGACATTGAGTCAATGACCAATTTCATATTACAAATTAACTTAATGAAGCCTGAATTGCTGGAAAGCTTATAGTCTCATGGATTCTATGACAGTTTCTACCACTGTGATACAAACTCCAAAAAAATCTTGCCTTAGATGGCTCAGCTGCCTTGTTTTTTTTTTAGTTTGGGTAACAGTACAGCAGGATTTTCAAGCATGTATAGGAGGATCAGACTGAAACATCCAGGGAGTAGGTTAAACTTGAGACTGGTAGACAAGAAAGGCCTTGGCTATTCCTTAGGAACCACCTGCCAATACCTACATTCTTTTATTATATAAGAAGCAGCAACATGAAGAGGGTCCAAAGGCCTTCAGATCAGCTGAGCATGAAGAGAGAAAAGCTGACTTTTTGTCTGTTTTAAATTCTCCCTACCTTTTGTAAATACAATTTCAGAATTTGTTCATGAGCATAGCTGCATTGCTGAAGGGAAAGATGATTCGCGGTAGTCAAATTTAAATATTGATATAGATGTAGATGAATAATTTTTGGTATTTTCTTTTCTGTCAAGTATTTTTATTGGACTGGTTTACATGAAATTATTTGATATAAATAAAATACTACCACTCTTTCCTCTTCAAGCTTCTTACTTCTTTCTTTTAGTGTACATTTCAAATTGAAGGTTTCCCCCCAAGATGGAATCATGTGGCAAGATTTCCAAAATCATAGGGCAACCTTCCTCTCAAAGGGGAAAAGGACACTGCATGTATTTGTTTTTTGTATCTCCTGTGATTAATGACTACAACCTAAATACCATCCAGAATCACAAAGTGATGATCTCATTGTACTAGTGTACAGGACTCTGTCTGAGCTAAAATCAGATGTGGGATGGCTGTGCTTCATCTAGTGCACTAATAAGAGAATCCGTTTCTGCCTTCTCATCTCCAAGACACCCTAAGCTCTGTTCTAAGGTCCCCTCACCTCATTACAACATGCCTCTTCAGTGTAGTGTCTCCTTCCTTATTCTCCACCAATGGTACGAGGACCTCATAAGTATACTTATCTTACCTATGTATTCAAAATATTTAACCATTTTATGTCATATACCAAATTTCTTTTTATATTTTTTTAACTAATTGAAATGCAATATTCTTAGTTTCCATACATCGTAATAAATACATTTTGTGATAGAGATTTATAAATTTTATAATGTTTTTCTTCAGCCTAAACACTTATTTTGAAATTAATACTAATTATAAAATTAATTATAATTAAATTATAGCATGCATCATTCAAGATATTAGCTTTCATTGTTTCAGAATGTGCTATGCACGCTGTTAAGGGAGGGAAGACACCAATAGTCCTACCAGTTGTGATGACTATGAACTAAAAAAGTGACCAGGACAGTGTGACTAAGTGTGCAGTTTAGTAGTGGTCTACATAGCTTGAGGTAATCAGCAGCTTTTTAATTGAGTACAGGGCCCATTAAACAAAAGGAAAATTATGTTTGGTAGTGGAAACCCAGTCAACTCCCTGGAGCTAGTGAGGCCCAGGATCTTGGAGACCACAACTCACACTTAACTAAACTAGCATAATCTCTAACCACATTTTCAATATGTCTCCTCCTGTCCACATTACCCGTCATCAAAGAAATATCTCTTTCACCTTTTAACCTGACCATTGTTCTCTAAAAAGAATAAAATAATTTTAAAAAACCACAAGGGATTTTTAATATGTATGAAAGATGGATGAATGTGATTTGTGGCCTTTGAACTGTTTGTTGCAGGGGCTGAGTATTCTTATCATTCCTCCACAGATTGTTGGTTCTTGCTAGATGCTTCCCCAATTTTTGAGAGACTAAAAATAAATTTCTCTTTAAATTTACTGGAAAGCGCCCAGTGGAGAAAAGGAGTCAACAGTCCTATCCAACTCCTGTCCAACTGTAACACCAAGGAAGAGGGGAGAAACGTTTGTAAGATACAGATGATCAAGGCCACTTCCAAGAGTGCTGGGAGATGATCATCTCATCACACACACACACAGAGAGAGAGAGAGAGAGAGAGAGAGAGAGAGAGAGAGAGAGAGAGAGAGAGAGAGAGAGAGAGAGAGAGAGAGAGGAGAGAGATGCAGATTCAGAGGCAGGGAAACAGAGACTCTGAAAATATTTTTGAATTATCAATAATATTCTTTAAAGTGAGTGATTGCTAACTGCACAGTAAGTATTTTTAGAGTGATCTTATGCATTAGAAAGGGAGGAGTGACAGTTCAGGAAACCGATTCTCTGTAAGATTAAGGACAGCATGGAACGGAAGGTTGTTTTATTGTCCTCACAGTGGCTGCACCTGAATCTACTGCTATTCCAGCTACTGACTGGGGCTCCTCAATCACTGCCCCACTGCTCAGACAGGAGGTTTGTGTGAACTGTGCTGGAACTGCCTTTGACTCTGCAGCCAAATTTAGTTTTTGACTAATTCTCTATAGTTCTATTTTTACCAATAAAGACCCAGGAGTCAGATGCTGGGGTGAAATCCTGCTAGCTCAGAAAGGCAGAGAAGCAACCAGCTGTCTTCCTCCTTACACAGCAACTGAGAAAGATAGATTCTCTTCCATGATACTAAAACTTCTATGATACTAAACCAAAAAAGACGGCCAAACTCAAAGTCCCTCCCTACTACTTCCTGTGTGTTTCTCTATCTAGTTTCTGGACTCCTTCTAACTCTCTGTAGCTACTTTCTATCAAATAGTTGCTGGCGCCACCTTCTGACTCAAGGTTTTATTTAATTAATACAAATTCAGGGTTCACAATGTGATCAAATATCCCACAAAAATAGAGGGGTATCTAAACCAAGTCCTCTTAACCTGAGTGTCAAAGAGTCTTGCAGTTTGGATGACGGTGGGTGTGTGAGGGACACACTTGCTGATGGAGCATGTTATTGATTCAGTCTCTCACTGTGTTAAGAACAGCTTAGGTGCCAATAGGGAAACAGAAACCCAGTAGTCTTAGGGGGAAATTCTGTAGAGCCTTAGCCCATGTGTCTGCCCTGTTTATAGCCTCCTGCTGCAGGAAGCCCACAGCATTATCAGATCACAATGAACCTGGTGGGGACACTGGACTTGATGCAGACTTCTCCCAAGAACAACACAGAATCGACACTGGAGAAACTACACCATGTTAATTGCCACAGACATACAATGCCAGGAGAAAAAAGCAAACAAAAACAAAAAACAAAAAACAGTGTGAGTTACTTAAAATCCTTTCCACCTTGGATTCTGCTCTGCTGCCTCCTCCTGGAGATCTGACCTCTGTGGCTCTTACTTCATGCATTTTCTGCGCTGATGCTCAAGTAACCAGGGCCTCTATATCCTGCTGTGGAAGTTTTGCAGTGTCTTTCAGTGCCATGGGGGAATCCTAAACTGACTTTAAAAGCTCACTGGTTATAAATGAACAGTAAAGCCCATTAAATTAAAAACTTTCTCCTTAAAAAGTTTAAGTCAATGTACAAAACTGTGAGGAATTAAGGAAAACATAATTAGATATGTAAATTCTTATGGAACAAAGATACGATAATTTAGTTAAGTTACAGATTGGTGACACACCAGAGTTCATTGTTAGGAAGCGTGAGGAAATTAAAATTTTCTTTTTCTTTTTTATTAAGAACATTTTAAAATTTATGTTGCATACCAATCAATGATCCCCCTCTTTCATTCTCCCATCCCTCCAGCCTCCCCCTCTCCCCTATTCCTTCCTACAAGAAGGTAAGGCCTCCCATGAGGACATTCATTTAGTAGAGGCAGGTCCAAACCCCTCCCCTTGCCTCGAGGCTGTGCAAGGTGTCTCATCATAGGTAGTGGGCTCCAAAAAGCCAGGAAAAAAATTGTTTTCAATGTATATCTTAGTTAGGGTTACTATTACTGTGATGAAAGACCATGTCCAAAACCAGACGGGGGAGGAAAGGGTATATTTGGCCAATGCTTCCACAGCACTGTACATCATCCAAGGAAGAAAGGACAGGAACTCTAACAGGGATGGATCCTGAAGACTGGAGCTGATATAGAAGCCATGGGGCAGTTTTTTTCCTTATGGCTTACTCAGCATGCTTTCTTATCGAACCTAGGACCACTAGTCCTAGGATGGCCTTACCGACAACGAACTGAGCCCTCTCCTCATCAATTATTAATTAAGAAAACTATGTATAGTATTTTATACAGCATTACCTTATGGAAACATATACTTAATTGATGTTTCCGCCTCTCAGATGACTTTAGCTTGTGTCAAGTTGACATAAAAATAATCATCATGGTGTGAAATAGAACTAGAAGAGATATTTGATGTGGGATTTGCAGGTTTGTGGATCAGAGTGATTTCAAAAGTGGACTCAGTCTATAGAATGCCCCTTCTTCTAACAGGGAAACGTCTGAATAAGAAAGATCATGAGTGGTTATCCCAGAGTATAAGAGACATTGAATTGGGAATTATTTAGTGTTCTTAGAGAAAGAGACATTCCAGAGACTTTCAAAAGGCAGAGAATAGGTAAGTGAAAAAAGGCCTTGAGAAATAGAGGAAAACCCTTATGTGAGGGTGACAGTTTAGTTATGACACTCAGTATCTAGGTCCTTCCCTACAGATCATTAAACTATGTTTATCATATGGTGTTTTCACATTTCATTATTTTACCATATAGCTATAAATGTATGCATATACTGACCTCCCTTTGTTTCCTTCTATGCATATAACTTTTAGCCAAAGTTATATCTCTGTCCATCACTTGTCCTGATGATTTATCACATAAAACCCCAGAGAAGAAAAAAGAAAACACTTTATCCTCAACTTAAATTTCTTGCAGTTTCCAAAGAATTAAATCTCCAATTGTCTTATATTCAACTTTAGAATTAATTAACTTATATTCAAAGTTATATTCATCTCCAATTAACTTATATTAAAAGTTAAAAAGAAAAGTATGATGTTATCCATGTAGTAAGAAACAAAACAAAACCAAACCACCCCATTTAAAAGACTCTAGACTAATTATATCCTGTAGTCCCTAAGGGGAAAACATTTCTCAGCAGCAAGTGTGTGTCTCCCAGGTCTGGTGGAGGGTCCCTATAGACTGAGACTTCCTGTGTTACTGAACTGAGCAAACCCTGAAGCTGTCCCTAGGACTGAAAAACTTTGCTGATTTGCATGTGCCCAGAGCATTTCCCCCTTAACTGACAGATTCTTAGCTGACTTCACAGTCCCTGCAGGAGTCAGTCCAGTCAGAACACAGCATGGTCATGAAGGCTCCTGTTCAGGCCCTAGCAATTTGGCTTCTCTGGCTCTCAGGTAAGTTGCATAGGATAGAAAAATTATTCAGTCCAGAGTAGCCATCACTTCCTTTCTAATCAGGGAATTCCTACTATAACATTGTTAATTGTGTTATTTTTTGTTTGTTTTTCTACTGTCAGGTTCCAGATGTGACATTCAAGTGACACAATCTCCATCCTCCCTGTCAGTATCTTTAGGAGACAGAGTCACCATCAACTGCTTGGCAAGTCAGAGCATCAGCAATGCACTAAACTGGTACCAGCAGAAATCAGGACAAGCTCCTACACTTTTGATCTATTATGCAAATAGTTTGCAATCTGGTGTTCCATCAAGGTTCAGTGGTCAGTACTCTGGGAAAAGTTTCACTCTAACCATCAGCAGCCTGGAGCCTGAAGATGTTGGAACTTATTATTGTCTGCAGCATTACAGTGCTCCTCCCACAGTGATACAAGCCATGACATAAACCACGGGGAGAAGTAGAAGTTGGAGGCTGTGCTGTCCCAGCGGCTGTTCCTTGTTTGTGTGCTCATACTGCTTGCATATCAAGAAATGGTTTTGCTTCAAAGTGCCCAGATATCTGCATAGTAATCCTTCTCTCTGTGGTCCTCTGCCTGCACTCAGTGTGCATCTACCACAACAGGCAATAAACTGCCTAACTGTGCGGTCCTTGGATACATCTGGGAAGTTCAAGGAAATACTGTTGATGCTTCAGTCTGCATGTGACATATCACAGGACAGGTGCTGATGGATGGTGAAAATCCTTTCCTTCGACTTCACATTTCCTTGACAGATTTCGTGGGGCCCAAACTGACACCTAAGTTCTCCTTGAGAGATTTCACAGGCCTCATACTGACAGCTACATTCTCTTTGACAGATTTTGGGGAACCAAACTGACAGCTACATTCTCCTTGACAGATTTTATGGGGCCAAAACTGACAGATTTATTGGGGCCCAAACTATCTGTCTCATCATTGTCGAATATTATAGAGATATCTGACAGGGAAGTGGTGTGGCTGATAAAAAGATTACCCATCTTTTAGAGGGAAACAGCAAGCAAACAACAGTCAGAAGATGACAGTCAACTGGGGTGTAATTTGTATCAGACCCTTATGTATGTGCTTAGGGGGATACACCATAGGTTTTTAGGCCATGACTGTATGCCCACATGGTGTCTCTGGAAATGGGATGGTGTTTGGGAGCCAAGTCTTGGTTCAGCCTTCTCTGGGCTGGGTCAGTCCTTATGTGGAGTGCCAGGTGAACTTAAAGAGAAAAAAAAAATGTGCCTTCCTAACAGGATAGGCAGACAAACATGACAGACAACACAAAAGAAGGAAAGAAATGGGGGTCCCAATGCTTAACTGTCAAAGGGACTGAAAGAACACAACACTGAGGGGACTTCTCACCGAAACACACTGTCATGGGGGTGCTGTCAAAGTCCAAGTTCAAGTGCCAGATGTTGCTGGATCCTAATGGCTCCCTCGGGGGAGGGCAGATGTTGCTGGGTCCTAATGGCTCCCTTGGGGGAGGGGGTGAGAATTTGTGGGTCAATGGCACAGACACCTGGAGTCAGTTGAAGGCAAACAACAAACTCATTTATTTAATAACAGGGAAGGCCTTATTGTAGTGATATTTTATTTGTATGTTAATAAATAAAGTTTGCCTGGAGATCAAAGGGCATAGCAAGCCATTTTAAGGTAAACACAAAAGTCAGGCAGTGGTGGCACATGCCCTTAATCCGATCACATGGCAAGCAGAGTCTCTGTGTTCAAGGATGCACTAGGGAACAGCCAAGTGTGGTGACACACATCTTTAATTTCAGTACCAACCATGGAGACCTGGAGTTCTGTAAAGACAGGCGGTGACAAGGAAGTGAGGTAGCTGGGCTAAGAGCCAATGAGAGGGCAGAACAGCAAGGCAACAAAAGCCTGGGTAGACAGGAAGTATCTCTCTTGGGAAGTTATGGTGGTGTGGTGAGTTAAGGCTAGCTGGTGGCTCTCACTATTTTCCTGATCTCTAAGGCTTTCACCCCTATATTTGGCTCTGTGTTTCTTATTTAATAAGACCACATAGAAATTCATCTACACCTTATATAACCTTCTCCCAACACCCATTCTGTGTTGCAATCTGGTGGCATTGCATGGTCTCCCTTATTGGCTGACCATGATCAGGAACATTGACAGTGACCAGGAACTCTGACAGCTCCTGTTGCTAGGCCTTCAAGCAAACTACAGGTTGGCTCATAAGGAAGTACATTATGTGCATGCCTTGGTAACTGGTTTGAGCCGGTTTCCTTGACTGCATGGGCCTGTGTTACTACACAGAAGGACATATTCTGGGTGCACTCTGGCACTGATAGATGTTGAAAAATTAATACAGGCCTCTAAATGCCCTATCTTCTTATCCAAATACATTTTTATATTATGTATTCTCAGAAGTATAACAAGAGATGCAAAGCAATTGGAAGAAAATAATGAAATAAAAATCATAAATATATCTTTATATGTTTGTTTCAAACCTCATATATTCCCTGCTTCTATTATCTTAGGATCTAGAGGAGATGTTGTGCTTACACAGACTCCACTGTTGCTGGCCATCACCCTTGGAGAGTCAGCCTCCATCTCCTGCAAGATGGGTCAGAACCTGCTACACAGTAGTTAAGTTGGTACCTGTACAGACTAGGCATGTCTCCACAGCTCCTGATCTATAAGGTTTCCACCCAGTTTCCTGGATACCAGACAGATTTGGTGGCAGTAAGGCAGGGAATATTTCCCTCTCAAAATTAATAGGATGGATGTTGATAATTGGGGGGCTTATTATTACTTTCAAGGTATACATCTTCCTCCTCTGGTAATACACTTCTGAATAAAATGCTCTGTGCTTGGGTGGGTGGCTGCCCTCACATTTTTTTCTAGAGAGCACAACAGATCCTTCAGGCTCCTAAAAGAGACGAAGGCTTATTCACTCATGGGGAGTGTTAACAGCTGCTGCATTATCAAGGTTGCATTGAAGTTATCCTGGTTTCTCTGTCAACTGCTATACTGGTTGTAAGTAGCAAAAGGCAGCAGAGCCATTTGCAATTTAGAACAACCAGCATGAAGGAAGAGATAGAAGACTGGTATGTCTTCTTAACTGTTCCCACCTTGTGTCCATGCATAGATTATGTGTGTGTGTGTGTGTGTGTGTGTGTGTGTGTGTGTGTGTGTGTGTGTGTAAGCAGAAGTTTCTGTTCTGCCAACAGCTCCCAAATACCCAGCAGCTGCTTCCCAAAATACCACACAGAAGCTTATATTAATTATAAATGCTCAGCCATTAGCTCAGGCATATTACTGACTAGCTCTTACACTTAAATTAACCCATAATTCTTATCTATGTTTAGCCATGTGGCTTGGTACCTTTTCTCAGTTTGACATTCTCATCTTGCTTCCTCTGTGTCTGGCTTGTGACTCCCGACTCTGCCCTTCCTCTTCTTAGCATTCTTAGTTTTCTTGCCCTGCTATACTTCTTGCCTGGCTACTGGCCAATCAGCATTTTATTAGACCAATTTGAGTGACAAATCTTTACAGTATACAAGAGCATTAACCTACAGCATTTCCCCTCTTTTGTGTTTAATTAAAAAGGAAGGTTTTTAACCTTAATACAGTAAAGCAAAAATAGTTATCAAGTAAGAATTACAGTAACAATATCCAATCCATTTGCATTTCACAAAATTAGAGAAAAAATACTTAATTGTCTATCTTATTTTGGTGAGTCTAAAGTTTTTGTATCTAATTTGTCTTTTATTATAACTAAAGAAAACTATAACTATCTAGTCTTCAGCTCCATCAAAGACTCCAGAAGGATGTAATGTTACCTAATGACAGGGACATCAGCCTGCCTGGACAGTCACCCAAAGTTCCTCTGCAAAGAAACTCTGCAAAGATGGGGCATCCATCTTCGTCTCACAGGCCTAGTGTGTCTGAAAGACTTATCTGTGAAGCAGGAGTTTTGAAGGACTGTCCCACCTTGTCTTGGCAAAGTTCTGCAGTCACTTTCTTTTGTGTCCTACTTGTCCAATTTGTACAGCATACTGTCAGCAGTCAAGGCAGGGCCACTTTCTTTGCCCACATGGCTAGCTTTTTCCATAAAGGAAACAAACTCCAAACTCCATATGGAGTTACTTTGATGCCCATCATCCTCTTTGAAGCAATTGGTGATGCCAGGAACAGACATGTCTCACGGTCAAGAAAAGTCAAAGTTCTTAAAACATTTTAAATGCAATTGTGTAGACCCAGTCTCTACTCTCTGTCTGTGGCTCCAGGGTATAGTGCTGCCATTGTCTCCAGGCCAATCATGCCACAAGCTGACACTGGTACCATTAAAAACTGGTCAGACTCCAAAGATCCTTGTAAGATGTTCTGTACATGATTTATCTGGAATCCTCTCATGGTCTTTGTCAGAGAAACTATGGTAGATTTCATGTTCAGTGTCAGCATCCTGAAGCCTAAGGACAGCGCACCTCACTACTCTCATGGAAAACACAATATTTCTCACAACATGCTATAACCCTGAACAAAAGCTAACTCGGCCTGCTGAAAAGACACACCAGAAAACACCATCCTTTCCTATTTCTTACAGATACACATGGGGCTATGACTCAAGCAATATGGGGGAATTTGGTTTACCCCAACAGACACCTGAGCTGAAACAAGTCACTGTTTCATATCTTATTTTCAACTTTACCCATACTGATTTTTCAAAATTTATAGATAAAATTTGGAGATAAGTCTATTTCTTCCTTCTACAGCTTTATATGTTGTGATCTTTCAGAGGCCATTAACTAGAAGTTTTCTAAAAAGTCTTTGTGATATAACATCTCATAGGGAAAACAGATAGCTGTAATAGACACATAAGATTTTTTTTTCTTTTTCAGTCAATACCATCATATTTATCTTTCACAAGTTCTATGAATTAGGAAATCAGAGCCCTCTGTGAAAATCTAGGGGGCAGGTCAGAACTGTAGAACTTAGTAGGCTGAAATAAAAAACCTTAAGTTGCCCAATGAGAGATTCCTGGCCAAAAGTTGAGGAAGTCGATCCCCAACCAGTGACCATGGATTTCAGAGATGAAACTAAGATTAATAGCTGGAAAGATCCTCTTTCTGTGTGTGGATTTACACAGCAAGTGTGGTAGAGCAACTGCTTCTAAAACTGAGCATCTTTCATTACCCAACAAGGTCTTAGGATGTTTCCTCCCTCATCTCATTTAGATGTAATATTGCATTTTGAAATCTTCCCTTTTAACTTAGAATTCCCATTTGTCTGGATCATTATCCTCTTAATGGTTTTAGGAGAAGAAAGAAGTATATTCCTTCATGTTTTTGTTGTACTTATTCATACAGTGTAGATCCTGCTTCTTCTTCTGAGCATAGAGAATAGAGATTACTATTAGAGTTGATACCATCTTACTGATTTTATCATAATTATTCATGAAAATTTTTCTTCTTTTTTTAATTACCATGCATTTTGTACCAAAGGGGGAAATGTATTTATGAAATAATGCTGTGTATTATGGTCATAGGAAGTAACTTCCACTGATTATCTCCACAGGACAGTTTCAAGTGAGAATTCAAGTGGAGTATCTTGATTGTTAATTCAAATGTTGAACAAGGATAGGGCAAAATGACAGTTGATACCTCTTCATTATATTCATGATATATCTTCATATGCTTTATATGCTTTGAAATACATTGTTTATACTCTTTCAATCTTTTTTGGTTTATATGGCTAAGTAAAAGTTATCTATAATTAATCGTCCTGATATTTAGTCATTACCCAAGTTCAATACTCTTGTGGTCTCCTAAGGACTGATTTCTCCACAGTCTACATGAATCCTCACTTTTATGGAAACCTTGTCATGAAAAACCAAAAACAAGAGACTGAATGATATATATATATATATATATATATGATAACAGGAAGGAGAAAAAAGAGAGTATAGAGCGTATATAGGACAATGAACTGAAGGGTGATATGTGCATGCATGAATATTCAGCAAAATATCTTAATGCTGTTTTATCTGTTAGTGGAAAAATTTATATGATCTACTGTTATTTACACCTGAGTGTTCTTACAGAGTTAGATTTAGTATGTCATATAGAATGACCGTTCCTGTGATTTGTAGATAATATGCCTGGATGCAATAAGTATCAGAATCTTTGTAAGCTTGAGTCCATGAGTAAGTGAATACAATCTCTCAAGTGTTAATAAGAGTAAGTGTGTGTTTGTATGTATGTGTGTGTTTTGTGTTTCCATAGATTAAGCTGTAATCCAAGCAGACATTCCATAGGATTTCCAGATTTTCTAATACATGGACCTCTGACACTTTATTATAAAATCATGGCCTTATATACCCAATACCCCATAAGTAATAGTAAATTATACACTGATATCATATTTGTCCAGAGCTGAAAACAAGAAGATATTTTTCAACAATTTTTCTCTCAGTGGTAGTCCTTACTTATGCTTGGCTCTTCTCAAACACTGTAAATTGCATATTTTTGTAGGAAGATCAATTCCATGCAAGTCTGAGTTCAAAACTCAGTTGTAGCCTTGCACTGATTATCAATGACTCCTCAGTTCAAATACTAAGATGGAGACACCCTGATTTGTTCCTGAGATTCCTGACATTCTGGATGGCTAAGAACAGCAGAGAGATGAACAATGAGAACACAGAAGGAGGGACAAGTCCTTAATGGGACAATGTATTTGTCCTTCCCAGGTTACCCTCAGTGCTGTCTCCTGCAGAGCTCTCCTTGGAGAGGCTACTACCTTTTCAGAGTGCAACTTACCTTCTCTCTTTCTAGCTCTTTCCTAAGCATACTTCCATATACTCTTTGTTGCCTCCTGACCTCTACAGTCAAGTCAAATGGCTTGGTTCCTCTCTCCCTCTTTCCATCTATCTTCTGTCAGCTTTGAGACATTTACTTCACTTACAGTATAGTTTGACTCTTAAATTCAGATAAGCTTTCTTTCAAGTTTGTTTTTAGGTGATTTTTATTTTTTTAGATGATTTTTATTAACAAGACTTTCAATCCAAAAGAGAAGATGCCTAATTTCTCTCATTCATTCAACCCTTTACACTCTGCAATTCCTACTTCTGCTTTCTCATAGCACATATATGTCTCCAGTATGGAGCTGTCACTTCACTAGGTACAACTGTCAAATGAAATCACCCGGTTTTCAAAATTCTAAGTGTTCTTTGATATTGTAGTTTTAAAGAGTTACAAAACACCATTGTGAATTAACTTTGAATATTCTCCCCTACAACACATTATAAAAATGGGGCATTTTATCAAATTGTCAAGACGTTAAAAATTCTAGTGTGATAATAAGAATTGCATATCAAATATTATTGGAAAATAGAAAATTAAGATAATTTGTTTGTAGGAAAAAGCAAGTCAGAAAACTGGATAGGTTTTAGTAAGTGAGACCATGGTAGGCATATTGTCTGGTACTGCTCAGTTCTGGGCCTGTGGCTTACATATTTTGATGGGAACATTATGGAGTTGGGATTGTACTAAGAAACAATATGAAAATTGGCATTTATTTATTTCTAATAATTACAAACTCCATTGCTTGGATTTGAATATTATATGACCTGGTATAAATGCAGACCCAGAGAGAAGAGGTGCGTTAAGCAAGATTCCAGTTCTATAGTTTGACCTGATGGTTAGGGATAATAGTGTCAGATTGCAATGTGGCTTGAATCATATGTTAATTACCTCAGGAGAGTACACATGAGTACCTGAGATTATCCATGTTCCCATAACATACTTGGGGTGATTTGAGGGAAGATAGCCATTCAGGGAAGGGCATGTTTTTAAGAAAATTTGAGCTGTAGAATATGCAGTATAAGCACCTGAGAGGTAGATGAGGCACACTCAGTAAAACACTGTGAAAGGATCAGCGTTACCAAACCCTTAGAGTCTTGGAGACTTCACTATACATCTGTAACCTAGAGAGACAATAATATTTCTCAGAGAAGACAACAAAGAATTTCTCAACAGTTCCAGGCTGGCTAAAGCCTTCCACTGGCTGCTCTGATGCCAATCAGCTCAGCTAGGTGAAAGACACTTGGGAACAGCCTGAGTCCTCACAGTCATGGCTTGTTGAAGACATCCGTAGGTCTGCCTGATTCAGGATTTTAAATTCTGGAAATTGTTGATTTTTTTTTTAAATTCAGCTGTCCATTCTTCTTGGCTATGTGTGTGTGTTGCTTCATCTTAGCATCCTGTTCTTCTCCATATCCCTCTATTAAACGCCAGTCTACTATTGAGAGTTGTGAGTTTAGATACTCTTCAAGAATAACTGTTTCAGCAGTCATTCCACTGCACATCAGAAGCCATCAGCCCACTGTCTGTTCAGCTGCCTTCGAAGAAAAGGGCACTGTACCTTTTCCGAATTGCGAAGGCCACTTCAGGGATGGTGCCATATTGTCCTGGCCTCAGAAGATGCCTTTTGATAAAGCCATAACTACACTTGTTTTGGCAAGAATCAGTAGTCCTTTGTTTCGTGTCCTGTCTGTCCATTTTGTCCTGTTTGTCAGCAGTTGATTTGAGGATACTTTGTTGTCCAGTGGTTAACTTTTGCCACAATGAAAGTTAACTCCATATGTAGTTTCTTCAATGCCCATATTTTTTCTGAAGTAGATTGGTACTGCCAGGAGCTGACATGTCTCATAGTCATAACAAAAAAGAAAAATTTTCTAAAGTTATTAAAACATTTAAATGCCATATTCTGTAGATCTCTGAAGGGTTTGAAGATGACCTGTCTATCTAAAATATATCTGCTCAATTTTGAAAACATACTAATATTACTACAAGTTCTATTATAATGTCTAACTACTAACTTTCATTTCTTTATATCCTAATAGTCGGTAATAATAACATTCAAGGATCAGAAAATTGCATTACATTGTTAAATGAATGATATAAGTACAATTAGAAATATACATATAGCATTTTCTAACAATATCAATTTCAATATATATATAATTTGTACAATCCAATCCAATGTAAAGTATTTAAAATTAGTAATTGTCTTTTTCTTTTTCTTTTCTTTTTTTTAAACAAGAACCTTAAATCTAACCTCCTTTGCTTAGCCCTTTTCCTAACCCTTGACAACAACTTGTAACCAATCCCTCTAAACAATGAAAATTATCCCAGACCTAAAACCCATTAAAAGACCAAAAAACCACCCTCCCCACATCACCTCTCTGGGAATGTGGGCATCGTATTCTTAAAATTGCTTCCTGCTGGGTATGGGCGAAGGTATCTTTATTCTGAAAAGAAAAAAATTTAGGTTAATTGTCAAATTCTAGGAAAGGTAACTATATCCTTTGTTATCTAGTCTGTGTATAATGCCAAAGTTCAGGGTTTATCTCAAGTCCTTATTCAAGTAGTCTTTGAAACTGGATCATCTCAGCTAGCCCTCTCAAAATTGCTCTGAGCACTTTGTAGTCCAAAGCTGATCTGGTCTATCTAAAATATATCTGCTCAATTTTGAAAACATACTAATGTAACTAGAGTTTTCCTGCCTTGCCCACAGTCAGGACAAATCTCTGTCACCCACCAGTCCCACAGCTGCTCAGACCCAACCAAGTAAACACAGAGACTTATATTGCTTACAAACTGTATGGCCGTGGCAGGCTTTTTGCTAACTGTTCTTATAGCTTAAATTAATCCATTTCTATAAGTCTATACCTTGCCACATGGCTCGTGGCTTACTGTCACCTTCACATGCTGCTTGTCATGGCGGCGGCTGGCAGTGACTCCTTCTGCCTTCTTGTTCTTTCTTTTCTCCTCTCTGTTAGTCCTGCCTATACTTCCTGCCTAGCCATTGGCCAATCAGTGTTTTATTTATTGACCAATCAGAGCAATTTGACATACAGACCATCCCACAGCATACTAATATTACTACAAGTTCTATTATAATGTCTAACTACTAACTTTCATTTCTTTATATCCTAATAGTTGGTAATAATAACATTCAAGGATCAGAAAATTGCATTACATTGTTAAATGAATGATATAAGTACAATTAGAAATATACATATAGCATTTTCTAACAATATCAGTTTCAATATATATAATTTGTACAATCCAATCCAATGTAAAGTATTTAAAACTAGTAATTGTCTTTTACTTTTTGAACAGGATTGGGGTGCATTGTGGGAGCCCACAGAGTTTTCCTAGTGAGATCTGTGCTTGCTTAACCAGCAGGACTGCGTAAGAGGATTATTGGACCATGGGCCTGTGTACCACATATTTGGAAGGGTCTACATTTGGCTGAATCTAGCAGAGGGAGGTCTTTTGCTTCACCCCTTGACATTACTATAAAAATCCCTTTTGAATAAAGTTCTGAGATGGTGGGTATTGATCCAGGTCCTCCCAAAGCTATCCTGTGTTTCTGTCTTTCCTCTTGTCAGATAGGCCTATCATTCTACCTAATATTTCTTATTCCTCTCTCCCCATAGGAACCCTGTAAAAGGTGGGGCTGTTCCCCCACAGTGCATGATGTGAAATCCCCTAGAAATCAATAAAGATTATATTAATATAAAAAAGCATTTCTTAATAGGAATCCTTTTTTTCCAGAGCTTAGAATGTGTCCACTCAGTGAAGAAAGCTCATGCTCCTGTGAAAACTCAGACAGAGGCTTTTCCTAGTAGATTCCATCTGCCTTGACCAGAATCTATGTGAACACTTAAATTTCCCCAATTGTAACAGAGACCACGATGGCAGAAGAGCTTTGAACCATCTGTGGAAGCAATTAAACTCCAGGATAAGTGTGGGATTCCTGTAGATTCCAGGACCTAGAATATAATGCTATTTATTCTTCCAACAAACTGCCACATTCCCTGAACAATGGGCACTACCTTCCATCCCTCCCATAATTACAATCACTCTTTATAGCTCAACCTCCTCTCTCTCTACTAGAACAATATATTGATTATACTGATCTCACTCATGTACTTCAGGATGTCCATACTATCTCAAAATCACAACCCAACCACATCTGCCAAGGCATTTAGACATGTTAACATTCAATTTCTAAGTTAAGGAAACTAAACTTGGATAGTTATGGAAATGTTCAGTGAGATCCATTATCCCCCAACTAGTAACCTACTAATCATCTCCTTAAAACCTGACATTTTTGAAGAAATAAAAATCAGGACTATTTATTAAGTAACAGAGGAAGAAGACACCCAAATCTCAAGGCCTACAGATTTTCAGTATGTATGAGTTTGAGATTACTGAGAAGTTGTTGGATTTATTTTAAGAACGTGTCTATGTTCACAACTGTACCATCAATACACATTTTCTTAGGAAGTTATAATCCAGAAACAAAATTATTTATTACTGAATCCAATCTAAAGGCCGTTGGTAAAGGGAAGTTGAATATTTCTGGAATTCCCTTCATATTTACACACAACATTAAAGGAAGTGTGGTAAGAACTCAGATCCCAGATGCCCTATAAAATAATGATTTGCTTGATGTTTGAGGTTGAGAGGAACTGCCATCCTCGTCTTATCATCCACTGAAGTGTACTGAATGAGGCTTCCTCCAGATCCTGGGGTTATCGTGTGAGAAGGCAGAACTGTCTTCTAGACCTCAAAGATCACAGAGAGGCAGAGGTACAGCAGTTAGATATCAGCAGAAAGAGAGTGAAGAGACACCAGCATTCCTACTAACCCAGAAAAAAGCTATTATGTGGTACTCCCAATGGGGAGGACATCCTGTATGCTGAAGAAGCTGCTTTAATCCTAGGTGTTTGTTCACACCCATCACTCACCACCAGGTGGTGGAAAATCAGCAGGGTCAGGCTCAGGCTACCACACTGTCTGGCCTTTCACAGCTATGTTTCTAAAAGGCCCTCTGGATTCCCAGGCTCCAGGACAAGGGTACTGAAGACTCAATAGATTCTACTTCTTATGGCAAATAAGGCTGGATGGCCAAGGCAAAGACATAGATACATGATCCATGGTATTCAAATATTTGTGTTATGAGGATGCACACACATTTCTGCTGCTCAGTTTGTTTGCAGACCGAGACACACATGCAGAGAGTGAGGCTGCCACCTAGATTAGGATAATACATCCAGTTACTGCTCAAAAGTGAAAGGTGAAAATATCATTTGTAGTACACAGCAGAGCCAAATATTGAGTAGTAATGTTTTCTGTTATAGTTTTCAAAACTGTCCTCACTAGTCAACCCTTTATGATTAGGAATTATGGGAAACAGAAACAAATGGTAGAAAAGAGCAAATATGAAGGATCCAAAACTGAGAAAAAATAAAACCCATTTACTCTGTGAGGATGAAAGTACCTCCAGTTTCATAAGGGATTGGAACCCCGAGTGGCATATGCTGTGGCATCAAGGTGTTATATGTTGACCTACTGTGTAACTCCTCTTTGTACCATAGTAGGCTTGGTTAACACTCTAAAATCTTACTTTTTATAAATTAAAATGGTCCTGATAAATTATCCTTTCAATTTAAAGAAATGACTACTCCAAACTCACAAAGAAGAAAAACACTTCACAAGAAAAACACAATATTTTTAACAGATCACAATTATTTGAGTGAGTTAAAGATCTAATAGTCTTTTCTTTGTTGTATATTACCTTACAGCAGTATATTTGTCTGTATTACCCCCAAAATATCTTTGCATTTTATTTTTCAAAGTGGAGCTTAAATACACTAGGAATGTCATGTAACTTGAGAAAGAAATGCAGTCTTTGGAGGCATGCATATGGTCTGACTTTGGGTATCTAGGAACCATGGGCTTTTGCCACGCTGCTGAGATAAGCAAGCCTTGCAGCTGTGCCCACCCTAACTGGTTCCCAGTGATTTGCATGCACTCACTGCACAGCCTTGAGGACTTCTTCATATACCAGTCACACCCTGTGCAGTTGTCAGTGCAGTCAGGACTCAGCATGGACATGAGGGCCCCTGCTCAGCTCCTCGGGCTCCTGCTGCTCTGGCTTCCAGGTAAAAATGGAACAAAATGGGAATTTCACTGTTACACTGTGATTAGTGTTGACTGGCATTTGGGAGCAGTCCTTTCTTACCATGCTTAAGTATGTGAGTATTTATTATGTCTTTATTCCTAGGTGCCAGATGTGACATCCAGATGACCCAGTCTCCATCCTCTCTGTCTGTGTCTCTGGGTGACAGAGCCACCATCACTTGCAAGGCCAGTCAGGGCATTAGCAGTAATTTAATCTGGTTCCAGCAGAAACCAGGGAAAGCTCCTAAGCGCCTGATCTATGCTGCATCCACCTTGGCAGATGGGGTCCCATCGAGGTTCAGTGGCAGTGGGTCTGGGACAGATTATTCTCTCACCATCAGCAGCCTGGAGCCTGAAGACATGGCAGCTTATTACTGTCTACAGTATGCTCAGTACCCTCCCACAGTGATACAAACCATAACATAAACCCCCATGGAAGCAGAAGTGAGAGGCTGGGCTGCCCCAACAGCTCCTCTCATGAATCACTCACTAAACTGTTTCTCACAGGTCACAGGATTTCTATTAAAGCTCATGGAGATTCATTTGTTTCGATAAAAGAGGATACACAGTACTCTCAGGAACTTTTCAGATTTAATATTTTCTTTTATTCATGTATCTATTTCTTCTATTGTATCTCCATTTTTGAGCTTCTCTCCTCCATCTCATATATTCTGTTGGTAAAAGTTGCCTCTGTAGTTCCTGTTTTAATTCCTAAATATTTCATTTCCAGGATTTAATCAGTTTGTTTATTGCTTCTATTCCCACTTTCTTGTCTTGAACAGTTTTATTCATTTCCTTCTATTGTTTATTAGTTCTTGGTTTTGCTTAGGAGATTTATTAATTTCCTTGAATTATTTGTTTATGATTTCCTTGAGAGATTTATTAATTTCTTCATGTAGTTGGTTTTAAAGTGTTTATCTTTTGTGTCAGCTATGTTGAATATTCAGAGCCTGCTGTTGTAGGACAGCTGTTCTCTGGTGTTGACAAAGTACCCCAGCTGTTATTGATTGTGTTCTATTGCTGGTATCCAGGCATCTGGGTTTGGGGTGATTATATGTCTAGATGCTGGTATTGGGTTTGTCTTGTTTGAGTTGGAGTTTTCCTTGGTTTCTGTTTTCTCTCTGGATTTTAGAGAGTGTGTTTGCTGAGTGTTGTCTGTTTTACTAGCCTGCTAGGCTTGTGTTTTCAAGGTGCAGAGGGGAGCAGGGGGGATACTTGCTGGTTTTGGAGGCTGGAGGAAGAGGATTTCAGGGGAAGCTGGTGTAAGGGATTCAAAGAAGGCATGGAGGAGGGGAAGTTTCCTGTGGTGTTCTTTGATAGAGCTAGGGTCGACCCTGAGAATTGGGTCTGAGGTAATAGAGAGTGGGGAAGGTCTGCAGGTAGTCTACTTGGTCTTCTGGATGGCTTGCCTGTGGTCAAGCATGGGGTGTCTGTCCAATTTGGTGGCTGAGACACAGAGATGAGGCCAGAAGGGAAGGGCAGTGGGGGATGGTCTGTTGGATCCATAGGAGAAGTGCACAGGGTGGATAGGAAGCTGCAACTGGTGTTGGTTGGTTTGTGCTATCAGGAGGTGTGCACAGGGGCATGGAAAGCTGCAGCTGGTGTTCTTTTACAGAGCTAAGGGTGACCCTGAGAAGTTGATCTGGGGTAATAGAGAAAGTGGGGGAAGGTCTGAGGTTCCTGTGTGACTTTCCAAACATAAGAATCCCAAATAATTTTCGCTTTCTAAACTGTTGCATCCACCATGATATTTGCATATTGTTCCACAGTGAGGAACTTCCCTTGCTGGCCAGAGATAAAAATTCATCAGTAATCTTGCCTTGATTCTTCAGTTTCATAAGTTCATCTTCTCACAATGAAGTACCCTTTTCAGTTCCTAGGGCTGCTAATACTATGGATTCCTGGTAAGGAGAGAAAGGGGATACAGTAGGAGAATGGAGGGAGGATGAGCTCTAGGGTACCTGCTGTTCAAGTCTTTACTGTCCACATATGAAATGGAAGGTCTTGTCCTCTATGTAGTAGGGTCCTTGTTGTTGTTCCCTTTGGGGGCGGGGGCCAAGTAGACATAGAGTCAACAACACAGACTCTGGGAGAATGTCTATACAACAAGCCCAGTTTATTCAGGAAGAGGCAAGCCATATATACCCTCCACCCCACCCTGGGGGAAAGTCTGATGAATATGCATCTGCTGGCGTGACATGGCTGCCTCTTATTGGTCCAGGTCATCCAGATCATGTTTCAGCTGCTGTTGCTAAGATCATCAGGCAGACCCAGGCTGGCTCTCAGAAAGTATCTTTTTTACTTGTTTGGGCCTTCTGGTCCTCAAGCCCATTAGAGACGAGTCATCCCACACCTCTAGGATGCAAATGTATGAGGTTTAGATCTGTGAAAGTGAGATGTCAGATGAGACAGTGTCTGTGATACTGGGAAGATTTTGACACAGATGGAATTGAATGGCCTGGTCTACAGTACCTTGAGAATCTCTTTAGAATGATGTACTCACATGTTTTTTAAAAAATGCATTGGTTATATAGACAAAAATTTTATCCACAACATGTAAAGTTCTCACTTGAAATACATAAGGTGAAGATAATCTTAAATATTGCTGATGAGTTTTCCACACTATTTTATGCTTCTTTCTTATTATTTTAGCTTCCATTAGTGATGTTGTGATGATTAAGGCTCCACCTACCCTGCTGATCAACCATGAATGGACAGCCTCCATCTCCTGCAGGACTACTCAGAGCCTTCTAGATAATGATGGTGGCACTGATTTGAACTGATAGTAGAAGAAGACGGGCCAGTCATTACAGCTCCTTATCTATGAGGCTTCTAACCAGGAATATATAGTTCCTGACTGAGTCATTGGCATTGCATCATTTTTACACTGAAAATTAGCAGATCAGAGGCAGAGAATGTTTGAGTTTATTACTGCATGCATGCTATACATATTCTACCCACAGTGACACAGACACCAACACACTTCTTTCTTGCTTGGTGTGGCTCAACTTTCAATTGTGTTGCTTGTCCCAAGAGAAGCATATCACTGTGTGTATGTGTAACATATTATTTTTATCTCAATTTGTTTTCTTTTTAGTTTAGATGCACTGAGTCATTTAAAGGGTTCTTTTTAAGTTTAGGAATTATTGTGTTCATTCTGAAAGATATATTCTACTTTCATTTCTAATGGTTATTTTGTCTATAGTTTGAAATCTATTAATACGAAAGAACTGTCACTTATATTTATTGTATTGGTTAGTTTTTATGATGAAAATCTTTCTTTTGGAAATGTTTTTGGAATGAAGCCCCAATACACTAGTTTTGATTCTGCTAAAGGTGCACACAATGTTGTAGTCTTTGTTACTCTTGTTTAATAAGAATAAATTTTAGCAACATCTATAACTTAGAACTAACATTTAATTAGTACATAGCATTGCATTGCTTGGTTTTATGATGCACAATATTCTTATTACCTGAAGTTACTGTCAAGGCAATCCAAATGTTATGTAACATGAATTGAACTGACAACAGTCTAAAAAATATTCTAACCATTTAAAAACTAAAGAATACACATTCCCAGCAGCCCATGAAACTTTCCCCAAAAGTGACACATTAACACACGAAGAAGAGGACATCAGATCCCCTGGAACTGGGGTGATTACAAGCCAA
This sequence comes from Peromyscus californicus insignis, assembly GCF_007827085.1. Classification (NCBI taxonomy): domain Eukaryota; kingdom Metazoa; phylum Chordata; class Mammalia; order Rodentia; family Cricetidae; genus Peromyscus; species Peromyscus californicus. Next base: position 83,269,917 of record NW_026294584.1, read on the forward strand.
CATTTGGAGCTAGGAACTGAACCTATGTCCTCTGAAAGAATAGACAGTACTCTTAACTGCTGATCCATCTATCATTGTTATGTATAAAACAATAATACAATACAATTATATATATAAAATTTATATATATATATAAAATATATATATGAAATTATTTTTGAGATAGGGTTTTTCTGTGTAGCCCTGGCTGTTCTGGAACTCACTTTGTAGACCAGGCTAGCCTTGAACTCAGAGACATGCCGGCCTTTTTCTTCTCAGTGCTGGCATTAAAGGCATGTGCCACCACAGCTGGCTTCTCATTGCAAATTTTCAATCCTAATTTTAAAACATACCTTTTAAGAATTTAATGCATGCTACAACATATTTTGATCACATTCACCACCTCCTCGTCCCTATAATTCTTCTCAAATTCACCCTCACCCTCTTCAGATTTAACAAACTTTTTAAAAAAAAATAACCCACTGAGACCAGTTTGTCCTGCCCATATATACATGGGTGAGGGGCCAACATACCAGGGACCAAACCACAAGGGGACAATCCCTCAGGAAAACTGATTCTTACTATTCTAATAGCCATCAATATCAAGACACAAAGCAAGTCACAAGAACATGGGAACACTAAAATAACACAACATTTTGTTTGACCTGAGGAGCTATAATAAAGAGCATTCTTATAACATATGCCACCTTTAACAGTAGTGCCATGAAAAGCATAGCAAAATACTTTCTGATTGGATTTAAGTCCAATTTCATAAATTGATACCTGACACAATTATTGGAACCAAGAATCTGTGGCTATAAGTCATAGAACTTATGATAGGACTTGCAAATGAAGAAACTTGGATAAACCAATGAACAAAATGGATAAAGAACACTGCAATAAGAAAAACTTGTGTCCTCAGTAATAGCCCCTTCACAAGAAAATACATAAAAGAAGGCATGTAGCTAATAAGAAAAAAATTTGTATCTTGCTCAAGAACTGAAAGAATGAATGCATATCCTTTTCATACCTTAATCTGCTGTGGGATGGTCTGTATGTCAAATTGCTCTGATTGGTCAATAAATAAAATACTGATTGGCCAGTGGCCAGGCAGGAAGTATAGGCGGGACTAACAGAGAGAAGAATGGAGAGAACAGGAAGGCGGAGAGAGTCACTGGCAGCTGCCGCCATGACAAGCAGCATGTGAAGATGCCGGTAAGGCATGAGCCACGTGGCAAGGTATAGATTTATAGAAATGGATTAATTTAAGCTATAAGAACAGTTAGCAAGAAGCCTACCATGGCCATACAGTTTGTAAATAATATAAGACTCTAAATAATATAAGACTCTGTGTTTATTTTATAAGTGGGCTGTCAGACTGCTGGGGCTTGGTAGAACCTGGAGAGAAACTCTCCAGCTGCATTAATCAATGGAAAATAATTTATTGAAAGAAAAACATGTTCTTTTCATTCATGGTCACTTTCTTATGATTTGTACTTTTTTTAGTACCAGTAGCAGGAAAATTAATTTATATTTTCCTATTCTTGTATTCATCTTTATTTGATGGACTACAGCCTATGTTTTGGGAATACAGACCTCTGCTGCAGTTATGCCATCACAAATAATAACTTTTTCCATATTTTCACTAAAAGTATTATAAAAATACATTCATCCACAGAATTCATATCATATGAGAGTCTAGAAATGAAAAAAAATTAAATTCCTAGTGAAAACAAATTGGCCAGGATTTGTCTGATAAGTACATTTATGAAAATTCATCTGAAAGAACTTTTTTGAGTAGCAAAATATATTTTAGATCTTTATAAAAGCAGTAGATACAGCATAAATGCTTTCCATTCTAATATGTGAGATTTTTCATTTATTTAATCTGTGTTTGAAATTTCACTGTATATATTCATTGTACATACTACTTAAGAGCCATACATTGTACCTTGAACATAAACCTCCATATTCACCTCAAAGTCCTTCTATGTATTGATTTGTGAAAATACTTTGGACATTTAAGTCAATATACTTCATTATATTAAAATTACATTTATTAAGTAGAGTGAAAAACAGTGAGTTCAAGAGTTAAATTATATTGTTTCATATCATCTATCAGGCAGTGTGCTAGGAACTCGATGGGCAATGATTCTGATATCTTCCCTCAGCCCTGACGATCAAAAGCTGTTTGTCATTCAGCAAATCTCCTAGGTTCTCTACACTTTAGTTGGGCATCTATAGAACAAATTTAGGTAAATCTCACAATAGGTCAAAGAGATAATTTCTAAATCCACATTCAATATCAATTTGAACTAAAAATACAAGGAAAAGGAAAGTTATTTAGAAATTGAAAAAATATCCAAGCAGGGAAATCATTCTTTTAAAAAGATGATGGAATCACCAATTGTGGCAAATGCATGCATTGCTAGCTGGGAGGTAGAGGCAGGGAGATCATTAGTTTGATGACAGCCTGTGTCTTATTGTCTCAAGAAAAAAAACAAAGGAAAACAAATAAAACACTTTTGACAATAAATGTCATACATTTGTTTTCTAATATTTTTTTTAAGTCATTTTATCTGAGTCCTAAGCAGAAATCTCATGCCTTACACAGTAAATCAAGTTGTTAAACATATATATATATATTTGAAAATATGAACTTTTTATTTCTCACATTTAAAATAGTATAGGCTAGTTTCCTTTTGTTTCAATTAATTTGTACTTTCAGATTAAACTGTTTAATATTTTCTACAGTTACATACTAATCTTTGTATTATCCAGTATCATTGTTACAATCCAGTTACTATCCTTCTTAGCCATGTGAAATTGACAAAATTTTCAAGTTCTATTCTGTTTGAAATGAACAGCATGGGTTTGAGTATCAAGGAATTAACATGTTCTCCTCATTTGGTGAGGGTACACCAGCTGACTAACTCTCCTGAGTAACTCTGACCCACCATCATATTCCCTAGTGACCATACCAAAGGAAGACCTAGGGAACATGGAGCAACATTTACAGATAACACTGAGACATTAAAAGTGTGTATCTAGTTTTTCTTCACCTAGATGGAGTTTTCTGTGAACTTGGACTCCTATGTTGTGGCTATATTACACAGTGGTTTACAAGGAAGACTCTCATTCAAAGTTAACAAAAATTTAACAGAGTTTTATTTTCCTTATAGAAAAAAAACTTTGAATAGCAGAGTTTTCCTAAGACTCAAAAAGGAGAAGATATGAAAGTGTTCCTATTCATTCTTTCCTAGTCTTCTAAGAGTCTTTCTCTTAAGAAGCCTTTCCTACTAGTTAGATATAGGAGCCATGTGACAAGTCTGGAGGGCTGTCCTAGATGGTTTTCTATTATAATCAACACTATAACCAAAAGCAATGTGGAGAAAAAGCAAGTCAGTTTACAGTTGATATGATAGTCCATCATGAAGGGAAATAAGGCCAAGAACTTAAGCAGGCCCTGAATCATGAGGCAGGAACTGAAGCAGAGAGCGTGGAGGAGTGATGCTCACTGATTTACTCTCCATGGTTTGCTCTGCCTGATTTTTTACATCACTCGGGTTCATCTGCCCAGAGGTGGCACTGTTGACACTGGGCTGAATGTTTTCACTTCTAGCATTAATCAAGACAGTACCCCACAGACTTGTCTAGAGGTCAGTCTGATAGAATTATTTTCTCAATTGAAATTCCCTTTTCTCAGATGTTCTAACTTATATGAAGCTGATAAAAACAACCAGGAAAAGGGCTTTCATCAGACTGTAATAACTGGCTATCCTGAACTTCATATTCCATTTTTGAGACATAAAACATTCCCTTTACTCTTGTGTTTGCATAGAACTATTAGTTTCTGTAAGTGACAAGAGATTTTTCTTTTCAAAATTGTGTGTTTGTTGGTGTCTTTTTCTGCATGTAAGCACACATTCGTGTGGGTGTCTACGTAGTACAGAAGGGATCGATCCAATCCCCTGATCTGGACTTTTAGGCAATAGTGAACAGCTCAGCAAAGGCACTAGTTACTAACCTCAGGTCCTCTGGAAGAACAGCAAGCACTCTTAACTGCTGAGCCATCTATTAACCCCTGGAGAAATTTTTCTATTCTCAAAATATGGTACTAAAATCAGTTCACTGGGAGAACTGGTGACGTGTCTCAACAAATAAAAGTTCCTGCCATCAAGGAAAACAATTTTAGTTTTCCCTGGACCAACATGGTAGGAGAGGACTGACTCCTACATGTGTCTCCTGCCTTCCTCCTTATCATTTTCTTTTCCTATTAAGTACTACATTTTATTTTATTATTGTGAATTGGACATAAAAATATGCTATATGATTTTCACAATTATGAGAAGCCTGCATGACTCTCTCCTCTATCTGTACTGTAACAGTAACCTGAGCCTTTGCATATTGCTCCCTAGCGAGGACCCACCCTTGCTAGTCTGAGATAAAAGCTCAGTTGGCATCCTGTGACGACTGATCAGTCTCCACAGACTGCCTCCTCAAAATGAAGTTGCCTGTTCAGCTGTTGGTGCTGCTGGTGTTCTGGATTCCTGGTGAGGACAGGGGGAAGTGAGAAAGGAGAATGCGTATGAAGGATGAGGTCTGGGTATCACTATCCATGTATTCTGTCCATTTATGAGAAGACAGAGTGGCCTGTGAGGTTTACATCTATTAGAGGGAGGTTTCAGATTGTAGAGAACTTGTTTTATAATGAAGATTATGACACAGATAGAATGGGATGGTATAATTAATGCCTTGAAGTACCTTAGGGATTTCAATTCACTTGGTTTGTCAATAAGGGAATTTTATTGCAATAAAGCATTATATGTAAAAATAAAAATCTCATTTGAAACTAATACCAAAAAAGAATACATAAAGTTTGTTCATGAAGTGTGTCTTTAGCTTTGCACTTCTCTGTCTTTATTTCAGCTTCCAGAAGTGATATTGTGATGACCCAAACTCCAACCTCCCTGCCTGTCAACCTTGGAGATCAAGCCTCCAGCTCTTGCAGGTCTAGTCAGAGCCTTGTACTAAGTAGTGGAAACACTTATTTGGAATGTTACCTGTAGAAGCCAGGCCAGTCTCCACAGCTCCTGATATACAAGATTTCCAACCGATTTTCTGGAGTCCCAGACAGGTTCAGTGGCAGTGGGTCAGTCACAGATTTAATACTCAAGATCAGCAGAGTGGAGCCTGAGGATTTAGGAGTATATTACTGCATGCAAGGTTCATATTTTCCTCCACAGTGATGCAGACCCTAACAAAAACATCCCTGCTTGGGGAGGCCCAGCTGCCAAATATGTTGCTTATCTGTGTCAGAGAGAGCTGCTGAGGAACTCGAGATTATTGCTTGTAGGTGAGGGACTTCGAGCATGAGTGCCTGCCTTGGTTACACCTCAAGGGTCACGCAACTCAGTTTTCTTCAGCTGCAGTAACAATGAAATTGCCTCAAAAGAATTGTGAACACATGCATTCTCAGCAACCATGAACGACTGGGCTAAGGCTGAATGAAAACCCATCCTGATCAAGTAGCCCTTGTTTGCCTTCATCATTCAAAACTATTCTGTAAAATAGACAAGAAATGAGAGATATTCCTTTGTTAAACTTTGCCCTTCACTATATAATTACTTCATTTTTCACATTTTGTGCTTTGACTTAAGTTCCATTTTTTAACATAAATATTGTATATTCTCCTTTCCTTTGTTTTCTCTTTGTGTAAAGTATGTTCATTGGCTCCCCAAGTTCAGACTGTGTTACTCATGAAGTACTTCTTTCTGATGAACAAATAGTTCTGTTTACCCTCATCCAACTGTTGTTACCATTTTGACTCCATGTTTTATTCCAAGTACATGCACAGTTAATGATGGGCAGGAACAGATCCATGCTAGAATCCTGGTTATTTTTAATATTTTCCTTCCATTGTTCCATTTTTTTTTGGTTTGGTATTTTTATGTATTGATAAAGTTTTAACTTCTTTCTCCTATAGTTGTGTAAATTTGGTGAATTTAATGTAAACCAAAATCAGGTTAAATTACTTTTCTTTAGTTTCCTGAGAGTGCTTATTTTCCTTTCATTCTTGAAGTTTTCTGCTAATTGTATTTTTTTTTTGGGCGGGGGCAGGGAACTTTTTGCTGTTGTTTCTTGTTAGAACTTTGGCTATATTACCCAATTATTTCCTATATGTTATATTCTTATTTAGAAATTAGTGTAAGTCTAGTAGGATTCCCTTCAACATAACTTAGTTCTCTCTCTCTCTCTCTCTCTCTCTCTCTCTCTCTCTCTCTCTCTCTCTCTCTCTCTCTCTCCTCTCCCCTCTGTCTCTCCCAGAGATTTGATATTTTGGACAGGTGTTTTGAATTGAATTTGAGAGTCTTTGAGCTTCTAGGACCTGCATGTTCAGATAGGACTTAATTAACTATGTTTTCTGTATGTTCACCTTTCTCCCCTCTTTCCATAAAACTAACAATATAAGTTTCTATCCATTCAATAGTGTCCCATATACTACCTGTGTTGTTCATTTTAAATTTTGTTTTATTTTAATGCATTATATACTTTGGGAATTTAAAAACATAAATAGTGATTATTTTATATTTTTATTTTTCCTCCCAATTATCTTCTTCCTTCTAACACTGAAACTACTATTCTCGACAACCTCCTCCATCTTTAATGATTTTTTTTTACGTCAGTGAGTTAATTTTCTTTGCTTGCATAAACATGAGTTGGGTCTTATGTAATGGAACATAGAAGATTGTTAATGCCTAACAGCTATAATGGGCACAATACTGAAGAGAATGGCACAGCCTTTCCCAAAAGCCATTAACTGGTAATAGCCTGTAAGTGAAGAGTAGGAACTCATCAGGCTCTCCTCCATTCATGATAAAATGTTAATGGATCCAATCTTGTGCAGGGAACCACAGCAGTGAGTTCACAAGTACAATGATCATACCCAGAACTCACTGTTTCAGAGTTCCTTGCCATCCTTTTGTTCTTTCATTCTTCCCACATCCTGTTGATGTCCCTTGAGCCTGAAGAAGGGATATACATATCCTGTTGAGGATTAATGTGAACATAGAGACCCCAAAAATTCTATGAGGGAACACTTACAACTGATAAACAACTTTTGTCAAGTGGTCAGATACAAGATTAACTAAAAAATAAATAAATAATAAATCAATAACCCTCCTATATACAAAGGATAAATGGGATGACAAAGAACCAGAGAGTCAATGCCCTTGACAATAGCCTCAAGGAATATAAAATGTCTTGGGGTAACTCTAACCAACCAAGTGAAAGATTTGTATGACAAGAACTTCAAAACTTTGAAGAAAGAAATTGGAGACGATGATGGAAAGATCTCTGAAGCTCATGGATTGGTAACATTAACATAGTAATAATGACCATCATACCAAAAGCTATCTACAGATTCAGTGCAATCTCCATTAAAATCCCAATGCAATTCTTTACAGACCTTGAAAGTACAATACTCAACCTCACATGGAAAAACAAAAAGCCCAGGATAGCTAAAACAATCCTGTACAATAAAACTACTTCTGGAGGTATCACCATCCCCGATTTCAAGCTCTACTACAGAGCTATAGCAATAAAATTCAAATGGTATTATTATCCAAAAAGACAGGTGGACAAATGGAATGGAATCAAAGACCCAGACATAATTACACACACCCATGGACACCTGATCTTCAACAACGAAGCCAAAATTATACAGTGGAAAAGAGAAAGAATCTTCAACAAATAGCGCTAATCTAACTGAATGTTGGCATGTAGAAGAATGCGAATAGATCCGTATCTGTCACCCTGCACAAAACTCAAGTTCAAGTGGATCAATGACCTCAACATAAATCCAGATATACTGAACCTGATAGAAGAAAAAGTGGGAATTGGCCTTCAAGAAATTGGTACAGCAAATAACTTCCTGAAAAAAACCACCAATAGTACATATATAAAAACTGACAATTAATAAATGGGACCTCATGGAAATGAAAGGCCTCTGTAAGGTGAAGGACACCATTAATAGGACAAAATGGTCATGTACAGAATGGGTAAAAATTTTCACCATTCCCAATTCAACAGAGGACTGATTTCTAAACTATATAAAGAACTCAAGACACTAGACACCATTAAACTAAATAATCCAATTAAAAAATGGAGTATAGACCTAAACATAGAATCCTCAACTGAAGAATTTTAAATGCTGGAGAAAGACTTAAGGAGATACTCCATATCCTTGGCCATCAGGGAAATGCAATTCAAAGTAATTCTGAGATTGCACATGACTCCTGTCAGAATGGCTAAGATCAAAAATACATGTGACAGCTTGTGCTGGAGAGGATGTGGAGCAAGGGGAACACTCATCCATTGCTGGTGGAAATGCAAAGTTGTATGGCCACTTTGGTAATCCATATGGTCATTTCTCAGAAAATTGGAATCGACCTACTTTAGGACCCAGTTGAACTACTCTTGGGCATATACCCAAAGGATACTCATGCCACAAAGACATTTGCTCAACTATGTCTATAGCAGTTTTATTCATAATAGCCTAAAACTGAAAACCGCCTAGATGTCCCTCTACTGAAGAATAGATAAAGAAAATATGGTACATATGCATAATGAAGTATTACTCAGCTGTTAAAAACCATGACTTCATGAAAATTGCAGGCAAATGGATGGAACTAGGAGAAAAATCATCCTGAGTGAGGTAATACAGATGCAGAAAGACAAACATTGTATGTACTCACTTATAATGAATATTAGCTGTAAAGTAAATGATAACTGTGGTAAAAATCCACAAGCCCTCAGAGCCTATGTAACAAGGAGACTCCATGGAGGGGATTCATGGATCTTCCTGGGAAGGGGAAGAGATCTCTTGGGTGGACTGGTGGTAGGTGGGGATGGAAACATGATGGATAAGTAGGGTGTGGGGTGTGGAGAGAGTACTAAAAGAGACAACAGGAAAGGAGTTTATTTCAGGGTCAGTTAGAAACATGGTACCAAGGAAACTCTCAGGAATCTACAAAATGACCCAAACTAAGACTGCTAGCAAAAGGGGATACTTAGCCAGAATTGGCCACCTCTTTTGACCAGGTAAGACTACCAGTGGACAGATTGAGACACCATCCAGTCACATAACTTTTGACCTACAGTCTGTGCTGCCAATGGGATGTGCTGGAATAAGGGTGACACAGAGATTTTGGGAGTGGCCAATCAATGACTGGTCTAGCCTGAGACCCACGGCACAAGAGTGAGCCTACCCCTGACACTGCCTTGTGCACCAGGACCCACAGGCTAAATGGCCCAGAGATCTAGGATAGAATCAAACACAAATGGAGAAAAAATGTCAATGTAATGATGCTTAAGGATACTCTGCTATACTCGTAGATTGGTGCCTAGCCCAATAGTCATCAAAGAGGCTTCATCCAGCAATTAGTGGAAATGGATGTAGAGACCCACTATCAAATATTAGGGCAATCTTGGGGATTCTTGCTGATGAGAGAAAGGAATTATTGTAATAGACAGAGGGGTCAAGGACATCACAAGAAACCCCACAGAATCAATTAGCCTGTGCTCACAGGAGCTCATAGAGGCTGAACCAAGAACCAGGGAGCCTGCATGGGACCGATCTAGACCCTCTGCATATTTGTGACAGCTGTGTAGCTATGTCTTCTTGTGGAACTCTTAACAGTGTGAGCAGAGGCTGTTTCTGACTCTTGCTGGCACTTGAGACCCCATTCCTCATAGTGGGTTACCTTTCCCAGCATTGATGCAAGGCAACGTGTTTAGTTTTACTACAACTCCATATGCCATGTTTTGTCAACATCCATAGGAGGCATGCTCTTTTCTGAATAGAAATGGGGGAGGCATGGAAGGGGTTGGCAGAAGATATAAGGGGTATTGGGAAAAATGAGGGAGGGGAAACTGCTTGAGGTGTAAAATTAATAAAAAAAGCCCTAAAAACAGTTTGTATTATCTATAAGCTCTTCCACAATAGAACAATGTAGTACTAGGTTTATTTTCCTAAAATATAAAATAAAACAGTGAACCACACAAGAAACAACCTTTAGCAACCCAGCTCCTTGTTTTCTCGAGTCCCATAAAAGAAAACTTGAAATCATAACTTGCCCCTTGAGAATCCCTTGTCCTTCCATTACTGCCCTCTGTCTTTCTTTACAATGTCACTTACTTCTAATCTTTACTATCGTTTTGCTTTTAGTCAAGTTTCCTTGCTGCTTTGCAAATCACATTAGTACATGTTTAATCAGACATTTAAAATCCTGCAACATCCATCCAGACATTGACCATCAGTAACAAAATGTCTCTGGAATGTTTCAGCTGACTTGTGGAAGCGTTCTTCTTCTACTAAGGGTGTCCCGAAGGATGACCATTGCAGATTCTGCGGCTGTCATGTGAGCAGGCAGAACTGTGTTGTAAGATTCATAGAACTCAGAGAAGCACAGTTATGACAGCAATATGTCAGAAGCAATACAGGGAAAGAGGAATTCTTGTATACCACACACACTCTTAATTCAGTCTTAAGGCTGGTGCATGCTATCCTCAACAGATTCATTGGAGTGGGATTTTGAAGAAATTGACTCATGGTAGGAGTTTTTCTAGCCCATAGAATTGAAGACCAGGACGCTAGAAAATCAGCATGATCAAATCTAGGCTGTAGCACCACTTTCTGTCTTTCAACTGATAAAAGATGGAAGAATCCAGAATCTCCAGGGTCTACGACAAGGTTTTGGAAGTCCAGACTAGTGCTTCTTCCCTTGAAAATGAGGAGGCTAGCACATATAAAGCAAAGAAACAGATGTGAGGTAATTCATGATCAAATGTTTCTTCAAATATTATGAGATTCCACTATTTTCTTAAAGATATCTATACTCATTTGTTAGAGACTGAGGCTTTGTCTCTGGATATGCAGAGAAGCTGTTACCATGGTCAGGATTAGTTGCCAGTCACTGAGTAAAAGGTAAGAATGCTACATTTATAGTGAATGGCATGGTCATGTAATGAGAGGCAGTGTTTTTGCTTAAAGTAATTATGCCAGGTAGCCCTTGTTGATGATTTGTGCTCATCAGTTGTGGGAAATAGTAGCACAAGGTTTCAAAATAACCCAAGATCAGAATTATTAACATAGGGGGAAATGGTACAGACGAACTGTCTTCTTTATTTCAGGAAAATAGACTATTTTAAACTTAAAAGTACGTTGCATTTAGAACACAAAGTTTTTCCTACTCAGAATTTTGGTAGAGTGAGTTAACAATTTAGTAGCCTTGTGGTCTATTGTACTCCCACTGAAAATAATATTCTTCTTTATTTATTGTTAACAATTAAGTATTGGGCCAAATAGTGAGTGCTATTTCCTCTACAAATTTAGAAAATAATCTCAAAAAATGTCTTTAGTAGTGTAGGATCTTTATAGAAGAAATGCATCCTCTGGAGAAAAATAAGGATTATCCTGGTTTAGCTTGGGACACTTGGGGCATAAGCCTGTGCAGAGTTACTGAGATAAACAATTCTGTAGTTGTACCTAGATCTGATGATCTTCTGCTGTTTGGCATGTGTCCAAAGCAAAATTAAATGCTACAAAGACACATTAATTGGATGGTCTTACAGTGGGTTAAGTGTCGGTCCCAGACAGGACATGGCATACACATGATGGCTCCTGCTCAGTTCCCAATGACTACAGTGGGAATTTAAGTGTGACACTGTGATCAGTCTTGCCTGGTACACTGGGGAAGTCCTTGCTCACTCTGCTTCATTTTTGAAATTTTTATGTATCCAATCCCAGGTGACAGATGTGAAATCCAGACGACCCAGTCCCATCCTCTGTGTCTGCATCTCTGGAACACAGAGTCACCATCAATTGCTAGGCAAGCCAGAATATTAGCAATTATTGGAACTATCCTAGCCAAAACTTGGTGAAACTCCTGATCTACTATAATTTAGCCTGTAGTTGGGAGACTGAGACACACAAGCAGACAGGCTGTCCCTGAATCAGTATGATGTCTCCAGTTACTGCTCAAGACTTCATAGTGAAAATATGGTTTGTAATACATAGGAGAGACATATATTGAGTAGCAGTGTTTTGTATTCAAGTCTGTCATTACTAGTCAGTCTTTCATGCTGAAGAATTTTGGGAATGGTATCAAATGACAGAAAAGTGGCCAAATGTGGAGGATCCTAAACTGAGAAAGGAGTGCAACACTTATAATTTTGTGGATGTGAAAGTACCTCCATCTTCAGATGAAGTCAGAAGTCCAAGTAACACATGTTGTTGGGGTCAAAGTACTGTGGGATGTCTTTCTGTACACTGTGAATATGTGTTGCTCTGATTGGTTGGTAAACAAAGCTCCATTGGCCCTTGGCAGGGCAGGATGGAGCCAGGCAGGAAAATCCAAGAGAGATAGTGAAAGGATAAAGAGAGTAAAGGAGATGCGAAACCGCCATCCGAGGAGCAACATGTAATGGGACACGGATAAAGCCACTGAACACATGGTGATACATAGATTAATAGTTATGGGTTGAGTTAAATTGTAAGAGCTAGTTAGCAAGAGACCTGCCATAGGTCATAAGTTGATAATTAGTATAAGCCTCTGAATGATTATTTTATATGCAGCTGCAGGACCTCAGGGCCAGGCATGACACAGGAAAACTTCCAGCTATAGTCAAAGTGTTATATGTATACATACTGTGTACTTCCTCTCTTTGTGCTGTAGTAAGCATGGCTATGTCTGCTAAATTTTACCTTTAAATTCATTAAAATGGTTTTTGTAAATTATTCTTTTAATTTAAAAAATGATTACTTGAAACACACAAACACTTCTCAAGGAGAGTACATTTTTTTGGGAGGGGTTGGATTTTTGAGCTGGTGTTTCACTACACAGCTCTGGCTGTCCTGAAACTCACTCCATAGAGTAGGTTGGCCTCTATCTAAGAGATCGACTTGCCTTTGCCTCTCAAGTGCTAGGAATAAAGTCACGCAGCACTACTACCTAGCCATAGTATTTTTTTTAATCCATAAGAATGATTTGAATTAGTTGAAGATTTAATAGTCCCTTCTCTGTTGCATATTCCCTGACAGTCAGATATTTGTTTATATTACCACTAATATGTATTTAAAATATATTATTTAAAGTAGAGCTTAGGTATAGTACAATGTTTCAAATAACCTCCAAAATGTCATCTATAATTTTAAAACTTTAAAAAAGAAGTGCAGTCTCTGATATGATCTAATCTCCTGCATTTGGGCAAACAAGACTTGTGCTCAGTTACTGAGATAAGTAAGCCTTGCAACTGTGCCCATGCTAACTGGTTCCCAGTGATTTGCATGCACTCACTGCACAGCCTTGAGGACTTCTTCATATACCAGTCACACCCTGTGCAGTTGTCACTGCAGTCAGGACTCAGCATGGACATGAGGGCCCCTGCTCGGCTCCTCGGGCTCCTGCTGTTCTGGCTTCCAGGTGAAAAATGTGTATAATGGGAATTTAGCTGTTACACTGTGATTATTGTTGATTGGCATTTGGGGGAGTTTTTTGTATAACACTTTATTATGTGGTTATTTATTATGTCTCCACTCCTAGGTGCCAGATGTGACATCCAGATGACCCAGTCTCCATCCTCCCTCTCTGCATCTCTGGGAGACAGAGTCACCATCACTTGCAGGTCAAGTCAGGACATTAGCAGTAATTTAATCTGGTTACAGCAGAAAACAGGAAAACCTCCAAAGCGCCTGATTTATGGTGCATCCAACTTGGCAGATGGAGTCCCATCGAGGTTCAGTGGCAGTGGATCTGGGACAGATTATTCTCTCACCATCAGCAGCCTGGAGCCTGAAGACATGGCAATGTATCACTGTGCACAGGATGCTCAGTTTCCTCCCACAGTAATACAAGTCATAACATAAACCTCCATGGAAGCAGAAGTGAGAGGCTGAGCTGTCCCAGCTGCTCCTCCTCATGAGTCACTCACTGAAACTGTTTCTCAGATGTCACAGGATTTTTAGCAAAGTTCATGGAGAGTCATTGTGTTGATAAAAGAGGCTAAACACTCCTCTCTGTATATTAACTATGATTCTTCCCCTTCATCTCCAGCACTACAGAGTACCAATGCCTATTCTGCCTTAATAGAGGACACAGCCATTCTCTGTGAGGATTCTGTATTGTATCCTTAGCTATATCTCCAATATAGGACAGTAGATACTATTGTGAACATTTCAGACACATTTAAATACAGAAAATTAATTTCTGAGTGCTAGTATTTAAAGGGCAGAGAAATCTTACTGAGCGAAGCAGACAGCAAAATATATTTCTGATTTTCTCATAAAAGCTAGAACACAAGTGTCAGAGAAAGGGGAAGGCTGTGTAACCATGATCCTCTGCTGTGTCTTGAAATTCCAGCAGTGTGTCCTGATGCTCTCAGCTGTCTGCAGCACTCTACATAGAATTTTAATGGCCCCTATGTCCTCTGGTCTGTTTACAAAAGTCAAATAATATTGAACCACACTCCTATCACTTTTAATCCCACTGCAAGAAGTCGAATATAGATTTGTCTATATGACATTGTATGGGTTATAAGGGTTGTCTTAAACATGCTCCCATAATTGATTCTAATAAGAAAATTAGTATTACAGAGCACAGTTTTAGAAACAAAACAAAGCCTGGTGGTGGTGGCACATGCTTTTTTTTTTTTTTTTTTTTTTTTTTTGGTTTTTCGAGACAGGGTTTCTCTGTGTAGCTTTGCGCCTTTCCTGGCACTCACTTGGTAGCCCAGGCTGGCCTCGAACTCACAGAGATCCACCTGGCTCTGCCTCCCGAGTGCTGGGATGACACATGCTTTTAATCCCAGCACTTGGGAGCCAAGGCAGGAACATTTCTGAGTTCAAAGCTAACCTGGTCTACAGAGAGAGTTCCAGGACAGCTAAGGCTACACAGAGAAACCCTGTCTCAGTACCCTCTCCAAGAAAAGAACAACAATAAAAGAAGAGTGATCTTTACTCTATTCTTTTTATTTAATTTCAGTTTAGAAATCCTGTGTGGGTAAGATCTATTACTTGTCTCTTTTTGTGATGTCTCATTCATCTACTCACCTACCTGAACATCTACAGTACATACAACTTAATTACTATAGTTTTATATAAATCTGAACAATCAAGATCAGAACAATCAAGTCAGAGGATATGATAACAGTTTTATAGGCTTCAGATTTTCTTAGTTATGCTGTCTGATTTTCTACATAAATTCTATACTGAGTTAATCAGCCTTAGAAACCCATACAGCAATATTAGTTATATTACGTTGAGTTTATGTGCCAAATGGAGAAAATATACATTTAAAAGTGGTTCATGGAGCTGGAAAGAACATCCAGTATTTAAAAGCACTTCTTGCTCTTGAAGAGGACCTGGGTTTGATTCTCAGCACCCACATGGTGACCCACAGCTATCTTTGACTCCCTTCCAGGGGATCCAGTACCCTCTTCTGGCCTCTGAGGGCATCAGACATGCCCATAATTTTCTTAAAAACATGCATCGAAAATAGTCTTACACATAAAAACATATTTTTAGAGTGGTTCTTATGAACACAGACATATTGCCTATTCGTGTATATGACCTTCAATGTACAAGGGCAACTCTGCTATCCTTGGTGTACGTAGAGATTTTTTTTTTTGGTTTTTTGAGACAGGGTTTCTCTGTGTAGCTTTGCGCCTTTCCTGGGACTCACTTGGTAGTCCAGGCTGGCCTCAAACTCACAGAGATTCGCCTGCCTCTGCCTCCCGAGTGCTGGGTTAAAGGCGTGCGCAGCCACCGCCCGGCGTATGTAGACATTTTATTGTGATTACTCCTAAATATTTATGTTAATGCTCCTTCTTTTTGAATTTGTGTACTGATCTATTAGCAAATAATTTATTTTATTTCTTCCATTGCTGATTTCTTACTACATTGTGTACATTGTGCTATTTGTTTAAATACAAGTTGTGACAGCAGACATTTTGGTCTTTTTTTTGTAATCTGAGGTATAAAATGCCCACCTTTATTTTTTAAACTGGGTATTATATTTGCCTGAGCTTTATAGACAGCATATGACAGTAAGATAATTGTGCCACTGTGCTTTGCTTCCTTAGAGATTTATCATAATTATCGACTGACTTGCATAGGAATGATCTTTAAAACAATGTAGAGATAATTGTAAAATTCATTTTAATTGTTAGAAGAATGAACTATGTGGTATACTGTATAATATTAAAAAGGCCTTTTTCTTGTCAAATCCATTCAACTAGGTCATGATACATCCCACGGAAACAAGGTGGTGATGGTGGAGAATCAAAAGGGGAACAAGAGGAGCAGAAACACGAGGAAGATATACTAAAATAAAATTTAATTTATTCCTTTCCTCTATATCCCTGTTCACTTTACACATCAGTCAAACAATTTTGTTAGAAAAGACGTTTTATTCATTATTTATTTATTTTTCCTCTATTTATTTTACATTCCAGTCCCATCTTCTCCCCATGCCTCCCCTCCCAAGCCCTCTCCCCCATTCCTGCCTCCCATCCCCTGCTCCCTCCTCTTCTGTCTCCATCCAGGATAGGTCAGGTCTCCTATGAGTATCAATAAAACATGGCACATCATGTTGTGTAGGACAAATGCGTCTCTGAACAAATGCTTCTTCGGTTCCACCAAGCCACTGCAGTCCCGTGGCCCACTTATAAAATAATCACTCAGAAGCTTATATTAATTATAACCGCTTTGCCATTAGCTCAAGCTGATTTCTAACTAGCTCTTACACTTAATTTAACCCATAATTCTTATTTATGTTTAGCACGTGGCTTGGCACCTTTTCTCAGTTCTGCCTTGTCATTTTGCTTCCTCTGTGTCTGGCTGGTGACTCCTGACTCTGCTCTTCCTCTTCCCAGCATTCCTTCGGTCTGCTTGTCCTGCCTATACTTTCTGCCTGGCTACTGGCCAATCAAATTTTATTAAACTACAGTACAAAAGCATTATCCCACAGCAAAGTTGCTGTAAGACTAAGAACATCCCCATGTATTAAGGCACAGTATGAGAAGTAGGATCTCCAAAGCCAGTAAAATATTCAGAGATAGCCCCTGTTCCCTCTGTTAGGGGTCCCATAAGAAGACCAAGTGACACAACTCTAACATATATGCAGAGTGCCTAGGTCAGTCTCATGCAGGCTCCATGGTTGTTAGTTCAGTCTCTGTGATCCCCATAAGCCCACGTGAGTTGATTGAGTGAGCCTTCCCATGATGCTCTTGATCCCTCTGGCCCCTACACTCAAATCTTCTCCTTTGTAGGATTCCCAAACTCCACCTAATGTTTGGCTCAGCACTGTACCCCTCAATGTCCCCCCAACCTTATCGCTCATGCTCCCATCCCCACCTGCCCTCAGTACATTCATGAAAGCTCTTGTATTACCCCTTTCCATCTAGATCTGGATATATCCCCAGGCACTTTCCTTGTTACCTAGTATCTCTGGGTCTGTGGATTGTAGCATAGTTATCCTTTATTTTACACCTAATATCCACTGGTCAGTGAGTATATACCAAATTTGTCTTTATTGATCTGGGTTTCCTCATTCAGGGATGATTTAGAAAAGACATTTTTAATAAAGTATCAGCATTTCTCGATAATGTCAGAGGTTGTAGTAATGACATATGCTCATCTCTAAGGGGAGCCATATTGGTCTCTGTTTACTGTGTTCACTTCCTGTGGTTATTAGCCATAACAGCAAGAGGATCAGAGAATGAGTTTTAATCCTTCCAGTGTTTCCATCTCAGTAAATATTACTTTCTTAATTACTTAGCTATTTTCAAGTCTAGGGCAGTGTGCTAGCTGTCAAAATAGCAATGATGTGTATAATAGGAAAAAGTCAGTAAGACTTGAGACAACACAGTGATTTCTAAATTAGTAATCCTGAGGTTCTGGTACTTCCAATGCACACATGGTGACTAGTTAGACAGACAGATAGATGAAAGATAGATAATGTCTATCTATCTGGCCATTGAAGTATCCCTCTACAAACCAAAGCAGATCATTAATCTATGGAAAATAACCTAAGATTTTCTATTCTATTTTGTTATAAGTTGTTATTAAATTTTATATCATTTTAGTACCTCATTAGGACTCCTTAAATTCATTAAGGTGATTAAAACAACTTCAGTTTTCTCTGGACCAACGTGGTAGGTGAGAACTTAGTCCTACAAGTGTCTTCTGACTTCCACCTGTGTGCCATGGGATGAACATACTTTCACACATGCATACAAACACATTATAAATATACAAATGAGAAAATATAATTTTACTGAGGTATAATTGCTGGATGAAAAATTATATATATTTAATTCATATAAAACAAATGAGTTGAAATTCACTTGTTAAATATCAATAGACATAAACACCAGGGACCCTTCCTCAAATCATCTTTTCTATGACTATTATTATTATTATTATTATTATTATTATTATTGAGACAGGGTTTCTCTGTGTAATAGTCCTGCCTCTTCATTTCCACTCCTTCTAGTGTTTCTGTAATACAGCACTTATTGAATATCTACTGTAGTACAGATTGACAGTTTTTAGCATCGTCTTTTCCTGTTAAGCACACTTTTATTATTGTCACCCCTGACATAGAAGATGTTCCATGACTTTTGCAATCATAAGAAGCCTGCATGACTCTTTCCTCCATCTATACTGTAACACTAACCTCAACCTTTGCATATTGCTCTCTAGGGAGGACCCACCCTTGCTAGTCTGAGATAAAAGCTCAGTTGGCATCCTGTGACAACTGATCAGTCTCCACAGACTGCCTCTTCAAAATGAAGTTGCCTGTCCTGCTGTTGGTGCTGCTGTTGCTCAGGATTCCTGGTGAGGACAGAGGGAAGTGAGAAAGGAGAATGGGTAGGGAGAATGAACCCTGGGCTCCTGCTCATCACATATATTCTGTCCATGTATGAGAGGACAGAGGGGTTTTATCATCCAGGATGGGGACTGTGAGGTATACATCTATTGGAGGGAGGTTTCAGATAGGAGAGAACCTGTTCTATAATGAAGATTATGGCACAGTGGAATGGGATGGTATAATTCTTGCCTTGAAGCCCCTTAGGACTTTTAATCCATTTGGTTGTCAAATAAGGGAATTTTAGTGTATAAAGAATTGTGTGTAAAAATGAACATCTCATCTGAAATAAATATTAAAAAAGAATATATGAAGATTTTCATGAAGTGTGTCCTTAAGTTTGTACTTCTCTGTCTTTATTTCAGCTTCCAGAGGTGATGTTGTGATGACCCAAACTCCAACCTCCCTGCCTGTCAGCCTTGGAGATGAAGCCTCCATCTCTTGGAGGTTTAGTCAGAGTCTCGTACTAAATAGTGGAAACATATATTTGGAATGGTACCTGCAGAAGCCAGGCCAGTCTCCACAGCTCCTGATATACAAGATTTCCAACTGATTTTCTGGAGTCCCAGACAGGTTCAGTGGCAGTGGGTCAGTCACAGATTTCACACTCAAGATCAGCAGGGTGGAGCCTGAGGATTTAAGAATATATTACTGCATGCAAGGTTCATATATTCCACCCACAGTGATTCAGACCCTAACAAAAATATCCCTGCTTGGGGAGGCCCAGCTGCTAAATATGTTACTTATCTGTGTGAGAGAGGGAGGGGCACTGAGAATCTCCAGATTATTGCTTGCAGTTTAGGGATTTGGAGCATGAGTGCCTGCCTTGGTTACACCTCAAGGGTCACGCAACTCAGTTTTCTTCAGCTGCAGTAACAATGAAATTGCCTTAAAAGAATGGTGAACACATGCATTCTCAGTAACCCTGAACGACTGGGCTAAGGCTGAGTGAAAACCCATTCTGATCGAATAGTTCTTGTCTGCCTTCATCACTCAAAATTATCCTGTAAAACAGACAAGAAACTGAGACGTATTTCTTTGTTAACCTTTCCTCTTTAATATATAATTACTTCAGCCGGGCGTTGGTGGCGCACGCCTTTAATCCCAGCACTCGGGAGGCAGAGCCAGGCAGATCTCTGTGAGTTCGAGGCCAGCCTGGGCTACCAAGTGAGTTCCAGGAAAGGCGCAAAGCTACACAGAGAAACCCTGTCTCGAAAAACCAAAAAAAACCCCAATATATATATATATATATATATATATATATATATATATGTATATATATGTATATATATATATAATTACTTCATTTGTCACATTTTGTGCCTATGACTTAAATTCCATTTTATTAATATAAATATTGTATATTCTACTCCCCTTTGTTTTCGCTTTGAGTAAAGTATGTTCATTGACTCCCTAAGTTTAGAATATTTTTTACTCATGAAGTCTTACTTTTCTGATGAACAAATAGTTCTGTTTAATCTCCACCCAGATGTTGTTACTATTTTGATTCCATGTTTTTTTTCACTCCAAGTACGTGCACAGTTAATGATGGGCAGGAACATATCCATGCTAGAATTTTTTGGTTGTTTTTAATATTTTCTTTCCATTGTTCCAATTTGTTTTTTGTTTGGTATTTTTATGTGTTGATAAAGTTTTAACTTTTTCTTCTATAGTTGTGTAAATGTGGTGAATTTAATGTAAACCTACTTTCAGATAAAATTACTTTTCTTTAGTTTCCAGAGAGTGCTTATTTTTCTTTTATTTTTGAAGATTTCCACTAATTGTACTTTTTGGGGGGCAGGGAACTTTTGCTGTTGTTTCTTTCTTTTCTTTTTTCTTTTTTTGTAAATGCTCAGTTTTCCAAAACTTAGGGAAGCAAGGCAGCTTGTAACAATGTTCTCTTAAATGCAGGGAAAACAGGCTGAATACAAAGCAGGTTATTGGTCTTTCTTTAATTAGGAAACTTTTTATTCATTTTACATACTAACCACAGATCCTGCTCTCTTCCCTCTTCCTGTCCGCCAGCCTTTTCCCCACAATACACGCCCCCATTCCCTCCTTAGACAAGGTAAGGCCTCCCATGGGGAGTCAGCAGACCCTGGTATCTTCAGTTGAGACAGGTCCAAGCCCCTCCCCCTGCATCAAGGCTGTGCAAGGGTCCCACCATAGGTAGTGGGCTCCAAAAGGTTAGCTCACAAATCAAGGATGGATCCTGATCCTACTGCCAGAGCATCCCTTAGGCAGATCAAGCTACACAACTGTCTCAATTATGCAGAGGGCCTAGTCTAGTCCCATGGAGATTCCAGGGCTGTTAATCTAAAGTTCATGAGTTCCCATTAGTTTGGTTTGGTTGTCTCTGTAGGTTTCCCCATCATGATCTTGATGCTCCTTGCTCATAGAACCCCTTTTCTATCTCTTTGACTCGACTCTTAGAGCTCGGCATGGTGTTTGGCTGTGGATCTCTGCTTCTGCTTCCACCATTTACTGGAGAAAGGCTCTATGATGACAGTTAGGATATTCACCAATCTGATTACCATTGTAAGCCAGTTCAGACACCCTCTCCACTATTGCTAGTAGTCTAAGCTTGGGTCATCCTTATGGATTCCTGGGAACTTCCCTAACACCCGGTTTCTACCTATCCCCATGATGTCTCCCTCTATCATGGTATCTCTTTTATTGCCCTTTCACTCTCTCTCTGTTCAGCCTCCACCATCCTGTTCCCTTATGTTCTCATCCTCTATCCTCTACCCTCTATTGACCCCCCCACCCCCAGTTTACTCAGGAGATCTCATCTGTTTCCCCTTCCCAAGGTGATCAATGTGTCCCTCTTAGGATCTTTCTTGTTAGCTAGCTTCTCTGGAGTTGTGGGTTATAGTTTGGTTATCATTCGATTTACATCTAGTATTCACTTATGAGTGAGTAAATACCATGTTTGTCCTTCTGAGTCTGGGTTACCTCACTCAGCATGATATTTTTCTAGTTCCATCCATTTGCCTGCAAATTTCATGACATCATTGTTTTTTACTGCTGAATAGTACTCCACATTTTCTTAACCCATTCTTTGGTTGAGGGGCATCTAGTTTTTTTCCAGGTTCTGGATATTACAAATAATGCTGCTATGAACATAGTTGAGCATTTGTTCTTGTGGTATGATTGAGCATTCCTTGGGTATATGCTCAACAGTAGTATAAGTGGATATTAAGGTAGATTGATTCCCAATTTTCTGAGAAACCACCATACTGATTTCCAAAGTGACTGTACAAATTTGCACTCCCACCAACACTGGAGGAGTGTTCTACTTGCTCCGAATCCTCTCCAACATAAGCTGTCACCAGTGGAGGCAGGGAACTTTTGTTGTTGTTTCTTGCTAGAACTTTGGCTATATTACCCAATTATCTCGTACATGTTATATTCTTATTAAGAAATTAGTATGAGTCTAGTAGGATTCCCTTCAGTGTATCTTAGGTCTCGCCCTCTCTGTCTCTGTCTGTCTGTCTGTCTGTCTCTCTTGCTCTCTTTCTCTGAGATTTGATATTTTGGACAGTTGTTTTGCATTGAATTTATTTGAGAGTTTTTGAGCTTCCAGGACCTGCATGTTCAGATAGAACTTCATTAACTATGTTTTTTGTATCTTCACCTTTCTCTCCTCTTCCCATAAACCCAGCAATATAATTTCTATTCACTCGGTGGTGTCCCATATACTGCCTGTGTTGTTCATTTTTAATTTTGTTTTATTTTAATTCATTATATACTTTGGAGATTTAAAAACATAAATAATGATTATTTTATATTTTTTATTTTTACTCCGAATTATCTTCTTCCCTCTAACACTGAAACTCTTATTCTCCACAATCTCCTCAAACTATAACGATTTTTTTAAGTCACTGAGTTAATTTTCTTTGCTTGCATGAACATGAGTTGGGTCTTATGCACTGGAACAGAGCAGCTTGTAACTGGCTAACAGCAATAATGGCAACAACACTGAGGAGAACCACACAGCCTTTCCTAGAAGCCATTAACTGTTAAGAGTCTGTTTGTGAAGATTAGAAACTCATCAGGCTATCCTCCATTCATGAAAAAATGTTGATGGATCCAATCTTGTTCAGGGAACCACAGCAGTGAGTCCACAAGTACAATGATCATTTCCAGAACCCACTGTTTGACAGTGTTCCTTGCTATTCTTTTCTTCTTACATTCTTCCTACATCCTGTTGGAGAAGTCCCTTGAGACTGAAGGGGGGATATACTTATCCTGTTGAGGATAATTGTGAACACACCATATTTATTTTCAGCACTTTCAAGAATTGTGAGGTTCTACACTAAGTACCACCCACTACATAAAGGTGTTTCTCTGATGAAGGCTGATAACATCACTAATCTTTAGGTTTAAACATAATAATTAAGAAAACAATTTGACAGGATGCCTATTCAGAAAAACACCAGTTGTATATTACCTCATAGTTTGTATGACATCCCTAGCCATGGACTCTGGGATGGACTTACAATACCAGACACTAGTTCTCTGCCAGTGAGTGGGTCACAGATCTAACTAGAAAGCTCTACGTTAGCACGAGGATAAGGATCATTGCAGCAGGTAGCAACCTGCCAAGCAGATCGCCATTATTGTAGGTTATAAAGTCCACAGTTGAGCAAGACTTTTGATAACTTTTTTCTACATCAGGGTTTTGCAGAGCAACTTCCAGAACTGAAAAACTTAACCACCCAGGAGGAGATTTTAAGGTAAATTCCAGCACCATTTCTCTACGTTCTGCACCTAAAATGTATAGTGTCTTTATCAGTAGTATTTGTGCCCTAGTTTTGGTGGGCAATCAAAAAAAAAACTGGCAATATCCTGTATTGTTTTATAGCTTTAGGGCTTCTCTCATAATGAGGATTTCTATACATGATACTAGGATCTTTGTTTTATAACCTGTGGTTTCTAGAGGAGGATTATCTACCATGCAGTGTGTTTCATTGATCATCGACTCTCCTTTTAAAATAGAGTAAGAAAATAGTGTGTTTCCACAGGTTTTTTTTAAATACACTCTTATTTTTGGTTACTCAACAACTTCTCCTCTCCGCTATTCCCTGTCCTATTTCTACTTAAACTTCTTGGCCCCTGCTATTCTTACTGTCTACCTTCATATCACACACATTCTACTATTTTCTCCCGTCATGTTCTCTTCTCAATCCTTCTCTAGTCAACCTTTCTATTCCAACACTGCAGACTCTAGATTAATAATTTAAATATGACAGTTCATAGGTATAATTCACTCATGAGAATGAACACGTGATATCATAACAAGTAGATATTCATGGCTGCACATTTTTGGGGTGGGGTGACTGAGTTAGAGTTACTGGGAACTTATCTTTCAGGAACTGGAGTCAGAAACAGATGGCTAATAGGTGCCAAAATGGATGCTGTACTGGCTGGTTTTGTCTGTCAACTTGATACGAACTAGAGCCATTAGAGAGAAAGGAGCCTCAGTTGAGGAAATGCCTCCATGAAATCCAGTTGTAAAGCATTTTCTCAATTAGTGACCAAGGAGGAGGGCCCAGCCCATGGGTGTGGTGTAGTCCTGGGGTGGTGGTCCTGGTTACTGTAAGAAAGCTGGATAAACAAGCCAGGAAAAGCAAGCCTGTAAGCCGTTTCTCTCCATGGGCTCTACATAAGCTCGTGCCTCTAGGATCCTGATGTGTTTGGGTTCCTGTTTTGACTTCCTTTGGTGATGAACAGCAATGCTGAAGTATAAGCCAATTAAACTGTTTACTCCCTAAAATTGCTTTTTGGTCATTTTTGCAGCAATAGAAATACTTAGGTTCCTAGCATAAAATGGGCTCTTAGAATTCACCACTGCTCATTCATGATTTGTCAGTGTGTGAGATGGCATCTAGTGTTCCAGTATGGTTATGTGGTTTTAGATATGTGACTGAGAAAGAAGCCATAATGAACAAGAATTTGTGTCCTGGTCGTAGATCTGCCATAGATGGAAGAGTATGGTACAGGTTAATTCTGGATCATGTTTTATGATTTGTAAATATCTGTTTTTTTCTTTTTGAATGAACTACCTTTTATAATATGAACAAAAGCTGTGGGTGTGATTAGTAGGAAATAAAGTATAAGAGGAAACAATCTTTAAATATTTTTCTATGTCTATATTAAATAACATTTCTGTATTATGATTCTTTTCGTATCCAATGGTAATATCATGATAACCCAGATTCTGCTCACTCTGCCAGTAGGCCCTAGAGAAGCTGTTTCAGTATCTGCAGATCAAGTCAGGACCTAATACAGATTATTGGAAACACAATTTAGATTGGTACATGCTGAAGCCAGTCCAGTCTCTGCAGCTCTTCAGCTATAGAATTTCCAACCAGTTTCTTGGCATCACAGACAAATTTGTTGACATCGAGTCAATGACCAATTTCATATTACAAATTAACTTAGTGAAGCCTGAATTGCTGGGAAGCTTATAGTCTCATGGATTCTATGACCATTTCTACCACTGTGATACAAACTCCAAAAAAATCTTGCCTTAGATGGCTCAGCTGCCTCGTGTGTTTTTGGTTTGGGTAACAGTACAGCAGGATTTTCAAGCATGTATAGGAGGATCAGACTGAAACATCCAGGGAGTAGGTTAAACTTGAGACTGGTAGACGAGAAAGGCCTTGGCTATTCCTTAGGAACCACCTGCAAATAACTACATTCTTTTATTATATAAGAAGCAGCAACATGAAGAGGGTCCAAAGGCCTTCAGATCAGCTGAGCATGAAGAGAGAAAAGCTGACGTTTTGTCTGTTTTAAATCCTCCCTACCTTTTGTAAATAAAATTTCAGAATTTGTTCATGAGCATAGCTGCATTGCTGAAGGGAAAGATGATTCGTGGTAGCCAAATGTAAAATATATTGATATAGATGTGGATAAATAATTTTTGGTGTTTTCTTTTCTGTCAAGTATTTTTACCTGACTGGTTTACATGAAATTATTTGATATAAATAAAATACTACCACTCTTTCCTCTTCAAGCTTCTTACTTCTTTCTCTTAGTGTACATTCAAATTGAAGGTTTCCCCCCAAGATGGGATCATGTGGCAAGATTTCCAAAATCATAGGGCAAACTTCCTCTCAAAGGGGAAAAGGACACTGCATGTATTTGTTTTTTGTATCTCCTGTGATAAATGACTACAACCTAAATACCTTCCAGAATCACAAAGTGATGATCTCATAGTACTAGTGTACAGGACTCTGTCTGAGCTAAAATCAGATGTGGGATGGCTGTGCTTCATCTAGTGCACTAATAAGAGAATCTGTTTCTGCCTTCTTATCTCCAAGACACCCCAAGCTCTGTTCTAAGGCCCTCTCAACTCATTACAACATTCATTATGGCTTCTCTCTTCAGTGTAGTGTCTCCTTCCTTAATCTCCACCAATGGTACGAGGACCTCATAAGTATACTGATCTTACCTATGTATTCAAAATATTCAACCATTTTCTGTCATATACCAAATTCATTTTTATATTTTTTTAACTAATTGAAATGCAATATTCTTAGTTTCCATACATCATAATAGATACATTTTGTGATAGAGACTTTATAAATTTTATAATGTTTTTCTTCAGCCTAAAGAAATTTTGAAATTAAAATTAATTATAAAATTAATTATAATTAAATTATAGCATGCATCTTTCAAGATATTAGCTTTCATTGTTTCAGAATGTGCTATGCACGCTGTTAAGGGAGGGAAGAAACCAATAGTCCTACCAGTTGTGATGACTATGAACTAAAAAAGTGACCAGGACAGTGTGACTAAGTGTGCAGTTTAGTAGTGGTCTACATAGCTTGAGGTAATCAGCAGCTTTTTAGTTGAGTACAGGGCCCATTAAACAAAAAGAAAATCATGTTTGGTAGTGTAAACCGAGTCAACTCCCTGGAGCTAGTGAGGCCCAGGATCTTGGAGACCACAACTCACACTTAACTAAACTAGCATAATCTCTAACCACATTTTCAATATGTCTCCTCCTGTCCACATCACCCGTCATCAAAGAAATATCTCTTTCACTTTTTATCCTGACAATTGTTCCCTATAAAGAATAAAATAATTATAAAAAACCAGAAGGGATTTTAATATGTATGAAAGATGGATGAATGTGATTTGTGGCCTTTGAACTGTTTGTTGCAGGGGCTGAGTATTCTTATCATTCCTCCACAGATTGCTGCTTCTTGCTAGATGCTTCCCCAATTTTTGAGAGACTAAAAATAAATTTCTCTTTAAATTCACTGGAAAGCTCCCAGTGGAGAAAAGGAGTCAACAGTCCTATCCAACTCCTGTCCAACTGTAACACCAAGGAAGAGGAGAGAAATGTTTGTAAGATACAGATGATCAAGGCCACTTCCAAGAGTGCTGGGAGATGATCATCTCATCACACACACACACACACACACACACACACACACACACACACACACAGAGAGAGAGAGAGAGAGAGAGAGAGAGAGAGAGAGAGAGAGAGAGAGAGAGAGAGAGAGAGAGAGAGAGAGAAGGAGAGATATGCAGATTCAGTGGCAGAGAAACAGAGACTCTGAAAATATTTTTGAATTATCAATAATATTCTTTAAAGCGAGTGATTGCTAAATGCACAGTAAGTATTTTTAGAGTGATCTTATGCATTAGAAAGGGAGGAGTGACAGTTCAGGAAACCGATTCTCTGTAAGATTAAGGACAGCATGGAACGGAAGGTTGTTTTATTGTCCTCACAGTGGCTGCACCTGAATCTACTGCTATTTCAGCTACTGACTGGGGCTCCTCAATCACTGCCCCACTGCTCAGACAGGAGGTTTGTGTGAACTGTGCTGGAACTGCCTTTGACTCTGCAGCCAAATTTAGTTTTTGACTAATTCTCTATAGTTCTATTTTTACCAATAAAGACCCAGGAGTCAGATGCTGGGGTGAAATCCTGCTAGCTCAGAAAGGCAGAGAAGCAACCAGCTGTCTTCCTCCTTACACAGCAACTGAGAAAGATAGATTCTCTTCCATGATACTAAAACTTCTATGATACTAAACCAAAAAAGATGGCTAAACTCAAAGTCCCTCCCTACTACTTCCTGTGTGTTTCTCTATCTAGTTTCTGGACTCCTTCTAACTCTCTATAGCTACTTTCTATCCAATAGTTGCTGGCTCCACCTTCTGACTCAAGGTTTTATTTAATTAATACAAATTCAGGGTTCACAATGTGATCAAATATCCCACAAAAATAGAGGGGTATCTAAACCAAGTCCTCTTAACTTGAGTGTCAAAGAGTCTTGCAGTTTGGATGACGGTGGGTGTGTGAGGGACACACTTGCTGATGGAGCATGTTATTGATTCAGTCTTTCACTGTGTTAAGAACAGCTTAGGTGCCAATAGGGAAACAGAAACCCAGTAGTCTTAGGGGGAAATTCTGCACAGCCTTAGCCCATGTGTCTGCCCTGTTTATAGCCTCCTGCTGCAGGAAGCCCACAGCATTATCATATCACAATGAACCTGGTGGGGACACTGGACTTGATGCAGACTTCTCCCAAGAACAACACAGAATCGACATTGGAGAAACTACACCATGTTAATTGCCACAGACATACAATGCCAGGAGAAAAAAGCAAACAAAAACAAAAAACAAAAAACAGTGTGAGTTACTTAAAATCCTTTCCACCTTGGAATCTGCTCTGCTGCCTCCTCCTGGAGAGCTGACCTCTGTGGCTCTTACTTCATGCATTTTCTGTGCTGATGCTCAAGTAACCAGGGCCTCTATATCTGCTGTGGAAGTTTTGCAGTGTCTTTCAGTGCCATGGGGGAATCCTAAACTGACTTTAAAAGCTCACTGGTTATAAATGAACAGTAAAGCCCATTAAATTAAAAACTTTCTCCTTAAAAATTTTAAGTCAATGTACAAAACTATGAGGAATTAAGAAAAACATAATTAGATGTGTAAATTCTTATGGAACAAAGATACGATAATTTAGTTAAGTTACAGATTGGTGACACACCAGAGTTCATTGTTAGGAAGCGTGAGGAAATTAAAATTTTCTTTTTCTTTTTTATTAAGAACATTTTAAAATTTATGTTGCATACCAATCAATGATCCCCCTCTTTCATTCTCCCATCCCTCCAGCCTCCCCCTCTCCCCTATTCCTTCCTACAAGAAGGTAAGGCCTCCCATGAGGACATTCATTTAGTAGAGGCAGGTCCAAGCCCCTCCCCTTGCCTCGAGGCTGTGCAAGGTGTCTCATCATAGGTAGTGGGCTCCAAAAATCCAGGAAAAAAATTGTTTTCAATGTATATCTCAGTTAGGGTTACTATTACTGTGATGAAAGATCATGTCCAAAACCAGACGGGGGAGGAAAGGGTATATTTGGCCAATGCTTCCACAACACTGTACATCATCCAAGGAAGAAAGGACAGGAACTCTAACAGGGATGGATCCTGAAGACTGGAGCTGATATAGAAGCCATGGGGCAGTTTTTTTCCTTATGGCTTACTCAGCATGCTTTCTTATCGAACCTAGGACCACTAGTCCTAGGATGCCTTACTGACAATGAACTGAGCCCTCTCCTCATCAATTATTAATTAAGAAAATTATGTATAGGATTGTATACAGCATTACCTTATGGAAACATATACTTAATTGATGTTTCCGCCTCTCAGATGACTTTAGCTTGTGTCAAGTTGACATAAAAATAATCATCATGGTGTGAAATAGTACTAGAAGAGATATTTGATGTGGGATTTGCAGGTTTGTGGATCAGAGTGATTTCAAAAGTGGACTCAGTCTATAGAATGCCTCTTCTTCTAACAGGGAAACGTCTGAATAAGAAAGATCATGAGTGGTTATCCCAGAGTATAAGAGACATTGAATTGGGAATTATTTAGTGTTCTTAGAGAAAGAGACATTCCAGAGACTTTCAAAAGGCAGAGAATAGGTAAGTGAAAAAAGGCCTTGAGAAATAGAGGAAAACCCTTATGTGAGGGTGACAGTTTAGTTATGACACTCAGTATCTAGGTCCTTCCCTACAGATCATTAAACTATGTTTATCATATGGTGTTTTCACATTTCATTATTTTACCATATAGCTATAAATGTATGCATATACTGACCTCCCTTTGTTTCCTTCTATGCATATAACTTTTAGCCAAAGTTATATCTCTGTCCATCACTTGTCCTGATGATTTATCACATAAAACCCCAGAGAAGAAAAAAGAAAACATTTTATCCTCAACTTAAATTTCTTGCAGTTTCCAAAGAATTAAATCTCCAATTGTCTTATATTCAACTTTAGAATTAATTAACTTATATTCAAAGTTATATTCATCTCCAATTATCTTATATTCAAAGTTAGAAAGAAAAGTATGATGTTATCCATGTAGTAAGAAACAAAACAAAACCAAACCACCCCAGTTAAAGTACTCTAGACTAATTATATCCTGTAGTCCCTAAGGGGAAAACATTTCTCAGCAGCAAGTGTGTGTCTCCCAGGTCTGGGGGAGGGTCCCTATGGACTGAGACTTCCCGTGTTACTGAACTGAGCAAACTCTGCAGCTGTCCCTAGGACTGAAAAACTTTGCTGATTTGCATGTGCCCAGAGCATTTCCCCCTTAACTGACAGATTCTTAGCTGACTTCACAGTCCCTGCAGGAGTCAGTCCAGTCAGAACATAGCATGGTCATGAAGGCTCCTGTTCAGGCCCTGGCAATTTGGCTTCTCTGGCTCTCAGGTAAGTTGCATAGGATAGAAAAATTATTCAGTCCAGAGTAGCCATCACTTCCTTTCTAATCAGGGAATTCCTACTATAACATTGTTAATTGTGTTATTTTTTGTTTGTTTTTCTACTGTCAGGTGCCAAATGTGACATTCAAGTGACACAATCTCCATCCTCCCTGTCAGTATCTTTAGGAGACAGAGTCACCATCAACTGCCTGGCAAGTCAGAGCATTAGCAATGCACTAAACTGGTACCAGCAGAAATCAGGACAAGCTCCTACACTTTTGATCTATTATGCAAATAGTTTGCAATCTGGTGTTCCATCAAGGTTCAGTGGTCAATACTCTGGGAAAAGTTTCACTCTAACCATCAGCAGCCTGGAGCCTGAAGATGTTGGAACTTATTATTGTCTGCAGCATTACAGTGCTCCTCCCACAGTGATACAAGCCATGACATAAACCATGGGGGGAAGTAGAAGTTGGAGGCTGTGCTGTCCCAGTGGCTGCTCCTTGTTTGTGTGCTCATACTGCTTGCATATCAAGAAATGGTTTTGCTTCAAAGTGCCCAGATAGCTGCATAGTAATCCTTCTCTCTGTGGTCCTCTGCCTGCACTCAGTGTGCATCTACCACAACAGGCAATAAACTGCCTAACTGTGCGGTCCTTGGATACATCTGGGAAGTTCAAGGAGACACTGTTGATGCTTAAGTCTGCATGTGACATATCACAAGACAGGTGCTGATGGATGGTGAAAATCCTTTCCTTCGACTTCACATTTCCTTGACAGATTTCGTGGGGCCCAAACCGACACCTAAGTTCTCCTTGACAGATTTCACAGGCCTCAGACTGACAGCTACATTCTCTTTGACAGATTTTGGGGGACCGAACTGACAGCTACATTGTCCTCGACAGATTTCATGGGGCCTAAACTGACAGATTTATTGGGGCCCAAACTATCTGTCTCATCATCGTCAAATATTATAGAGATATCTGACAGGGAAGTGGTGGGGTGATAAAAAGATTACCCATCTTTTAGAGGGAAACAGCAAGCAAACAACAGTCAGAAGATTACAGTTAACAGGGGTGTAATTTGTATCAGACCCTTATGTATGTGCTTAGGGGGATACACCATAGGTTTTTAGGCCATGACTGTATGCCCACATGGTGTCTCTGGAAATGGGATGGTGTTTGGGAGCCAAGTCTTGGTTCAGCCTTCTGGGGGCTGGGTCAGTCCTTATGTGGAGTGCCAGGTGAACTTAAACAGAAAAAAAAATGTGCCTTCCTAACAGGATAGGCAGACAAACATGACAGACAACACAAAAGAAGGAAAGAAATGGGGGTCCCAATGCTTAACTGTCAAAGGGACTGAAAGAACACAACACTAAGGGCCTTCTCAATGAAACACACTGTCATGGGGGTGCTGTCAAGGTCCAAGTTCAAGTGCCAGATGTTGCTGGATCCTAATGGCTCCCTCGGGGGAGGGCAGATGTTGCTGCATCCTAATGGCTCCCTTGGGGGAGGGGGTGAGAAGATGTGGGTCAATGGCACAGACACCTGGAGTCAGTTGAAGGCAAACAACAAACTCATTTATTTAATAACAGGGAAGGCCTTATTGTAGTGATATTTTATTTGTATGTTAATAAATAAAGTTTGCCTGGAGATCAAAGGGAATAGCAAGCCATTTTAAGGTAAACACAAAAGTCAGACAGTGGTGGCACATGCCCTTAATCCGATCACATGGCAAGCAGAGTCTCTGTGTTCAAGGATGCACTAGGGAACAGCCAAGTGTGGTGACACACATCTTTAATTTCAGTACCAACCATGGAGACCTGGAGTTCTGTAAAGACAGGCGGTGACAAGGAAGTGAGGTAGCTGGGCTAAGAGCCAATGAGAGGGCAGAACAGCAAGGCAACAAAAGCCTGGGTAGACAGGAAGTATCTCTCTTGGGAAGTTATGGTGGTGTGGTGAGTTAAGGCTAGCTGGTGGCTCTCACTATTTTCCTGATCTCTAAGGCTTTCACCCCTATATTTGGCTCTGTGTTTCTTATTTAATAAGACCACATAGAAATTCATCTACACCTTATATAACCTTCTCCCAACACCCATTCTGTGTTGCAATCTGGTGGCATTGCATGGTCTCCCTTATTGGCTGATCATGATCAAGAACATTGACAGTGACCAGGAACTCTTACAGCTCCTGTTGCTAGGCCTTCAAGCAAACTACAGGTTGGCTCATAAGGAAGTACATTATGTGCATGCCTTGGCAACTGGTTTGAGCCAGTTTCCTTTACTGTATGGGCCTGTGTTACTACACAGAAGGACATATTCTGGGGTGTACTCTGGCACTGATAGATGTTGAAAAATTAATACAGGCCTCTAAATGCCCTATCTTCTTATCCAAATACATTTTTATATTATGTATTCTCAGAAGTATAACAAGAGATGCAAAGCAATTAGAAGAAAATAATGAAATAAAAATCATAAATATATCTTTATATGTTTGTTTCAAACCTCATGTATTCCCTGCTTCTATTATCTTAGGATCTAGAGGAGATGTTGTGCTTACACAGACTCCACTGTTGCTGGCCATCACCCTTGGAGAGTCAGCCTCCATCTCCTGCAAGATGGGTCAGAACCTGCTACACAGTATTTAAGTTGGTACCTGTAGAGACTAGGCATGTCTCCACAGCTCCTGATCTATAAGGTTTCCACCCATTTTCCTGGATACCAGACAGATTTGGTGGCAGTAAGGCAGGGAATATTTCCCTCTCAAAATTAATAGGATGGATGTTGATAATTGGGGGACTTATTATTACTTTCAAAGTATACATCTTCCTCCTCTGGTAATACACTTCTGAATAAAATGCTCTGTGCTTGGGTGGGTGGCTGCCCTCACGTTTTTTTTCTAGAGAGCACAACAGATCCTTCAGGCTCCTATAAGAGACGAAGGCTTATTCACTCATGGGGAGTGTTAACAGCTGCTGTATTATCAAGGTCAACTGCTATGCTGGCTGTAAGTAGCAAAAGGCAGCAGAGCCATTTGCAGTTTAGAACAACCAGGATGAAGGAAGAGATAGAAGATGGGTATGTCTTCTTAACTGTTCCCACCTTGTGTCCATGCATAGATTACGTGTGTGTGTGTGTGTGTGTGTGTGTGTGTGTGTGTGTGTGAACAGAAGTTTCTGTTCTGCCAACAGCTCCCAAATACCCAGCAGCTGCTTCCCAAATTACCACACAGAAACTTATATTAATTATAAGTGCTCAGCCATTAGCTCAGGAATATTACTGACTAGCTCTTACACTTAAATTAACCCATAATTCTTATCTATGTTTAGCCGTGTGGCTTGGTACCTTTTCTCAGTTTGACATTCTCATCTTGCTTCTTCTGTGTCTGGCTTGTGACTCCCGACTCTGCCCTTCCTCTTCTTAGCATTCTTAGTTTTCTTGCCCTGCTATATTTCTTGCCTGGCTACTGGCCAATCAGCATTTTATTAGACCAATTTGAGTAACAAATCTTTACAGTGTACAAGAGCATTATCCTACAGCATTTCCCCTCTTTTGTGTTTAATTAAAAAGGAAGGTTTTTAATCTTAATACAGTAAAGCAAAAATAGTTATCAAGTAAGAATTATAGTAACAATATCCAATCCATTTGCATTTCACAAAATTAGAGAAAAAATACTTAATTGTCTATCTTATTTTGGTGAGTCTAAAGATTTGTATCTAGTTTGTCTTTTATTATAACTAAAGAAAACTATATCTAGTCTTCAGCTCCATCAAAGACTCCAGAAGGATGTAATGTTACCTAATGACAGGGACATCAGCCTGCCTGGACAGTCACCCAAAGTTCCTCTGCAAAGAAACTCTGCAAAGATGGGGCATCCATCTTCGTCTCACAGTCCTAGTGTGTCTGAAAGAATTATCTGTGAAGCAGGAGTTTTGAAGGACTGTCCCACCTTGTCTTGGCAAAATTCTGCAGTCACTTTCTTTTGTGTCCTACTTGTCCAATTTGTACAGCATACTGTCAGCAGTCAAGGCAGGGCCACTTTCTTTGCCCACATGGCTAGCTTTTTCCATAAAGGAAACAAACTCCAAACTCCATAAGGAGTTACTTTGATGCCCATCATCCTCTTTGAAGCAATTGGTGATGCCAGGAACAGACATGTCTCACTGTCAAGAAAAGTCTAAGTTCTTAAAACATTTTAAATGCAATTGTGTAGACCCCATCTCTACTCTCTGTCTGTGGCTCCAGGGTATAGTGCTGCCATTGTCTCCAGGCCAATCATGCCACAAGCTGACACTGGTACCAGTAAAAACTGATCAGGCTCCAAAGATCCTTCTAAGATGTTCTGTACATGATTTATCTTCAATCCTCTCATGGTCAGTGTCAGAGAAACTATGGTAGATTTCATGTTCAGTGTCAGCATCCTGAAGCCTAAGTACAGCGCACCTCACTACTCTCATGGAAAACACAATATTTCTCACAACATGCTATAACCCTGAACAAAAGCTAACTCGGCCCACTGAAAAGACACACCAGAAAACACCATCCTTTCCTATTTCTTACAGATACACATGGGGCTATGACTCAAGCAATATGGGGGAGTTTGGTTTACCCCAACAGACACCTGAGCTGAAACAATTCACTATTTCATATCTTATTTTCAACTTTACCCATACTGATTTTTCAAAATTTATAGATAAAACTTGGAGATAAATCTATTTCTTCCTTCTACAGCTTTATATATTGTGATCTTTCAGAGGCCATTAACTAGAAGTTTTCTAAAAAGTCTTTGTGATATAACATCTCATAGGGAAAACAGATAGCTGTAATAGACACATAAGATTTTTTTCTTTTTCAGTCAATACCATCATATTTTTCTTTCACAAGTTCTATGAATTAGGAAAGCAGAGCCCTCTGTGAAAATCTAGGGGGCAGGTCAGAACTGTAGAACTTAGTAGGCTGAAATAAAAAACCTTAAGTTGCCCAATAAGAGATTCCTGGCCAAAAGTTGAGGAAGTCGATCCCCAACCAGTGACCATGGATTTCAGAGATGAAACTAAGATTAACAGCTGGAAAGATCCTCTTTCTGTGTGTGGATTTACACAGTAAGTGTGGTAGAGCAACTGCTTCTAAAACTGAGCATCTTTAATTACCCAACAAGGTCTTAGGATGTTTCCTCCCTCATCTCATTTAGATGTAATATTGCATTTTGAAATCTTCCCTTTTAACTTAGAATTCCCATTTGTCAGGATCATTATCCTCTTAATGGTTTTAGGAGAAGAAAGAAGTATATTCCTTCGTTTTTTTGTTTTTGTTGTACTTATTCATACAATGTCAATTCTGCTTCTTCTTCTGAGCATAGAGAATAGAGATTACTATTAGAGTTGATAACATCTTACTGATTTTATCATAATTATTCATGAAAATTTTTCTTCTTTTTTTTAATTACCATGCATTTTGTACCAAAGGGGGAAATGTGTTTATGAAATAATGCTGTGTATTATGGTCATAGGAAGAAACTTCCACTGATTTTCTCCACAGGACAGTTTCAAGTGAGAATTCAAGTGGAGTATCTTGATTGCTAATTTAAATGTTGAACAAGGAGAGGGCAAAATGACAGTTGATACCTCTTCATTATGTTCATGATCTATCTTCATATGCTTTATATGCTTTGAAATACATTGTTTATACTCTTTCAATCTTTTTTGGTTTATATGGTTAAGTAAAAGTTATCTATATTTAATCATCCTGATATTTAGTCATTACCCAAGTTCAGTACTCTTGTGGTCTCCTAAGGACTGATTTCTCCACAGTCTACATGAATCCTCACTTTTAAGGAAACCTTGTCATGAAAAACCAAAAGCAAGAGACTGACAGAATGATATATATATATATATATATATATATATATATATATATATATATATATATATATATATATATATATATATATATATATATATATATAGAGAGAGAGAGAGAGAGAGAGAGAGAGAGAGAGAGAGAGAGAGAGGAGAAAGAGAGAGAATAACAGGAAGGAGAAAAAAAGAGAGTATAGAGGGTATATAGGACAATGAACTGAAGGGTGAGATGTGCATGCATGAATACTCAGCAAAATATCTTAATGCTGCTTTATCTGTTAGTGGAAAAATTTATATGATCTACTGTTCTTTACACCTGAGTGTTCTTACAGAGTTAGATTTAGTATGTCATATAGAATGACTGGTCCTATGATTTGTAGATAATATGCCTGGGTGCAATACGTGTCAGAATCTTTGTAAGCTTGAGTCCATGAGTAAGTGAATAAAATCTCTCAAGTGTTAATAAGAGTAAGTGTGTGTTTGTATGTATGTGTGTGTTTTGTGTTTCCATAGATTAAGCTGTAATCCAAGCAGACATTCCATAGGATTTCCAGATTTTCTAATACATGGACCTCTGACACTTTATTATAAAATCATGGCCTTATATACCCAATACCCCATAAGTAATAGTGAATTACACACTGATGTCATTTTTGTCCAGAGCTGAAAACAAGAAGATATTTTTCAATAATTTTTCTCTCAGTGGTAGT
This sequence comes from Peromyscus californicus insignis, assembly GCF_007827085.1. Classification (NCBI taxonomy): domain Eukaryota; kingdom Metazoa; phylum Chordata; class Mammalia; order Rodentia; family Cricetidae; genus Peromyscus; species Peromyscus californicus. The sequence goes on from NW_026294584.1 coordinate 83,307,127, forward strand.
CCTTACTTATGCTTGTCTCTTCTCAAACACTGTAAATTGCATATTTTTGTAGGAAGATCAACTCCATGCAAGTCTGAGTTCAAAGCTCAGTTGTAGCCTTGCACTGATTATCAATGACTCCTCAGTTCAAATGCTAAGGTTGAGACACCCTGATTTGTTCCTGAGATTCCTGACATTCTGGATGGATAAGAACAGCAGAGAGATGAACAATGAGAACACAGAAGGAGGGACAAGTCCTTAATGGGACAATGTATTTGTCCTTCCCAGGTTACCCTCAGTGCTGTCTCCTGCAGAGCTTTCCATGGAGAGGCTACTAGCTTTTCAGAGTACAACTTTCCCTTCTCTCTTTCTAGCTCTTTCCTAAGCATACTTCCATATACTCTTTGTTGCCTCCTGACCTCTATGGTCAACTCAAATGGCTTGGTTCCTCTCTCCCTCTTTCCATCTATCTTCTGTCAGCTTTGAGACATTTACTTCACTTACAATATAGTTTGACTCTTAAATTCAAATAAGCTTTCTTTCATGTTTGTTTTTAGGTGATTTTTATTTTTTTTAGATGATTTTTATTAACAAGACTTTCAATCCAAAGAGAAGATGCCTAATTTCTCTCATTCATTCAACCCTTTATACTCTGCAATTCCTACTTCTGCTTTCTCATAGCACATATATGTCTCCAGTATGGAGCTGTCACTTCACTAGGTGCAACTGCCAAATGAAATCACCTGGTTTTCAAAATTCTAAGTGTTCTTTGATATTGTAGTTTTAAAGAGTTACAAAACACCGTTGTGAATTAACTTTGAATATTCTCCCCTACAATACATAATAAAAATGGGGCATTTTATCAAATTGTCAAGAAGTTAAATATTCTAGTGTGATAATAAGAATTGCATATCAAAATATTATTGGAAAATAAAGAAAAGGGGAAGTGCTGTGGGATGGTCTGTATGTCAAATGTGTTGCTGATTGGTCAATAAATAAATCACTGATTGGCCCGTGGCCAGGCAGGAAGTATAGGCGGGACAAGGAGGAGAAATAGAACTGGGAAGTGGAAGGCTGAGACACATAGACGCTGCCAGCCGCCATCAGGACAAGGAAGATGTAAAGTACCGGTAAGCCACAAGCCACGTGGCAAGGTATAGATTAATAGAAATGGATTAATTTAAGCTGTAAGAACAGTTAGCAAGAAGCCTGCCACGGCCATACAGTTTGTAACCAATATAAGTCTCTGTGTTTACTTGGTCGGGTCTGAGTGGCTGTGGGACTGGCAGGTGAGAGAGATTTGTCCTGACTGTGGGCCAGGCAGGAATACTCAAGCTACAAATGGCATCCAACGTGGTGGCAAGAGTTTCCACCTAAAACCTGAGTAAAAAGATTCTAAAACGGAGCTAAAAACACCTCCTAGTTGTCTCTTTTAAGCTAGTGGCAGCCTGCATGTTTGAGCTACTATGGCGGGTTCCTGGCGTGCCTGCTCGACCTGGAGTATGGCGGGAATGAGGCCTCTGCAAGTGACACATTAAGCTGTGTGGTGGATTTAGCCTTTGCTAGTATAAAAAAAAAAGGTTTCTGGGCTACACGCTGCTTTGATAGAAGCATAGACCCACTATTTCTGAGAGTTGATGGCTCCCAGAGATGGCGGAAAACGTATAACCGCCATGTTGGGAAGCTGAAGTGGGCAGAGCCAGCAGCCATAGCGCCAGCGCTGTTTCAGGCTTAGAAGGCTGCAGTTTAAAGCAATAGGTTCAAGCTAATATAAAAAAAATAAGCCACGTAAAGATGGCTACCACACAGAGAATCTGGATTATGTTCTCTTTGATATTTGTAACTGAAGAAAAACATTTGATTACAAAAGCTGTTGAGTTTTGCCAAAATGTATATTTTAAAGGTACCTTGACTTCAAAATTTGGATATAAGGATATGTTACTTTGGAAAGGAGACTCTGCTTTTATTTCCACAGAAAGCAAGAGGTTATGGATTTGTTCCAGATTAAGACACATCAGGTTTGACCAGCCAAGACCACCTGAAAGGTCTCTGATGACACCATGGCCCAGATGATCCAACATCCAGAACCGTTTCAAGGCAACTGGCTCAGACGATACACCCTCATGGACTACTCCATAACCCTAAAGTATTCTTTGTGTCCCCATAAGATACAGCGCCCCCCTCCAGCAGGAATTAGTAAGAGAAGCTACGCCCAAATTCCCAAATATACCAAGCTGACTTTGGAGATGTGTAAAGGTTAAAACCTTCCTTTTTAAGAAAAGAAAAGGGGAAGTGTTGTGGGATGGTCTGTATGTCAAATGTGTTGCTGATTGGTCAATAAATAAATCACTGATTGGCCCGTGGCCAGGCAGGAAGTATAGGCGGGACAAGGAGGAGAATAGAATTGGGAAGTGGAAGGCTGAGACACATAGACACTGCCAGCCGCCATCAGGACAAGGAAGATGTAAAGTACCGGTAAGCCACAAGCTACGTGGCAAGGTATAGATTAATAGAAATGGATTACTTTAAGCTGTAAGAACAGTTAGCAAGAAGCCTGCCACGGCCATACAGTTTGTAACCAATATAAGTGTCTGTGTTTACTTGATCGGGTTTGAGCGGCTGCTGGACTGGCGGGTGAGAGAGATTTGTCCTGACTGTGGACCAGGCAGGAAAACTCTAGCTACATCATAGCACATATATGTCTCCAGTATGGAGCTGTCACTTCACTAGGTACAACTGCCAAATGAAATCACCTGGTTTTCAAAATTCTAAGTGTTCTTTGATATTGTAGTTTTAAAGAGTTACAAAACACCGTTGTGAATTAACTTTGAATATTCTCCCCTACAATACGTTATAAAAATGGGGCATTTTATCAAATTGTCAAGTAGTTAAATATTCTAGTGTGATAATAAGAATTGCATATCAAAATGTTATTGGAAAATAGAAAATTAAGATAATTTGTTTGTAGCAAAAAGCAAGTCAGAAAACTGGATAGGTTTTAGTAAGTGAGACCACGATAGGCATATTGTCTCGTACTTCTCAGTACTGGCCTGTGGCTTACATATTTTGATGGGAACATTATGGAGTTGGGATTGTACTAAGAAACAATATGAAAATTGGCATTTATTTATTTCTAATAATTACAAACTCCATTGCTTGGATTTGAGTATTATATGACCTGATATAAATGCAGACCCAGAGAGAAGAGGTGCATTAAGCAAGATTCCAGTTCTACAGTTTGACCTGATGGTTAGGGATAATAGTGTCAGATTGCAATGTGGCTTGAATCATATGTTCTTAATTACCTCAGGAGAGTGCACATGAGTACCTGAGGTTAACCATGTTCCCATAACATACTTGGGGTGATTTGAGGGAAGATAGCCATTGAGGGAAGGGCATGCTTTTAAGAAAATTTGAGCTGTAGAATATGCAGTGTAAGCACCTGAGAGGTAGATGAGGCACACTCAGTAAAACACTGTGAAAGGATCAGCGTTACCAAACCCTTAGAGTCTTGGAGACTTCACTGTACATCTGTAACCTAGAGAGACAATAATATTTCCCAGAGAAGACGACAAAGAATTTCTCAACAATTCCAGGCTGGCTGAAGGCTTCCACTGACTGCTCTGATGCCAAGCAGCTCAGGTAGGTGAAAGACACTTGGGAACAGCCTGAGTCCTCACAGTCATGGCTTGTTGAAGGCATCCGCAGGTCTGCCTTGTGGTGCTGGGTGGGGAGGTGCCATTATGTTGAGTAATATATGATGGAGAAATGAGAGAGAAAGAGAAGCTTCATGTGCTGTGGAAAGAGGCAGCTCTGAAGAAGCAAATGTGGTAAGGAGCAGGTTGAAGTGGGTGGCCTACTTGCCACCCGGGGCCAGGGTTATATCTGGGCCTGGGAAACTGCATAGGGCCACGTCTGGGTCTGTGGTCCTACCGCAGCTGGGATCTGTGTTGGCATCCATGCCCTGTATTGCCACCAAAGGCCACAAGGATGCTTGGGGTCTGGGCTGCCACCTTTGGCCATTTTGGTGTCCAAGGGCCATGCCACCACTGGGACCATGCTGATCTTAGTGACTTGTGCTGCCACCAGGGGACATGATGACATCCAGTTCTGAGCTGCTGTCAAGGGTTATGTCTGGGTCCATGGCCCTACAACAGCCAAGGTCTGTGTTAATGTCCATGGCTTCAGTAACTACTGAAGTCTGTGCAGATGCCCAGGGTCTGATCAGCCAACTGAGTCTGTGTTGATGTCTGAAAGCCAAGGTGCTAATTGGGCCATGCTGAACAGAGTGACATATGCTGCCCCCTTGGGGCTGTGGTGACATCTGAGCCCAGGCTATAGTTTAGGGTCATGGTTGGGACTGTGGTCTTGCCACAGTCAGGGTCTGTGCTGATGTCCATAGCTCCTGTTATCTCCAAAGGTCATGCAAATACCTGGGGTCTACACTGTCACCTGAGGCCAGGTGGAGGTCTGAGGGTCAGGTTGCAGCTGGGGCCATACAGATCTGAGTGTCCTGCACTACCTCTAGGTGCCACAATGACATCTTGGGACCAGGCTGAGGCTGAGGGCTATGTCTGGGTATGTGGCCATACTGCAGCCAGGGTCTCCCTTGATGTCCTTAGCTTTTGATACTATTGAAGGCCATGACGATGCCTGGGGTTTGGGCCACTATTTGGGGCCATGTTGGTGTCTGGAGACAATACTGCCACTGGGGTCATGCTGATCTGATTGTCTTGCATCGCTACCTGAGGCCATGATGGCATCTAGGCCTGGGCTGATGCCAAGGACCTTGTCTGGGTCCATGGTCCTACTATAGCTGGGATCTGTGTTGACATCCATTCCCCATATTGCCACCAAAGGCTAGAAGGATACCCAAGGCCTAGGCTATAATCTCTGGCCATGTGGCATCTGAGGGCTGGGCTGCCACCCAGGACCATGCTTTTGTCTGGGCCAGGTTGCTGCTGAGGGCCATGCCTGGGTCCGTGGCCATTTTAGCCAGGGTCTGAGTTGATGTCTGTGGCTCCTGTTACCAGTTAGGATTGTGCAAATGCTCAGGGTCAGGTCAGCCACCTGGTACCTTGCTGCTGCTGGGGCCATACTAATCTGGGTGGCCTGTACTGCCACCTGAGTCATGGTGATATCTGGACCCTAGCTGCTGCTCAGGGCCATGTCTGGTCCATGTTTCTTCTGCAGCTGGGATCTTTATTGATGTCCATTGCCTGTGTCACCACAGGGGCTCATAGGAACCATGCATGTTGAAATCTTAGTAGTGCCGTGCTGAGCCTCCCTGCCTCTCTCTCATTTGCACTGGAAAAGTTGGCTCTGCCCTTGCTGGACACTGCAGCAGGAGAGAGATGGCCCCACCCCTCACCACAGGTGTGGGAGAGTTGGTCCTAATGGCCCAGGTGAGGAGAGCTGGCTCCACCCCTTGCCGGAGGGGGGCAGTCCCTGTGACTAGGACTGCCCAGCTCAGCTACCACCCAGAGCCACACCCTAGGCCTTGCGTTGGCCCACTCTAACATCTACCCCATCTATGACCTGCTGGAGAGCATGAAGGGACTGGTCCTGCAGAAAGAGAGCTGCCCTCGACTACATGATATTAATCAGGTCTAAAAGAAATAGTAGCACACACACTCTGCCTCTGCCTCCTGAGTGCTAGGATTAAAGGTGTGTGTCACCACGGCCTGGCCTCTATGTTTAATCTAGTGGCTGGCTCTGTCCTCTGATCTTCAGACAAATTTTATTTGTTAACAAGTAAAACAAAATATCACCACAGAGGGGAGGATATGGAGGAACTGGGAGGTGAACAGGATTGGGGTGCATTGTGGGAGCCCACAGAGGTTTCCTAGTGAGATCTGCGCTTGCTTTTCCCCAGCAAGACTGCATAAGAGGATTATTGGACCACTGGCCTGGGTGCCACGCGTTTGGAAGGGTCTACACTTGGCTGAATCCAGCAGGGGGAGGTCTTTTGCCTCACCCCTTGACATTGCTATAAAGATCCCTTTTGAATAAAGTTCTGAACTGGTGGGTATTATCCAGGTCCTCCCAAAGCTGTCCTGTGTTTCTGTCTTTCCTCTTGTTGGCTAGGCCTATCATTCTAATTAATATTTCTTATTCCTCTCTCCTCATAGGAACCCGGTAAAAGGTGGGGGCTGTTCCCCTACAGTGCATGATGTGAAATCCCCTAGGAATCAATAAAAAAGCATTTCTTAATAGAAATCATCTCGTTTTCAGGGCTTAGAATGTGTCCACTCAGTGAAGAAAGTTCATGCTCCTGTGAAAATTCAGTCAGAGTCTTTTCCTAGTAGATTCTGTCTGCCTGGGCCAAGAATCTATGTGAACACTAAATTCCTCTAATTGTAACACAGACCAAGATGACAGAAGAGCTTTGAACCATCTGTGGAAGCAATTAAACTCTAGGATAAGTGTGGGATTCCTGTAGATTCCAGGGCCTAGAGTATAATCCTAATTTTATTCTTCCAACAAACTGCCACATTCCCTGAACAATGGGCACTGTCTTCCATCATTACAACCACTCTGTAGAGCTCAACCTCCTCTCTGTCTACTAGAACAATTTATTGATTATACTGATCTCACTCATGTACTTCAGGATGACCACACTATCTCAAAATCACAACTCAGCCACATCTGCCAAGTCATTTAGACATGTTGACATTCAATTTCTAAATTAAAGAAACTAATGGATAGTTATGGAAATGTTCAGTGAGATCCATTATCTCCCACCTAATAACCTACTAATCATCTCCTTAAAACTAATTAACTCCTTAAAACCTGACATTTTTGAAGTAATAAAAATCAGGACTATTTATTAAGTAACAGAGGAAGCAGATACCCAAATCTCAAGGCCTACAGATTTTTGTTCAGTATGTATGAGTTTGAGATTACAGAGAAGTTGTTGGATTTATTTTAAGAAGGCATCTATGTTCACAACTGTACCATCAATACACATTTTCTTAGGAATCCAGAAACAAAATTATTTACTACTAAATCCAATCTAAAGGCCATTGGTAAAGGGAAGTTGAATGTTCCTGGAATTCCCTTCGTATTTACACACAACATTAAAGGAAGTGTGGTAAGAACTCAGATCCCAGATGCCCTATAAAATAATGATTTGCTTGATGTTTGAGGTTGAGAGGAACTGCCATCCTCATCTTTTCATCCACCGAAGTGTACTGAATGAGGCTTCTTCCAGATCCTGGGGCTATTGTGTGAGAAGCCAGAACTGTCTTCCACACCTCAAAGATCACAGAGAGGCAGAGGTACAACAGTTAGATATCAGCAGAAAGAGAGTGAAGAGACAGAGACACCAGCATTCCTATTAATCCAGAAAAAGCTATTATGTGGTACTCCCAATGTGCAGGGTGTCCTGTATCCTGAAGAAGCTGCTTTAATCCTAGGTGTTTGTTCACACCCATCACTCACCACCAGATGGTGGAAAATCAGCAGCGTCAGGCTCAGGCTACCACACTGTCTGGCCTTTCACAGTTATGTTTCTAAAAGGCCCTCTGGATTCCCAGGCTCCAGGACAAGGGTACTGAAGACTCAATAGATTCTACTTCTGATGGCAAATAAGGCTGGATGGCCAAGGCAAAGACATAGATACATGATCCATGGTATTCAAATATTTGTGTTATGAGGATGCACACACATTTCTGCTGCTTGGTTTGTTTGCAGACCGAGACACACATGCAGACAGTGAGGCTGTCACCTAGATTATTATAATACATCCAGTTACTGCTCAAAAGTGAAAGGTGAAAATATCATTTGTAATACACAGCAGAGCCACATATTGAGTAGTAATGTTTTCTGTTATAGTTTTCAAGTCTGTCCTCACTAGTCAACCCTTTATGATTAGGAATTATGGGAAATAGAAATAAATGGTAGAAAAGAGCAAATATGGAGGATCCAAAACTGAGAGAAAAATAAAACTCATTTACTCTGTGAGTATGAAAGTACCTCCAGTTTCATAAGGGATTGGAACCCCAAGTGGCATATGCTGTGGGATCAAGTTGCTATATGTTGACCTCCTGTGTAACTCCTCTTTGTACCATAGTAGGCATGGTTAACACTCTAAAATCTTACTTTTTATAAATCCTTAAAATGATCCTGATAAATTATCCTTTCAATTTAAAGAAATGACTATTCCAAACTCACAAACACTTCACAAGAAAAACACAGTATTTTTAACAGATCAGAATTATTTGAGTGAGTTAAAGATCTAATAGTCTCTTCTTTGTTGTATATTTCCTTACAACAGGATGTTTGTCTATATTACCCCCAATATATCTTTACATTTTATTTTTCAAAGTGGAGCTTATATACATTAGGAATGTCATGTAACTTGAAAATAAATGAAGTCTTTGGAGGCATGCATATCATCTGACCTTGGGTGTCTAGGAACCATGGTTTTTTGCCAAGTTGCTGAGATGAGCAAGCCTTGCAGCTGTGCCCATCCTAACTGGTTCCCAGTGATTTGCATGCACTCACTGCACAGCCTTGAGGACTTCTTCATATACCAGTCACACCCTGTGCAGTTGTCAGTGCAGTCAGGACTCAGCATGGACATGAGGGCCCCTGCTCAGCTCCTCGGGATCCTGCTGCTCTGGCTTCCAGGTGAAAAAGGACTAAAATGGGTATTTCACTAATACATAGTGATTATTGTCGACTGGCATTTGGGAGCAGTCCTTTCTTACCATGCTTAACTATGTGAGTATTTATTATATCTCCATTCCTAGGTGCCAGATGTGACATCCAGATGACCCAGTCTCCATCCTCCCTGTCTGCGTCTCTGGGAGGCAGAGTCAGCATCACTTGCCGGGCCAGTCAGGGCATTAGCAGTAATTTAATCTGGTTCCAGCAGAAACCAGGGAAAGCTCCTAAGCGCCTGATCTATGCTGCATCCACCTTGGCAGATGGGGTCCCATCGAGGTTCAGTGGCAGTGGGTCTGGGACAGATTATTCTCTCACCATCAGCAGCCTGGAGGCTGAAGACATGGCAGCTTATTACTGTCTACAGTATGCTCAGTACCCTCCCACAGTGATACAAGTCATAACATAAACCACCAAGGAAGCAGAAGTGAGAGGCTGGGCTGCCCCAACAACTCCTCTCATGAATCAGTCACTGAAACTGTTTCTCACAGGTCACAGGATTTCTATCAAAGCTCACGGAGATTCATTTGTTTCGATAAAAGAGGATACACAGTACTCTCAGGAACTTTTCAGATTTAATATTTTCTTTTACTGATGTATCCATTTCTTCTATTGTATCTCCATTTCTGAGCTTCTCTCTTCCATCTCATATATTCTGTTGGTAAAAGTTGCCTCTATAGTTCCTGTTTTAATTCCTAAATATTTTATTTCCAGGATTTAATCAGTTTGTGTTTTCTTTATTGCTTTTATTCCCATTTTCTTGTTTTGAACAGTTTTATTTTTTCCTTCTATTGTTTATTTGTTCTTGGTTTTACTTAAGAGATTTATTAATTTCCTTGAATTATTTGTTTATGTTTTCCTTGAGAGATTTATTAATTTCTTCTTTAAATTACACTATCATCTTCATGTAGTTGGTTTTAAGGTGTTTATCTTGTGTGTCAGCTATGTTGGATATTCGGAGCCTGCTGTGGTAGGACAGCTGTTCTCTGGTGGTGACAAAGCACCCCGGCTGTTATTGATCGTGTTCTATTGCTGGCATCCAGGCATCTGGGTTTGGGGTGATTTTATGTCTAGGTGCTGGTTTTGGGGTTTGTCTTGTTTGAGTTGGAGTTTTCCTTGGTTTCTGTTTCCTCTCTGGATTTTCAGAGAGTGTGTTTGCTGAGTGTTGCCTGTTTTACTAGCCTGCTAGGCTTGTGTTTTCAAGGTGCAGAGGGGAGCAGGGAGGATAGTTGCTGGTTTTTGAGGCTGGAGGAAGAGGATTTCAGGGGAAGCTGTTGTAAGGGATTCAAAGAAGGCATGGAGGAGGGGAAGTTTCCCGTGGTGTTCTTTGATAGAGCTAGGGTCGACCCTGAGAATTGGGTCTGAGGTAATAGAGAGTGGGGATGGTCTGCAGGCAGCCTACTTGGTCTTCTGGATGGCTTGCCTGTGGTCAAATGTGGGGTGCCTGTTTAATTTGGTGACTGAGACACAGAGATGAGGTCAGAAGGGAAGGGCAGTGGGGGATGGTCTGTGGGATCCATAGGAGAAGTGCACAGGGTGGATAAGAAGCTGCAACTGGTGTTGGTTGGTTTGTGCTATCAGGAGGTGTGCACAGGGGCATGGAAAGCTGCAGCTGGTGTTCTTTTACAGAGCTAAGGGTGACCCTGAGAAGTGGGTCCTGGGTAATAGAGAGAGTGGCGAAGGTCTGAGGTTCCTGTGTGACTTTCCAAACATAAGAATCCCAAATAATTTTTCCCTTCTAAACTGTTGCATCCACCATGATATTTGCATAGCGTTCCACAGTGAGGAACTTCCCTTGCTGGCCAGAGATAAAAATTCATCAGTAATCTTGCCTTGATCCTTCAGTTTCCTAAGTTTATATTCTCACAATGAAGTACCCTCTTCAGTTCCTAGGGTTGCTAATAGTATGGATTCCTGGTAAGGAGAGAAAGGGGGTACAGTAGGAGAATTGAGGGCGGATGAGCTCTAGGGTACCTGCTGTTCAAGTCTTTACTGTCCACATATGAAATGGAAGGTCTTGTCCTCTAGGATGCAAATGTGTGAGGTTTAGATCTATGAAAGTGAGATGTTAGATGAGACAGTATCTGTGATACTGGGAAGACTTCGACACAGATGGAATTGAATGGCCTGGTCTACAATATCATGAGAACCTCTTTAGAATGATGTACTCATATTTTTTAAATGTATTGGTTACACAGACAAAAATTTTATCCACAACATGTGAAATTCTCACTTGAAATACATGAGGTGAAGATAATCTTAAATATTGCTGATTTGAACTGATAGTAGAAGACTGGCCAGTCATTACATCTCTTATCTATGAGGCTTCTAACAAGGAATATATAGTTCCTGACTGATTCATTGGTACTGCATCATTTTTCACACTGAAAATTAACAGATCAGAGGCAGAGAATGTTTGAGTTTATTACTGCATGCACGCTATACATAGTCTACCCACAGTGACACAGACACCAACTAACTTTTTTCTTGCTTGGTGTGGCCCTACTTTCAAATGTGTTGCTTGTCCCAAGAGAAACATATCACTGTGTGTATGTGTAACATTATTTTTATCTCAATTTGTTTTATTTTTAGTTTAGATTCACTGAGTTATTTAAAGGGTTCTTTTTAAGTTTAGGAATTATTGTGTTCATTCTGAAAGATATACTTTTACTTTCATTTTTAATAATTATTTTGTCAATAGTTTGAAATCTATTAATATGAAAGAACTGTCACTTATGTTTATTATATTTGTTAATTTTTATGATGAAAATCTTTCCTTTGGAAATGTTTTTGGGATGAAGCCTCAATACACTAGTTTTGATTCGGCTAAAGGTGGGCACAATGTTGTAGTCTTTGTTACTCTTTTTTAATAAGAATACATTTTAGCAACATCTATGACTTAGAAGATAGAACCTATGATAGGACTTGTAAATGAAGCAAGTTGGATAAACTAGTGAACAAAATGAATAAAGAACACTGAAATAATGAAAACTTGTGTCCTCTGAAATAGTCCCTTCACAAGAAAATATATATAAAAAAAGGCAGGTAGCTAATAAGAAAAAAATGTGTATCTTGTTCAAGAACTGAAAGAATGAATGCATATCCTTTTCATACCTTAATCAATGGAAAATCATTTCTTGTGTAGTCAGAAATTTTCCTGTCCTGCCTGGGCTGGGCCCTGTGGTCAGGACGAATCTTTCCCACCTGTGTCCAATAGCTGCTTGGTCCCAAATTAACACACGGAGGCTTATATTATTTTCAAACTATATGGCCTAATGGTTCAGGCTTCTCACTAGCTAGTTCTCACATCTTAAATCAACTCATTCCTATAAATCTACACTTTGCCACGTGGCTTGTGGCAATACCTGTACTTTACATCTTGCTTCTCCTGGCAGCGGCTCACAATGTCTCCTTCCTCTCCTTTGTCCCTCACTATCTCTTTTGGATTTCCCTGCCTGGTTCCTTCCTGCCCTGTCATAGGCCAATGCAGCTTTATTTATCAACCAATCAGAGCAACATACATTCACAACATACGGAAAGACATTACACAGAAAGAAAGAATGTTTTTTACATTTATGGTCACTTTCTTATGATTATTTGTTCAGCACCAGGAGCAGGAAAATTAATTCGTAGTTCCCTATTCATTTATTCATTGCTATTTGATGAACTACAGTCTATGTATTGGTAATACAGACCTCTGTTTCAATTATGCCATCACAAATAATAACTTTTTCCATATTTTCCATGTGTAATAATCCTGGCTGTCCTGGAATAGGCTAGCCTAGAAGTCATAGAGATCTGCCAGCCTCTGCCTCTCCAGTGCTGGGATTAGGGGCATACACCATCACCACCCAGTGACAATTATTTTTACTATCCATCACTTTTACATTTTCATGATAAACATTTAAGATATGCCTTCCTATTATATTATTTTAAGTTTGTGCTCCTTCAGAGACACATTTAATAAACCTCAGGAAAGGTAGCTCCTAACTTCTACATTTATCATTCATAAAAAGAGGTATTTATCTGTAAAATTAATGAAAGTGGAGCAAAATAATAATTATTCAACTAATAGGGAATGAGTGCATACAACTCTTCATTTTCACTCCCAGTGTTTCGGTAATACAGCACTTATTAAGTGTCTAGTATTGGACAGATTGACAGATTTTATTATGGTCTTTTTGTATTAAGTATTATATTTTATTTTATTATTGTCATCCAGACATAGAAGATATGTTATATGATTTTTGCAATCATGACAAGCCTGCCTTACTCTTTCCTCTATCTATGTTGAAACACTAACACAAATTTTGCTTATTGCTCCCTAGGGAGGACCCACTCTTGCTAGTCAGAGATAAAAGCTCAGTTGGCATCCTCTGATGACTGATCCATCTCCACAGACTGCCTCCTCAAAATGAAGTTGTCTGTTCAGCTATTGGTGCTGCTGGTGTTCTGGATTCCTGGTGAGGACAGGGCAAAGTGAGAAAGCAGAATGGGTAAGGAGGATGGTACTGTGGGATGGTCTGTATGTCAAATGTGTTGCTGATTGGTTAATAAATAAATCACTGATTGGCCATTGGCTAGGCAGGAAGTATAGGCGGGACAAGGAGGAGAATAGAGCTGGGAAGTGGAAGGCTGAGGAAGAGACACTGCCAGCCGCCATCAGGATAAGGAAGATGTAAAGTACCGGTAAGCCACAAGTCACGTGGCAAGGTATAGATTAATAGAAATGGATTAATTTAAGCTGTAAGAACAGTTAGCAAGAAGCCTGCCACGGCCATACAGTTTGTAACCAATATAAGTCTCTGTGTTTACTTGATCGGGTTTGAGCGGCTTGGGACTGGCGGGTGAGAGAGATTTGCCCTGACTGTGGGTCAGGCAGGAAAACTCCAGCTACAAATGGCGCCCAACGTGGGGCAAGAGTTTCCACCTAAAACCTGAGAAAAAAGATTCTAAAACGGAGCTAAAAACAGCTTCCTAATTGTCTCTCTCAAATGAGCGGCAGCTGCCAGTTTGAGCTACTGGCGGGTTGCTGGCGTGCGCGCTCGACCTGCAGTATGGCGGGAATGAGGCCTCTGCAAGTGGCACATTAAGCTACATTGTGGATTTAGCCTTTGCTAGTACAAAACAAAAAAAGAGGTTTCTGGGCTACACGCTGCTTGGATAAAAGCATAGACCCACGATAGCTCTCAGAGCTGGTGGTAAAGTACCACGCCATGTTGGGAAGCTGAGGTGGGCGGAGCCAGCAGCCACAGCTGCTGCAGCTTAAAGCAATAGATTCACAATAAGACAGATTCAGATGTAATAGTTTAAAATGTGTGTAAAATATACGTAGGCTTGAAAGAGACAAAAAAAGGTGATATATACAGTATAGAAACAAATACATGGTTTTAAAAAATAAAGTCTTTAAAGAGACAGTAAAATTAATATAAAAAATAAGCCACGTAGAGATGACTATTACACAGAGAGTCTGGATTGTGTTGTCTTTGGGATTCTTAACTACAGAGAGATATTTGATTGTAAAGGAAGCTGAGTTAAACCAGTATGTATATTTTAAAGATACTTTGACTTCAAAATTTGGATGTAAGGATATGTTGCTTTGGAAAAGAGTCTCTTTTGTTTCCACAGAAAGCAAGAGGCTATGGATTTGTTCCAGAGTAAGATACATCAGGTTTGACCAGCCAAGACCCCCTGAAAGGTCTCCGATGACACCATGGCCCAGATGATCCAACATCCAGAACCGTTTCAAGACAACTGGCTCAGATGATACAGCCTCACGGACTACTCCATGATCCTAAAATTTTCTTTGTTTCCCCAGAAGATACAGCGCCCCCCTCCAGCAGGAAGTAGTAAGAGAAGCTACGCCCAAATTCCCAAATATACCAAGCTGACTTTGGAGATGTGTAAAGGTCAAAACCTTCCTTTTTAAGAAAAGAAAAGGGGAAGTACTGTGGGATGGTCTGTATGTCAAATGTGTTGCTGATTGGTCAATAAATAAATCACTGATTGGCCATTGGCTAGGCAGGAAGTATAGGCGGGACAAGGAGGAGAATAGAGCTGGGAAGTGGAAGGCTGAGGAAGAGACACTGCCAGCCGCCATCAGGATAAGGAAGATGTAAAGTACCGGTAAGCCACAAGCCACGTGGCAAGGTATAGATTAATAGAAATGGATTACTTTAAGCTGTAAGAACAGTTAGCAAGAAGCCTGCCATGGCCATACAGTTTGTAACCAATATAAGTCTCTGTGTTTACTTGATCGGGTTTGAGCGGCTTGGGACTGGCGGGTGAGAGAGATTTGCCCTGACTGTGGGTCAGGCAGGAAAACTCCAGCTACAGGATGGGCCTTGGGTATCACTGCTGATTACATGTATCCTGTCCATTTATGAGAAGACAGAGTGGTCTTATCCTCCAGCATGAGGCCTGTGAGGTTTACATCTTTTAGTGAGAGGTTTCAGATGGGAGAGAACTTGTTTTATAATGAAGATTATGACACAGATGGAATGGGATGGTGTAATTTATGCCTTGAAGTCCCCCTAGGACTTTCAATTCACTTGGCTTGTCAATAAGGAAATTTTAGTGTATAAAGAATTGTATGTAAAAATAAACACCTCATTTGAAATAAATATCAAAAAAGAATATATGAAGATTTTTATGAAGTGTGTCCTTAACTTTGCACTTCTCTGTTTTTATTTCAGCTTCCAGAGGTGATGTTATGATGATCCAAACTCCAACCTCCCTGCCTGTCAGCCTTGGAGATGAAGCCTCCATCTCTTGCAGGTCTAGTCAGAGCCTTGTATTAAGTAGTGGAAACATGTATTTGGAATGGTACCTGCAGAAGCCAGGAGGTCAGTCTCCACAACTCCTGATATACAAGATTTCCAACTGATTTTCTGGAGTCCCAGACAGGTTCAGTGGCAGTAGGTCAGTCACAGATTTCACACTCAAGATCATCAGAGTGGAGCCTGAGGATTTAGGAGTATATTACTGCATGCAATGTTTGTTTCTTTCTCCCACAGTGATGCAGGCACCAACCAAAAACATCCTTGCTTGGGGTGGCCCAGCTGTCAAATATGTTACTTGTCTGTGTGAGAGAGAGATTGAGGATCTCGAGATTATTGCTTTCAGCTGAGGGATTTGGAGCATGAGTGCCTGACTTGGTTACCCCTCAAGGGTCCTGCAACTCAGTTCTCTTTAGCTGCAGTAACAATGAAATTGTCTTGAAAGAATGGTGAACACATGAATTCTCAGCAACCATGAACGACTGGGCTAAGACAGAGTGAAAACCCATCCTGTTTGAATAGTTCTTGTCTGCCTTCATCACTCAAAACTATCCTGTAAAATAGACAGGAAATTGAGAGATACTCCCTTGTTAAACTTTGCCCTTCACTATATAATTACTTCATTTGTCACATTTTGTGCCTTTGACTTAAGTTCCATTTTATTAATATAAATATTGTATATTCTCCTTTCCTTTGTTTTCTCTTTGTGTAAAGCATGTTCATTGGCTCCCCACATTCAGACTATGTTACTCATGAAGTATTTCTTTCTGATGAACAAATAGTTCTTTTTATCTTCTTTCAGCTATTGTTACCATTTTGACTGTTTTATTCCAAGTACTTGCACAGTTAATGATGGGTAGGAACATATCCATGCTAGAATTTTCTGGTTATTTTTAATATTTTCCTTCCATTGTTCCAATTTGCTTTTGGTTTGTGTTTTTATGTATTGATAAAGCTTTAACTTTTTCTTCTACAGTTATGTAAATTTGGTGAATTTAATGTAAGCCTATTTTCAGGTTAAATTACTTTTCTTTAGTTTCCTGAGAATGTTTATTTTTCTTTCATTTCTTAAGTTTTCTGCTAATTGTATTTTTTGGGGGGCAGGGAAATTTTGCTGTTGTTTCTTGCTAGAACTTTGGCTATATTACCCAATTATCTCCTATATGTTATATTCTTATTAAGAAATTCATGTCAGTCTAGTAGGATTCCCTTCAATGTAACTTAGGCCTCTCTCTCTCTCTCTTGGTATTTTGGACAGTTGTTTTGCATTGAATTTATTTGAGAGTCTTTGAGCTTCCAGGACCTGCATGTTCAGATAGAACTTCATTAACTATATTTTCTGTATATTTACCTTTCTCTCCTCTTTTAATAAAACTAACAATATAAGTTTCTATTCACTCAGTGGTGTCCCATATACTGCCTGTGTTGTTCATTTTAAATTTGTTTTATTTTAATTCAGTATATACTTTGGAAATTTAAAAGCATAAATAGTGATTATTTCATATTTTTATTTTTACTCCCAATTATCTTCTTCCCTATAACACTGAAACTCTTATTCTCAACAACCTCCTCCATCTGGAGTGACTTTCTTTGAGTCAGTGAGTTAATTTTCTTTGCTTGCATGAACATGAGTTGGGTCTTATGTACTGAAACATAGAAGCTTGTTAACAGCTAATGGCAATAATTCCTATAATACTGAAGAGAATGGCATAACTTTTCCCAGAAGCCATTAACTGCCAATAGCCAATAGTCTGTTATTGAAGAGTAGGAACTCATCAGGCTCTCCTCCATTCATGATAAAATGTTGATGGATCTAATCTTGTGCAGGGAACCACAGCAGTGAGTTCATAAGTACAATGATTGTGTCCAGAACCCACTGTTTCAGAGTTCCTTGCTTTACTTTTGTTCTTTCATTCTTCCTACATTCTGTTGGAGATGTCCCTTGAGCCTGAAGAAGGGATATACATATCCTGTTGAGGATTAGTGTGAACATAAGTGACCCTAAAAATTCTATGAGTGAACACTTACAACTGATAAACAACTTTTGTCAAGTGGCCAGATACAAGATTAACACACACACACACACACACACACACACACACACACACACACACACACAGACACACACACACACACACACACACACACACACACACACATATATATATATATATATATATATATATATATATATATATATATACAGTAACCCTCCTATATACAATGATAAATGGGATGACAAAGAACCAGAGAGTCAACACCCTTGACAATAGCCTCAAATAATATAAAATGTCTTGGGGGTAACTCTAACCAACCAAGTGAAAGACTTGTATGACAAGAACTTCAAATCTTTGAAGAATAAATTGGAGATGATGATTGAAAGATCCCCAAAGCTCATGGTTTGGTAGCATTAACATAGTAATAATGGTCGTCTTACCAAAAGCGATCTACATATTCATTGCAATCCCCATTAAAATCCCAACACAATATTTTACAGACCTTGAAAGAACAATACTCAACTTTTTGAAAAACAAAAAGCCCAGGATAGCTAAAACAATCCTGTACAATAAAACTACTTCTGGAGGTATCACCATCCCTGATTTCAAGTTCTACTACAGAGCTACACTAATAAAAACCACATTTTATATATATATATATATACATATATATATGTATATATATGTATGTATATATATATATATACACACACACACACACATATATATATATATATATATATATATATATATATATATATATATATATATATATATATGGTTTTTTTGAGACAGGTTTTCTCTGTGTAGCTTTGGAACTTACTCTAGCCCAGGCTGGCCTTGAACTTACAGAGATCCACCTGCCTCTGCCTCCCAAGTGCTGGGATTAAAGGTGTGCGCCACCACTGCTGGGCTCACATGGTATTGTTATCAAAACAGGCAGATAGACTAATGGAATGGAATCAAAGACCCAGACATAAATCCACACACCTATGGACACCTGATTTTCAACTAAGAAGCCAAAGTTATACAATGGAAAAAAGAAAGAATCTTCAACAAATGGTGCTGGTCTAACTGGATGTTGGCATGTAGAAGAATGCAAATAGATCCATATCACCCTGCACAAAACTCAAGTCCAAGTGGATCTAAGACCTCAATATAAATCCCGATACACTGAACCTGATAGAAGAAAAATTGGGAAATGGTCTTCAACAAATTGATACAGCAGACAAGTTCCTGAATAGAACACCAATAGTAGAGACATAATTACTGACAATTAATAAATGGGATCTCATGAAAATGAAAGGCCTCTGTAAGGTGAAGGACACTATTACTAGGACAGAATGGTCATGTACAGAATGGGTAAAGATTTTCACCATCCCAATCTAACAGATGGCTGATTTCTAAATGATATAGAACTCAAGACACTAGACTTCAATAAACCAAATAATCCAATTAAAAAATGGAATACAGACCTAAACATAGAATCCTTAGCAGAAGACTCTCAAATGCTGGAGAAACACTTAAGGAGATATTTCATATCCTTAGCCATCAGGGAAAAGCAAATCCAAGTAATTCTGAGATTATACACAAGTTCTGTCAGAATGGCTAAGATCAAAAACACATGTGACAGCTTGTGCTGGATAGGATGTGGAGCAAGGTGAACGCTCCTCCATTGCTGGTGGAAATACAAAGTTGTACAGCCACTTTGATAATCAATGTGGTGGTTTCTTAGATAATTGGAATCGACTTACTTCAAGACTCAGCTGAACTACTCTTGGGCATATACCCAAAGGATACTCAATCATGCCACAAAGACACTTGCTCAACTATGTCTATAGCAGCTTTATTCATAATAGCCTAAAACTGAAAACAACCTTGATGTCCCTCAACTGAAGAATGGATAAAGAAAATATGGCACATTCGCATAATGGAGTATTAATCAATCCATGACTTCATGAAAATTGCAGGCAAATGAACAGAACTAGGAAAAAAAATCATCCTGAGTAAGGTAATACAGATGCAGAAAGACAAACATGGTATGCACTCATTTATAATGAATACTAGCTGTAAGGTAAATGATAACATGGTAAAAATGCACAGGCCCATAGAGGCTATTTAATAAGGAGACTCCATGGAGGGGATTCACGGATTTTCATGGGAAGGGGAAGTGGAAGAGATCTTGTGGGTGGACTGGTGGTAGGAGGGGATGGGAACATGATGGATAAGGTGGGTGTGAGGTAGGTGGAGAGTACCAAAAGAGTCAACAGGAAAGGGGGTTATTTTAGGGCCAGGTAGAAACATGGTGCTGAGGAAATGCTCAGGAATCTACAAAATAATCCAAACTACGACTACTAGCAAAAGGGGATACTTAGCCTGAATTGGCCACCTCCTGTGACCAGGCAAGACTACCAGTAAACAGATTGGGACACCCATCCAGCCACATAACTTTTGACCTACAATCTGTGCTGCCAATGGGATGTGGTAGAGTAAGGGATGATAGAGATTGTTGGAGGGGCCAATCAATGACTAGTCTAGCCTGAGACCCAAGCCACAAGAATGAGCCTACCCCTGACTCTGCCTGGAGCACCAGGACCGAGAGGCTAAATAGCCAAGATACTTAGGATAGAATCAAACACAAATGGAGAAAAAAAAGTCAATGTAATGATGCTTAAGTATATTCTGCTATACTCATACATTGGTGCCTAGCCCAACAGTCCTTCATCCAGCAACTAGTGGAAACAGATGCAGACACCCACTTTCTACTATTAGGGCAAGCTTGGGGAATCCTGCTGAAGAGAGAAAGGAATTATTGTAATAGCCAGAGGGGTCAAGGACATCACAAGAAAACACACAGAATCAATTAGCCTATGCTCATAGGAGCTCACAGAGACTGAACCAACAACCAGGGGGCCTACATGGACTATCTAGACCCTCTGCATATTTGTGACAGTTGTATAGCTACGTCTTCTCGTGGAACTCTTAACATTATGAGCAGAGGCTGTTTCTGACTTTTGCTGACTTTTGCGACCCTGTTTCTCATACTGGGCTACCTTTCCCAGCCTTGATGCAAGGCAAGGTGTTTAGTTTTACTACAGCTCAAGATGCCATGTTTTGTCAACATCCATGGGAAGTATGCCCTTTTCTGAATAGAAATTGGCGAGGCAAGGAAGGGGCGGCAGATGATGGGGGAGCATGGGGGAAAAGAGGGAGGGGAAACTGTGCTTGGGGTGTAAAATAAATAATAAAAAATAAAACATAGATTGTGTTACCTATAAGGTCTTCCACTATACAATGATGTAGTACAAGATTTATCTTCTTAAAATAAAAAATAAAATAGTGAATCACAGAAGAAACATCCCTTAGCAATCCAATTCCTCATTTTATTGAGTCCATAAAAGAAAGTTTAAAATCATAACTTGTCCCTTGTGGGTTGCCCCTCCATCACTGCCCTCTGTCATTCTTTACAATGTTATTTCCTTCTGATCTTTATTATCATTTTGCTTTTAGTAAAGTTCCTTGCTGCTTGGCAAATCATGTTAGTATGTGTTTAATCATATACTTAAAATTCAGCAAACACTATCCAGACATTGACCATCAGTAACAAAATGTTTCTGGAATGTTTCAGCTGACTTATGGAAGCATTCTTCTTCTATTAAGAGTGTTCTGAAGGATGATCATTCCAGATTCTGGGGTCTGTCATGTGAGCAGGCAGAACTGTGTTGTAAGATTCATAGAACTTAGAGAAGCAGTTATGATAGGAATATGTGAGCAGCAATACAAGGAAAGAGGAAAGCTGGTATACCACACACAGTCTTAATCCAGCCTTAAGGCTGGTGCATGCTATTCTCAATTGATTCATGGGAGGGGGATTTTGAAGAAATTGACTCATGGTAGGAGTTTTTCTAACACATAGGATTGAAGACCAGGATGCAAGAAAATCAGCATGATCAAAGACACCACTTTCTGTCCTCCAATTGATAAAAGATGGAATACTCCAGAATCTCCCAGGTCTTTGACAAGGGTTTGGAAGTCCAGACTGGTGCTACTTCCCTTGAAAATGAAGAAAACTAGCACATACAAAGCAAAGACATAGATGTGAGATAATTCACAATCAAGTGTTTCTTCAAATATGAGATTCCAATATATTATTAAAGATACCTGTACTCACTTGTTAGAGACTGAGGCTTTGTCTTTGGATATATAGAGAAGCTGTTACCATGGTCTAGATTGGTTGCCAGTCACTGAATAAAAGCTAAGAATGCTACATTTATAGTGAATAGCATGGTCATGTAATGAGAGGCAGTGTTTTTGGTTAAGGTAATTAGCCAGGTAGTACTTGTTGATGATTTGTGTTCATCAATAGTGGGAGATAGTAGCACAATGCTTCAAAACAGTCTAAGATTAGATTTACTAGCATGGGGAAAATGTGTTCCATTTAGTCTCTGGTTATGAAAGGCATACTTTCAAATGATAGTGGAACTGTGAGTGACACATTTTGAGAGTGCATGACACTACCTCTGTTCAAGCAGTACCTTTCTTTAACTTTTTCTGGAATGATCAGTACTAAAACTTTCAAACTGTATTTTGAGTTCACTAGAATGGTACAGATGAACTGTCTTCTTTATTTCAGGAAGATAAACTATTTTAAATTTAAGAGTATATTGCACTTAGAACACAAAGCTTTTCCTACTCAGAATTTTGATAGAGTCAGTTAACAATTTAGTAGCCTTCTGGTCTATTGTACTTCCACTGAAGATAATATTCTTCTTTATTTATTGTTAACAATTAAGTATTGTGTCAAATAGTGCTATTTCCTCTACAAACTTAGAAAATAATCTCAAAAATGTCTTTAGTAGTATAGGATCTTTATAGAAGAAATGCCTCCTCAGGAGAAAAATATGGATTGTCTTGGTCTAGCTTGGGACATTTGGGGCAAAAGCCTGTGCTGAATTACTGAGATAAACAATTCTGTAGTTGTACCTAGATCTGATGATCTTCTGATGTTTGGCATGTGTCCAAAGCAAAATTCAATGCTACAACGACATATTAATTGGCGGTCACACAATGGGTTAAGAGTCGGTCCCAGATAGGACATGGCATGCATGTGATGGCTCCTGCTCAGCTCCCAAGGACTACAGTGGGAATTTAAGTGTGACACTGTGATCAGTCTTGCCTGGTACACTGGGGAAGTCCTTGCTCACTCTGCTTAATTTTTAAAATTTTTATGTATCCAATCCCAGGTGACAGATGTGACATCCAGACGACCCAGTCCCATCCTCTGTGTCTGCATCTCTGGAACACAGAGTCACCATCACTTGCTAGGCAAGCCAGAATATTAGCACTTATTGGAACTATCCTAGCCAAAACTTGGTGAAATGGTTAAACTTCTGATCTATTATAGTTCAGCATGTAGTTGGGAGACTGAGACACACAAGCAGACAGGCTGTCCCTTAATAAGTATGATGTCTCCAGTTACTGCTCAAGATTTAGTAGTGAAAATATGGTTTGTAATACATAGGAGAGATATGTATTGAGTAGCAGTGTTTTCTGTTGTAGTATTCAAGTCTGTCATTACTAGTCAGTCTTTCATGCTGAGGAATTTTGGGAACAGTATCAAATGAGAGAAAAGTGGCTAAATATGGAGGATCCTAAACTGAGAAAAGAGTGCATCTCATATAATTTTGTGGGTGTGAAAGTACCTCCATCTTCAGATGAAGTCAGAAGTCCAAGTAACACATGTTGTTGGGGGCAAAGTGCTGTGGGATGTCTTTCTGTACACTGTGAATATGTGTTGCTCTGATTGGTTGGTAAACAAAGCTGCATTGGCCTATGGCAGGGCAGGATGGAGCCAGGTAGGAAAATCCAAGAGAGATAGTGAAAGGATAAAGAAGAGTAAGGGAGATGCCAAACCGCCATCCAAGGAACAACATGTAATGGGACACATGCAAAGCAGCAGAACACGTGGTGATACATAGATTAATAGTTATGGGTTACGTTGTAAGAGCTAGCCAACAAGGAGCCTGCCATAGGCCATAAGTTGATAATTAATATAAGCCTCTGAATGATTATTTTCTAAGCAACTGCAGAACCTCAGCGCCAGGCATGACAACACAGGAAAACTTCCAGCTATAGTCAGTGTTATATGTGCACATGCTGTGTATGTCTCTCTTTGTGCTATAGTAAGCATGGCTAAGTGTGCTAAATTTTACCTTTTAACTTATTAAAATGGTTTTTGTAAATTATTCTTTTAATTTAAAAAATGGCGCACGCCTTTAATCCCAGCACTTGGGAGGCAGAGGCAGGCGAATCTCTGTGAGTTCGAGGCCAGCCTGGACTACCAAGTGAGTTCCAGGAAAGGCTCAAAGTTACACAGAGAAACCTTGTTTTGAAAAAAACAAAACAAAAAAAAGATTACCCCAAACACACAAAGACTTCTCAAGGAGAGTACATTTTTTTTTTTTTTGGTTTGGTTTTTTAGATGGTGTTTCACTACATAGCTCTGGCTATTCTGGAACTCACTCCAGAGTAGGCTGGCCTTGATCTTGGAGATCTATTTGCCTTTGCCTCTCAAGTGCTGAGAATAAAGTCATAAAAATTATTTGAAGTAGTTGAAGATTTAATAATCCCTTCTCTGTTGAATATTCCCTGACAGTCAGATATTTGTTTATATTACCACTAATACATTTTAAAAATATATTATTTAAAATAGAGCTTAGGTATAGTACAAAGCTTCAAATAACCTCCAAAATATCATCTATAATTTTAAAACTTTAAAAAAGAAGTGCAGCCTTTGATGTGATCTGATCTTCAGCATTTGGGGACACAGGACTTGTGCTCAGTTACTGAGATGAGCAAGCCTTGCAGCTGTGCCCATCCTAACTGGTTCCCAGTGATTTGCATGCACTCACTGCACAGCCTTGAGGACTTCTTCATATACCAGTCACACCCTGTACAGTTGTCAGTGCAGTCAGGACTCAGCATGGACATGATGGCCCCTGCTCAGCTGCTTGGGCTTCTGCTGCTCTGTCTTCCAGGTAAAAAATGACTAAAATGGGAATTTCACTGTTACACTCTGATTAGTGTTGACTGGCATTTGGGGGTAGTCTTTTCTTATTATGCTTAACTATGTGGATATTTATTATATCTCCACTCCTAGGTGCCAGATGTGACATCCAGATGACCCAGTCTCCAACTTCCCTGTCTGCATCTCTGGGTGACAGAGTCACCATCACTTGCAGGGCCAGTCAGGGCATTAGCAATTATTTAAGCTGGTACCAGCAAAAACCAGGAAAATCTCCTAAGCGCCTGATTTACGGTGCATCCAACTTGGCAGACAGTGTCCCATCAAGGTTCAGTGGCAGTGGGTCTGGGACAGATTATTCTCTCAGCATCAGCAGCCTGGGTTCTGAAGACAGTGCAACCTATTACTGTCTACAGTCTGTTCAGTATCCTCCCACGGTGATACAAGCCATAACATAAACCTCAGTGGAAGCAGAAGTGAGAGGCTGGCTGCCCCAACTGTTACTCCTCATGAGTCGCTCACTGTAACCATTTTTTCATATGTCATAGGATTTTTAGCAAAGCTCACAGAGAGACATTAGGTTTTGTAAAGCAAATATGTTGTAGTTTTGCAGAATAAAGAGAGTTTAACTATCCTCTCTTTGCCATAACTATCTTTCTTTCCATTCATCTCCTGTACTACAGCGTACCAAAGTATTTTCTACATTAACCGAGGACACAGTCATTCCCTGTGAGGAGTCTGAGTTGCATCACTAATTGGAACCCATACATAACAATGGAAGCTCCTGTGAACATTCCAGCACACATTATTTAAATATATAAAATAATTTTCTAAGTGCCAGTGTTTAAAAGGTAGGGAAACCCAGATGTAGTAGCAAGAATTTCCACCTAAAACCTGAGAGAGCTTAAGCCGAGATTGTAAGTGTAGCTAAGAGCACCTTCCTAGTTCATGTCACTCATGGCAGGCCAAGTTACAGTGAAGTGTCCCCTGGTTGTGGACGGTTCTTTAGTGTGCTGGCTGAAGCTACATGGCAGATTCCTGCCAAGTTACACAGAGGTTTCTCCAAGCCCTGCAACACACTGTGTGGCAAATTTAGCGTTTGCTACTATAGACAAAAAAAAAAAAAAAAAAAAAAAAAAAAGAGGTTTCTGGTCTACCTGCTGCTGGATAGAGGCATGAACCCACAGCCTCCCAGAGTAAGCAGAGAGTATGGGTCCCAGAGCTGGAGATGAATTACCCTGGCCATATTGGGAAGCTGAAATGGGTGGATTCAGCAGCCAAGGCTACAGCTTCTGTTCTAGCCACACTTCAGTTTAGATAATAGATTCACAAAAAGACAGATTCAGATGAAATAAACCTCTAAATGGTTTACATTTTATGTAAAAATGTAAGTAGGCTTGGAATATAGAAGAAAATGAATATAAACAGTTCTATAAAACAGTTTTAAAAAATAAAGTCTTTAAAGAGACAGTAAAAATAATATAAAAAATAAGCCATGTAAAGATGGAAATCACACAGAGAGTCTGGATTATATTGTCTTTGGAATTTTTAACTGCAGAAAGACATTTGATTGTAAAAGCTGGTGAGTTAAGTGAATATGTATATTTTAAAGATATCGGGACTTCAAAGTTTATGTCTAAGGATATGTTACTTTGGAAAAGAGGTTCTGTTTTTGTTTCCACAGAAGATGAAAACCTGTGGATTGCTTCCAGGCTAATATGGTTTGATCAAGGAAGACCTCCTGAGAGGCCCAGATGATCCAACATCCAAATAGCTTCAAGGCAACTGGCTCAAAAAATACAACATCATGGACCATTCCAGTCAGGACTTGACCATAATTCTTAATTTTCTCAGGATCCCCATTAGATTGCTAGCGCCCTTATCCAACAGGAAATAGTATGAAAAACTATGCCCAAATTCCTAATGTATTGTTTATAAATGTTTATTTTTATTTAAAGCAGGTTGATTATAAATGCAATCTCTTTCTAAAGAAGAAAAGGGGATAGTATAGATATGATAGGATGAAAGGGTAGATTATTGAATCTACTTTTAAAGAGCAACAACTTGTTTGAAATGTTTTACGTTGCTATGGGTTTTAGTTTATTGATACAAATTTAGAGTTGATTTTACTATACTACATATATTTCTACTCTCATTTAAGGTATTATATTTATGTAACTCATTTAAATTGTAGTGGATAATTAAGAAATCCAGATTAATAATTAGTCTTCTCTGATAGTCAAACTTATAGTCATGTTAAGTTTTCTAGGTACATATAGATATATTTCAATTAGATAGTTGATCTTCAAACACTTCAAAGACCTACAGAATATGGCATTGAAAATGTTTTAAAAACTTAGACTTTTCTGGACAATGAGACACGTCTGCTCCTGGAAGTACCAATTACTTCAAGGAAGATGATGGGCACTAAAGGCACTCCATATGGAGTTTATCTACTTCTGGCAAAAATAGCCATTTGGGCAAGAAACTGCTCTTGCTTGGACTGCTGATAATATTTTATATAAACTGGACATGCACAACCTATGGAAGATGATCACTGAACTTTGAAAAGCAAAATGATTCTTCATGTTCTTGCTTTGCAGAGGAGACTGCCAAATATTCTACATGACACAAGCAGAAATGACTAAAAAACTCTCGGCCTATAGGCTGAAGATGGATGCCCTAATGTTGCAGAGGAATTTTGGATGACTGTCCAGGCAGGCAACTGTCTCTGTCATTTCCAGAATTTTGAAAGTTGCTTACAATGCTCTTCCTGTTTACTTAGGTAATACTGTATCCTTCTGAGGTCTTTGATGTAGTTGAAGACTAGATAGTTATAATTTTTCTTGGTTATGATAAAAGATAAATTAGATATGGAACTTTAGACTCACAAATATAGGATAGATAGAATATTTTCTTTAATTTTCCAAATACAAATAGACTCGATTGTATCTATAATTCTTGCTTGATGACTGTTCTATTATATGTAATTTTATTATGTTAAAGTTAAAATCTTCCTTTTTGATTAGACAGAAAAGGGGAAGTGCTTGGAATGTCGTTCTGTATGCTGTGAATGTTTGTTGCTCTGATTGGTTGATAAATAAAGCTGTTTGGCCAATGGTGGACAGAATAAGGTTAGGTGGGACATTCCAACTAGAGAGAGAGGAAGGAGAAAGGCAGAATTAAGGAAATGCTCCTAACTGCTGCCAGTGGCAGCAAGATGTAAAGTACGGGTCAGCCATAGGCCAAGTGGCAAAGTATGGATTTATAGAAATGGGTTAATTTAAGATTTAAGAGCTAGCTAGCTAGAAGCCTGAGCCATTAGGCCATATAGTGTGAAAGTAATATAAGCCTCTGTGTGTCTATTTGGGTCTGAGTGGTAGCAGGCACAGGCAGGACTACAGAAAACTTACAACTACAGAAGTTGACAGCAGAAAGTTGTTCTGGATTTTCAAAAAAAGCTAGAGCCCATGTGTCAGAGAAAGAGGTTGCCTAGCCATGATTCTTTGCTGTGTCTTGAAATCCCCTTAATGGGCTATTGATTCTCTTAGCTCTCTATAGCACTTCACTTAGATTTCTAATGGTTCCTGTGTCCACTGGTCTGCTAACAAGTATCAAACAGTATTGAAAAACATTCATATGACTTTTAATCACACTGAGTGAAGTGGAATATAGACTTGTTTATATGAAATCACAGGGAGAAAATGGTTGTCTTAAATAGGATCCCAGAAGTAGTATTAATGAAGAACATGTATCCCATAGCAAAGCTTCATAAACTACAGAGATCTGTACTCCATTGTCTTTTTTTTTTTTTTTTTAGATATCATGTGTGGGTAAGCTCTATTTCCTGTCTCTTTATGGTGTTCCATCCATCTACTTGTCTATCTGTGCACCAACAGTACACACAGACTTAATTACTGTAGGTTAATACAAGAGAGAATAATAAGTTAGAAAATATAATACCACTTTTCTAGCCTTCTGATTTTCTTTGCTATGATGTGCCTTGACTTTCCACATGAATTGTAGGAAAACTCAGTTTAACTGTTTCAAGAATTATTTAAGGAATTTGAGTTGTATTACAATGACTGTATGTGCAAATTGGAGAAGAAATACATTTAAAAGTGGTTCATGGAGCTGGAGAGAATGCCCAGTGGTAAAGAGCAGCTGATTCTCTTTAAGATGACCTGGGTTTAATTCTCAGCATCCACACAATGACCCCCAACTATCTTTAATTTTAGTTCCACAGGATTCTGCATCCTATCCTGGCCTTTGAGGGCACTGGACATACACACATTTTGCTTACAAACATGCAGTTAAAACACTCATTAATATAAAAATATTTTTTTAATTCTCTTTTCATGTGTATGCCCATAAGAGCAAGAGGATTATAGTATGATCATTTACTCATTACAATGTTTCATCTCAGTGAATGCTTACTATCTTAATTCCTTAGTTTTTTTTCAAAGCTAGAACTATGTGGTAGCCATCATGATAGCTATGATGCTTATAATAGAAAAAAATAAACCTTGAGAAAACACAGCTAATTTTTAAGCTAGGAAACCTCAGATTCTGGGATTTCTTGTGTGCACATGTGAATAGATAGACAAGAGAGAAAGACATATAGATAGACAAAGAGACAGATAGACAGATAATCTCTATCTGGCCATTCAACTATCCATCCATAATGCAAAACAGACTGTTAATTCATAGATAAATAACCTAAGATATTCTATTCTATTTTGCTGTATATTATTATCTTAATAAATTTCATGTCATATAAGTACCTTTTTATGACTCCTGAAATTCATTAAGGATATTAATGAGACTTCAGGGGATAATAGATGTCTAGATATTTTTGATCTGTGACTCCATGGATAATCAAGGACAGTTAAATTGAAGAGAAAAGGGGAGAAATACCATTAGACTTCTTAGAAAAGGAGATAAGAAGGGCCAGAGCAATGCCTCCACAGTTAAGAGCACTGGCTGCTCTTGCAGAAGACCTGGGTTTACTTTCCAGAATGCACCTCATGCTCCACAACCTTTTGTAACTCCAGTTCCAGAGAGTTAATGACTTCTGACTACCTTGGGTACAGGTATGCTCACTGTCATATGTAAATGCAAGCAAAAATGCTCTTATGTGTAAATGAAAACAAAGCATCTTTAAAAGCAAAGAAAGCTGAATAGCAAGAAGTTGAAAGAATACAGAGTAGAAAGTGGGAAAAAATCTGTAACTCAAATGAGAACAAGAACTCTGTTTGTGGGATTCGGTGCTGGGAACATCACAGGCTAGAACAAGCAGCCCTGGTGGGATAGACTGTCATAACTACACACAGAAAAACCTCACAGCACTTTTAATCTTTAGTACCACTGATGACATTTAATGTTTTAGGAATTCTTCTGGAATGCAGGCTGGGTCTTGAGGAGAAGTCTATTCTATCATTCTCTGCAGATTGAGCTAGTCTGTAGACCTGGAAAAAAAGCAACAGGAAAAATTCAGGGGAGGCAGAAGCAACCTCCACTGATTTACTCATGGATAGTAAGAAAGCTAGATGTGGACATGCTGAGAATTAGTGGTAGCAATAGGATCAGGCCATGAATGACAGGTCAGTGACCTCATATACCTTGGGTAAGATCAAACCCTGTCACTTGATGATGGCAGATAGCAACAATCTTAGTCTAGTAGACTCCTTACCCTCTTCTGCTCTATCCCAGTGTTGTGTTGTCTGTAGGAATATTAACTTTAATCCAGCAAATCACTTGATTCCAGCAATATCCTCTCTGTTATGGGTAATGCGCTGCTGAGCAAGATCTGGATGCATTGAGACCTAAGGCACATTTCCAGATTCACCAGATTCACTAAGATACACCATTCCATTGTAGATGTTTTTCAACTGATTTTGTACTCCTAGTCCTGTGAACTGGCTGATGTATGTGTGTTTCAGACTGTGGGAGGGAATAAATTGTCTAAAGTGAGCATCATGCTGAGCAGACTCTCGACTGATCAGAACTCAGTAACATCTCCACTAATAAGATAGTCTTTAGCACATTACCCCCAAACCTGGAAGATTTCATTTAGAGGACTGGGATAAAATCCTCTTCAAATTTTTTGTCTTTTTAATTTTTCTGTATTCTTTATTTTTCTTTTAAATATATTTAATATTATTTTTACTTTTTTTATTGCTGTTCTTTAGAGAGATGTAAAGTCATATGGAAGCTCTGCCTCTGGTGGAACTCATACTGAACCAAGGAAGTTTCAGCTCAACTCATCTGTCTCCAGTTGTTCTAAATCCCAGATGAGGGTAAATTTGGATTGCTCTACAAGTCCATGAGTTAGAATGAGTTCACCATCATTCTATGTAAATCAATGAACCATTTTGTGCAGGACGACAGGTGATCTAGACTACACTCATGACCTTTCTGTTTTTTTTTTTTTTTTTTTTAGTTTTTCGAGACAGGGTTTCTCTGTGTAGCTTTGCGCCTGTCCTGGAACTCACTTGGTAGCCCAGGCTGGCCTCGAACTCACAGAGATCCGCCTGGCTCTGCCTCCCGAGTGCTGGGATTAAAGGCGTGCGCCACCACCGCCCGGCCGACCTTTCTGTTTTATTTCCAGTCTCAGACATCAGATAAGCACCATTTGCATGCATACTTCTCTCTGTGTCAGAGTAAGAGTCACTGTCACCTGTAGGACTGGTCAGAGTGTGAGCACCTACATGGCCTGTGACCCAAAATCCTGGGCATGCTTCTAGTTTCCTCATCAAAGATGCAGGCACAAGGGCCAGTGAAGTGCCAGCTTGCTTCATTGGCTGTGGTTCTGGTACAGCTTTCACCCTGACAATCAGTAGCCTGAAACCTGAAGGTACTGCAGTCTAGCATTGTTATCAGTATGGTCAAGGATAGTCCACAGTGATTAAACATGAAACAAAACCTCCATATGAATGTTGTTCGTCTCTGTAACAGTTGCTTCCTTTCTGAACAACAGCTTCCCTGCTCACTCTTCACTTGCAGCCCTTCTTATCTATTTTGTTATCTTGTTTCTGAAGAGCAATTTGCTGACAATATTTTCTCTGTCATTTCTGGATATTTTAATGAAACATATTTAGATGGATACCTTTGAAGGTATTCATGCCATGATGATAGTTTAAAAGCCTTAATATTAAAGGACAAATACAGGAAGCAAAATGGAAACTATCATTATTCATAGGTGAAAGAATTATGTATAAGAAAAATGGAAATTAGTCTATAATTAAGTTATTAAACTCAACAAGAGAATATCAAATCATTGGATTTAAAATTATAAAAAATAAGGTATTTAAACTGAGGAATTTTTATTACATGCTCTTAGAAACTTCTCCTAATATCTCCAAGTAAATTAAGATGCCCATTGTATCTGATAGGGTCCAATGCTAAAACTACCACTTCTACCTTAAAAATAATCAAACTGTCAGCTTGGGCAAGTCTAATATTCCCAGTTTTAGCCAAGGTAGCATGTACTTAAGTAAAGTTCACAAATACATCTAACAGGACACTGAGGCCTGGAAGGTACTATTTTTTCAGAGTGAAGAGCTATTGGTTTGTGTTTTATGATGATGTCATAGGCTTGCTCTAAAATCACAATAGTTGATATTGCGGCTCTTGATTAAGGAATTTCATAAAGTCCAGGCCTAATCAAAACATTATGCTTACTTAACAGATGTGCTCAAGGTTGGTTAATGGGATGAAGTGAAATGCCACTTACTCAAAACTTAAACCTGTGGAGTTGTCCTCTCTTAACCTAGGCTGTTTCTAATTGAATCTTTTAGGTGATGTGACACAGCATCAATCCTATATACTAGGTATGGGTTACCAACACAGACAGCACTCTGAGTAATTCTCAGTGGTAAGATATGCCAGATACAATATTTGGCTTTATTTTTCTTTTTAAATCTGGCAGAAGTTAAAGGGACATTTTGACATTCAAACCTCTAAAATTCTTCTCCAATGGGACAGGTCAACAGATTTTCTATTTCTGTACCAAACTCTAGAGGATTTAAGTCTAGACATAAGAATCCTTGCAGTTTTTAAATTTATTTATTTTAAATAATTTAATATTATTATCATGGTGCATGGTGGGATGCTTTGTGGAATGCTCAGTTAATCAAAGACTTACCAGCCCATAATGTGAGAAACAGCAAGGGATTCTACATAACCCTGCACCAGGACAAGATACCAGGTGCTGTTCTTTCAGACAGCTGCACCTTCATAAAAGAACTGCATTGGACTGTTCATTCTGTTCAACCCTGTATCTGGAGAAGCATGCACAGATGTCTGTCACCATTGGCACTGTATCAGGTGTCCAGCATAGGGACACACAGTAAACTCAGAGAAAGGAGCGGGCTTGTGTTCTCCCTTCCTGACACTGCATTTAAAATGAAATAGCTCGGAATCATTCACATAAGATGTAACCTTACAGAAAGACCTGTGAATGGCAGAATAACCTCATAATGCAAAATGTCTCCTTCTCAGTTCAGAGACAATATTTCATGAATGAGTAATGTTATACATTATAGGTCTAATTTAGATAGTTTAATGCATTTAATTGTTCTGTTATAGATTAAACTCTCTGTAGCATAAAACCAATTTATAAAAAGCAAATAAGTAAATAAATAATCAATCAGTAATGATATTATAGGTCCTCTGACTTAGCTTTTGGAAGATTAGATTTTGTATTGATGTCTTAACTAATGACCAATACTTGTCAATTGACTTTAGCATCTCCTTGGTCCAACTTGGTTGACAAACATATTTATCTCCTTGATAAGATTATATATTATAATATTATCTTTCTTATTTGATAAGTATATTTTAGTACTTTTTAAACATTTATTTTTTTGTCTGGATATGTTATAGTTTAGGCTCTGCCTATTAACCTCTCATTCCAGTAATCAATAGTGTAGCTTACACAATGTCATGGGATGTTGTAGGTGATATGGTGGCATCTAGAGTCTCATTAAGGCTTTCAATTTACTTTTTTAGTAAAAATATATTTGGTGCATAAACAAAAGTTGGAAGTCTAAATATATGAAAATCTCACTCAAAATAAAGGAGATTATAGATTTCACATAAAATTGATATATGACTTTGCACTTACCTTCCTTTTACCTTCCAGTGGTGACAATGTGATGACACAGACTCCAGTCTCCCTGCATGTCATCCTCTGAGAGCCAGCTTCAGTCAAATGCAGGGCTAATTGGAGTCACTAAAACAGTAATAGAGACACCTTTGTGAGTTGGCACTTGCAGAGCCCAGGTCCGTCTCCACATCTCAACATAGAAGAGGTTTCCAAATGAGCCTCAGGGATCCCAGGTACTTTCAGATCAGAACTTATTTTACACTGAAAATCAGCAGGGTTATCCTTTGCTTTACATCTAGTGTCCACTTATGAGTGAGTATTGATTGTGTTTTTCTGCTGACTTCTAGTCATCTTGGTTTGGATTTATTATCACTTTAGATGCTGACTTCTGAATTTTTTCTTTGTTGGTTGCATGCTTTCAAAGACCTCCCCTTGCTTTCTATTTCTTCTCTGTACTTCTCTATACACTCTGGCCAGAGTGACCTGTGGTTTGTGAGACGAGTGTGTCTTCAGGTCTAGTAGTATGTTGCTGCTCACTTAGTTTTTTTTTTTTTTTTTGCTTCTTTGCTTCTGTGGTTTAGGGTTCAGGATTTGTTTCTGAAGTTCTGTGGTTTTGGAAACTGGCATGGCCTCTAAGAATCTGAATACTCGTATGATCTCTAGGGTTTCAGGTACCTGGGGTTCCTAATACCAGCAAGATCTCCAGTAGAGCATGTGTCTTCTACTCGAGTTGTGGCCCAGGATAGGGGCACTGCTTAGCAAGGTTTAATGGTAATTAATGTGAAATAGCCTACGTCTTACATGGAGCTCAGAGTAGCCTCCTGTAGAGTGTGAATCTTTACCTACACTTTTATCCTTGGAGAAATTTTTCCTTGGTCTGGAACATAGGTTTTTCTTTCTTTCTTTCTTTCTTTCTTTCTTTCTTTCTTTCTTTCTTTCTTTCTTTCTTTCTTTCTTTCTTTCTTTCATTTGTTCATCCTTCCTTCCCTTCCTTTCTTCCTTCCTTCCTTTTATTCTAAAATAAATATTGTCTGGAAATTGAGCATTTATAAGCAACTTACTAAAAATCAAAATGAGGACTTTTGTCTAAGATATATAACTATGAAAATAATAAAGGAAAACAAAGTTGAAATGCTTCATGACACTATTTTTTTCTCAGACCAGTTTCTAAAAGCACAAGAAAAGCTGTATGTTACCTTCCCTTCTCTCCTATATCTTTTAATGCATGTCTTTTCTGGATTGCCTCAGCAGGTGTCCGGGGCATCTCTTCCCATCTTCAATTTACCTGCAAATATCCATAGGAAGGAGTTTGCTAGTCTGATGTGGCCTTCTGTGAAGGTGATCTCTTCTTCCTTCTGCTCTAGTGCCATCCATTACAGAGTTCTCTAGACGGAATTGATATTTGTGATTTCCAAACAACACCAATCCCCCAGCTGAGTCGCCATTAGTTCTATCAAAGCTCTTGTGACTCCTTCCATGTTCATTTTTTAAATTAAAAAAAATAATTGTTAATCTTTTCTGAGACGTGTGATCATAACTATCATAAATTTGATGATCAGGGACATATTAAAGAAAACAAACGTGGCCAGAAAATGGGAGTATAAATGGGCTCCAAAATTGAACTGAGGCCTATTCCTTCACATGACACAGAGAATCTGGAGTAAATGAATCAGAGGGATGGTCATGGCTGAAAGGGAACAGTCAGCTCTGGGAGAGTTTCTGGGTTGGGAAGGATGAGGCTGGATCAACTTGCACAAGGAGGACTCAACATCCCCTAATCACCACCACCTTACATGTAAATGTTCTCAGGCCTTCCTCTATTGTTTGAAGTCACATATTTGCCATTTCATGAGGATAACAAATCCTAGCCCATTAATTTGGAGAGGATAGCTTTTATTCAGCTTATTGTTTATAATCCATCATTGGGTTAAGTCAAGGCAGAAATGTAATGCAGAACCCTGTGGTCAGGATGAAGTTGAGACAGCAGATTACAACCTAAGACCATCTGTCCAGCAGTGATAGTACTCACTGTAGACTGAGTCCTCCCACATCAATCATTAAGAAAGTACAAACTTGCCGGGCGGTGGTGGCGCACGCCTTTAATCCCAGCACTCGGGAGGCAGAGCCAGGCGGATCTCTGTGAGTTCGAGGCCAGCCTGGGCTACCAAGTGAGTCCCAGGAAAGGCGCAAAGCTACACAGAGAAACCCTGTCTCGAAAAACCAAAAAAAAAAAAAAAAAAAAAAAAGAAAGTACAAACTTGCTCACAAGACAATCTAATGAAGGTAATTCTTTAAACAAAGTTGCTTCTTCTCAGATATATTTATGTTTGTGTCAAGTTGACAAAATATAACCAGTACACTTAGGCACATGAGCATGCTTAGGTCTGCACATGGATGGAAGAAGTAATAAATGCATTCTCCATGATTGTAGCTGCTTATCCTCAGGCTTCTAGAATCCATTTTACATATAATCCTGGAGAAATCAGAAAATAATAAAAGAAGTGGGAGGATATATTGTTAGTAGATAGAACAAGTACTGTGGAAAAGGGCTGTGAACACTGGATGAAAATAAAAGAACAACACAGATTTCAGGTAAGCTTAGCTAAAGAGCCAATTCGCCCATCACTTTGACAGTCTGACCAGCAGGGGTCAGCATAAACACGTCTTTTCAGTTAAGGGTTCCCCTGCAGAAGGGTCAGTTAGCCAGCACAAGACAAGGAGAGAGTGTAAACATGGGGAGGAACTGAATCATGGCAATACAAAAAGCATCTTGGATTTAGCTTTCTTGAAGACTTTCTCTTTGGAATTGTCTGTGGTTTCAGTCATCTATTTAACGCAGGTAAGTTGAGGATTGTGTTGTCAGTGGGTGTATTGAATGTGTATTGATTTAAGTGAGAATATTTTGGTCATGAGGTTGGAAACATGCCCATTTCCTTTCTCACTCTACAGCATAAACAAAAAGGACTATGGTAAAACCATGGTTTAAAATAAATCTACTCTTAGTCTAGGTTATTACTTAAAACCCAGGACAAATATATTTAATCATATTTCCTATGGGTGAAGATATTATTTCCTGATATTCACAGAAATATTTGAGATTTGAAATAATTAAGTCATCTTAGTTGAACTCTACTTGCAAATGGTTGCAAACATGAACTAGATAGGAAATGAGTGTAGAAGAAAAATGGAATTGAGCATACATACAAATACTTTTCGATAAAAATCAGATCAAAATTGGTACTCACAATGTTCCATTCAGCTGACAGAGCAATATGTTTCATATTAAATAGGGATTTCTCAGTACATTCTTCTCCATGATATACACAATGCTTCCTTAAGAGAAAATATGTTGGCTTTTTAATGGAGCTATTACTAATAAATTTAAAACACAGAAATGAAAAGATGCCAAATTAGACTTGTTACCTAAAGAGATGGAACTTGATTTATCACTGACACACCAGGCTGAGTGCAAGCCCAGCAGCCCAGCTTTTTCTATTCTATGCTG
This sequence comes from Peromyscus californicus insignis, assembly GCF_007827085.1. NCBI lineage: Eukaryota > Metazoa > Chordata > Mammalia > Rodentia > Cricetidae > Peromyscus > Peromyscus californicus. Next base: position 83,344,190 of record NW_026294584.1, read on the forward strand.
TGCACACAATACACCAAACATTTCAGGAGAGCACTTTAAGATTTGTGTATTAGTAATGTTATAAGTCTTGATATCCAGTTTCAAATCACTGTCCTGCCATTCAAAAAATGGCATGAGTATCAAATGACCTTACGGATCACTGTTTCTCAGGAGAACATATCTGAATCAAGCTTTCCTGTTCATCACAATCCAGACATAGTTTCAAAGCTGCATCTTTATGTCAGAGGGGAAAATGATAAATATTGTTTTCTTAAGGGTATTCAAATAGCATTTTCTAGGACAGTATTGTTATTCTAGAAACCAAACCTTTAAATTTAAATCCAGAGCCTCATCGTGTTCATATATATGCATTTCTATCAAAAGACTAATCAGTAATAGTTCTAAAATGAATGCTGATTTTGCTATACTGCTAGTGATTTTATTTTTATACAAATGTAGATAATCCACCAATAGTCATTGATAGTTCACTAGTGGCATGTACGATATTATTAGCAATGACTTTTGTAGTATGGGATTTATTTGGCAGGTCCTTAAATTAAGAATTGATCCTTTCCACTGGCTTTGTTGTTAATGAGCCACATGCCTTCAGACCGTGGTCTATCTGGACATTATTCACCTTCAGAAAAATGCTATCTGTGCTCCTGGCAGTAACTTTTTTGTTCTTATGAGCTGAAAGAGGATATTTATTGCCATCTGAGAGTCCTGTTCCTTTTTCTCCATGATTCAATCCCTGATGCTAAGTGGTGTGTGTCTCCATATGCTATACTGCCATGTAGGAACACTTTCCTCAGTCCATGGTGCTTCACATTCCATGATCTGTTTTCCTTTCCACCCCACACATAGGGTGTCTTTTATACAGCCTTTGTCCCAATACTCTGTCTTCATCTGCTCAACCAGAACAGCTTGGGACCTGGAATCCTGGAAGGGGCAAGAAGGGAATGATGAAAGGACAGACACACACCAAAAATGTACAATAAACCTGGGATCAGGTAGGATTCTGCTACCTCCACAACCCAGAACCCCAGCATGTTTATTAGGTATAGTAATATATAATATTGGGGGAAGAGTTCGCTAGTTCCACATCACATCTCTATAGACCAGCAGCTTCAGGGTATAAACATCAAGGAGGAGGACATCCTTCCGCACACTGATCAATTGTTCATAAACACTCATTCTTGGATCCCAAGGTAATGTTTGCTGCCCCTTTGAACCTGGCTCAAATAAGAAACTGGCTCTGCTAATGTTTCATGAGACCAAAGCTTTGGAGTCTTCCACATGGCTATACCCATGTTAACAATATGCAGCCACTCGGGACTTCATTTGCTCAGGCCTTCACCTGCTTTATAGCATTGTATTTTATCTTTGTCAACTATTAGGTTAATAGTGCCATTGCTGAACACTTGCTGAGAGCAATCGACTTCTGAAGAGAGGCGTTGTGGTTAGTAAGCAGAGTAATGAACAGCCCCACAAGAGCTCACGTGTCATTAGGTAGGACAAAATTAGATTCACCTGGAAGAAACATCTCTCAGAACAGGGAAGTCACCTGTAATTGTTCTAGAAAAAAATACCTCTTAGAACATGGCAAACCCTTTCTGCTAGTCCGGTCTCCCCTTCAAGCCAGTATTAGAAAAACAGCAGACACTTCGGACCCTAGCCAGAGTTCTCTGTGGATAGAGCCTAGTGAGAGATGCTAAAGAGAATGGAGGTGGAAAGCTGAGCAGGGGCAGCTTCCTCCCAGGGTGGAGCTGCAGCAGAGGTGGTGTGAGACTGAGAAAAAGCTACTGGCATGCAGAAAGCAGTTAGAGTCTGAGCAGAGCAGTGTGGTGGCAGCAGGGACTCTACTTTGGGGTGGGGGGTGAGGAGGAGACAAGTCAGGACAAAGAGGATCTATCCAGGGGAAAAATCCTCCTGAAAAAGCTTTTATTTCAAGTACTTTCATTTTCTTTCACTGACTTGGTAAGGTAGGAGAGCAAAGCACTGAATGGTATAAAGAAATGCAGCTTGGAAAATGTAGTTCATAAGAGCATGATGTTATAAAGAAAGACAGCTTGGGGAATATAGTTCATAACAGAGCGGCGGTATAAGCACGCCTAGAAGGAAGCTCAGATAGAGCAGCCAAACACCCAAAAGAAATACTGCCAGTACTGCACTGCCCCCAAACTCTGCTTTTTCAGCCTCAAAATGCTGCTGTTAGAAAACTTAGCTTACCTCCTGGAAATAAGAAGCAGGTGAACAAAGCCTGGAGGCATTAAAATGCTAATGCCGTTTGTTAACAAACCACTTTAAAATCCATTAGAAAGCAAGGAAAAACAGTCCAAATACCAGAAAATTGCTTTGGGTGTGAAAAAAAACAAAACCTATGGACAAATAAGAAACTTGGGTTGTGCTTGAGATGCAAAAGGGAAACACTGAATGACAAGGAAAGGCATCATTAAAAGGGCTCATGGCAATCATAAGAAGCAGCTTTAAAAAATTAAGAAGGTGGTGCCAAACCGTCCAAGACACTGAAGGAAGTTTTTTGTTGCTTTAAGGCCATCTAATGTAGTGGAGGATGACTCTGATGTCATTGCAATTGAGTGTAGTATGAAATATTGGAGATTGGGTGTTAATTTTTTAGTTTTTAGGTATTCAGAAAATGAACACTGTTGGAAATCTTGGTATTCATCAGAATGTTGCTCATAGTCTAAACAGAATGTGAGGAATTTATTAGCTTTCTCTTTTCAACCATAGTGAGGTCTTTACTATTAAAGACATCTGCTCTGGAGCAAGGCACCTGTTCTACCTTCCCTTCCCGGAATGCAAGGATCCTAGTGACATTCTTAAATTCTGCATAACGACTAACATTTGATTTGATAAGAAGATCAATCAATGACCCTTGAGAATACAGCAGCTTTGATACCAAGTCAATATTAAATCTCCGGCTCTCCTTAATCATTTGAGGGTAAGTAATCCTGTTTCTCTTTGGTTGCTCAGGGTTGTCTTCTAGATCAAGTTTGTCTTCATCTTTATCTCCATCCAAAACTGTATGGACACCAATTTCATCTCCATAGTACTTCTCTTTCTCCAGTGAGTCCTCTGTATCAGCTGAGGATGGTGAAGGCTCTCTATCATAGCTTGAACAGTATGCTGAGTGCCTTTTCTTGGGCAAGCCTGCAGAATCCATAGAGTCAGCCTGGATAGCAGATGCCTCTGGGGAAGGACTTTTCTGCAGAGCATTGGTCTCTTGAGTGCTGACCCCAACATCTTGACTAGCATAGCAGAAGACTTCTGTGTGCTGAATAGTTTCATCCTTCTTGCAAAGAGCGATGACTTCTTTATTTTAGTGGGTACAAATTCTTTAGAATTTCTACTCTTCTTGTGCAGAGTTATAAAGTGATAGGGTGCAAATGGCGAAAAAGAAATAAAAATGAATTCCTTGATCCTCAAATTAATGTGCATTAAAATAGAAATTAAAGCAACTTTGAGTCCCTACCATTAAGTGGATATTCAATGCATAAGTCTTCATACAGCAGCAACATGTATTCATGGTCATTTTGAAGAACTAGTTAAGAGATTAACCAGACCTCTATAACTGATGTTTTTGACATCACTTTGAGTGATACATGCCCAGGAAAATACTCAGAATGGACAAATTAATAAAGCAACTTCTAAAAAGATGTTTTAGCAATTCCATTTATACTTTTTTTAAAAAAACCTGCTGACTAAGAAATGGATACATTTTGGTGTTTTGCTAGTGCTATAGTAACCTTACAGAGAGTTAAATGACATATGTAAGATTGTATGTAAACAGTTTGAGAGTCAAAAAGATGTTAGTTTACAACAAATTGTTGCATGCTGGTTACATTTGTATAAAAATTCAGATTTCTACACTGGAAAGAATCAGAAGTCATGTAATTGTAGGTTAATACTTAATCTGTTTCTGTAAAATAGTGATGTATACAATAAAAATAAAAGATTAATAGGTGAAAAAAATTAAGAAGGTGGAAATTGTACCCTCAGAAACTTGCTGTCTGTCTGAGTTTGGTGAGGTGTGTGGAACAAAGAAATACCAGCTCTAACAATATCATAGCTGCTGATGTTTCTCCAGTAAAGCTAGAATGAAATGGAACCTGGAGCCACACTGCTTCTGTTTCAATGAAGGCTCTTTTAAGGAAGATGGTTCCTAATAGATGTGTAGGGAGTTTTTTTGTAAGAGCTTTACAGTAGTTCAGTATGGCAATTACTCATGATTTGCAAACTCTCTGTCTTATTGGAAGAAAAAGTAAATAGTTCTATTAAGAAATCTCTTCTAGATGTTTGCTAAAGTTTGTAAAGTAGTCCTATAGAGTTTGCTTCTGAATGTAAGTTTATAAAAAGTGTAAATATGTAGTGATGACTTGTAAATATGTTGAATGCAAGTTTGTACAAAGTATAAATGCTTAATGTAAAAAGTGTAAATGTTGAATGTAAGTTTGTAAAAAGTGTATAGTGATGTTCATACTAGAATTGTTTTTTTTTTTATTTTGCAATACAATTCAGTTCTACATATCAGCCACGGATTCCCTTGTTCTCCCCCCCTCCCATCCCCCTCACCTTCCCCCCAGCCCCCCTAGAATTGTTTTTATTACTCTTTACCTTCAGATAAATTTGAACACTTTTTATGATAGCTTAAAATATAATTTTATGTTCTCAGTAGCCCCTGGAATACTTAAGTGAAGGTGTCATAGTCATAATTAGGGAAGCTTTTCTGTCTTCTTCCTAAAAGTTTCCACTCCTCCTCTGTTTCTGTTTAGAAATGGGTAGGCCACCCACAATTGAGTTAGTTTGTATAGAAATTCTACTGCTGTGGTAGGAACATATGTATATATGAGCTACTGAAACAACTAAAAGTATTTTTATAATTAGCATGGGTTTTTGTTTACTTGAGTGGGTACTTTGAAGTGTTTTGAAATGACTGTTTTCTCCTGGGAATCAAAATATTCTCTTGAAAGTTTTGTTGAACATCAGTTAGGAGAGAGTTTTGATTAAGAAAAAGGCTTGGTGCAGTGAAGACTGATGTAACCATCTTAGATCCATTCCAAAAAGGATATTCCATCTTTATTATCTTCTACTCCTTTACTGGAAGGTGTGGCAGCTATGGAGATCACTGTGGATGTTTGCAAGCTCTTAGCAGGGACCTAGGTCAGAGCTGAGTTAAGTTCTAATCCTCCTTCTGTCAGAGGTTGGTAACCACAGATGGGCAACTTACTTCTTGATAGCTTCCAACCTATACCAGAGTATGCTTGATGGAAAGTGTATCTCCAAGACAAGTAAGGAAGATCATTCAAGAAGGAAGACCTAGGACAGGCACAGTCTATCTGAAGGGCCTGGGGGGCCCTTTATTATATCAAGAACTGGGAGCTGTGGAGGCTGACAAAGATTTCTTAGTGAGATCTGAGCTTGCTTTACCCAACAAGGCTGCATTAAAGGATTGCTCATCCACGTGTATGGTTACCAGGTGATTGGAAGGTTTTGGACTTGGCTGTGCTAGGGGGAGATGTTTTGCTCCACCCCTTGGCATTCCTAGAAAAGGCCCTCTAGAAGATACAGGAGGAGCTGGTGGATATTGATCCAGGTCCTCCCAAGGCTATCCCATGTTTCTATCTGTTTCTCCCCTCTATCTTTCTATCTCTTATCCCTCTCTCCTCAAGAGTACCCTGGGGAAAAAGTTGAGGTGGGTTCCCTCATATCATATAATCTTTTTTATATATTTATATGAAGGACTAGGAGTTAGACAGATCACTGATAGGCAGAAAGATAGAAACAGGGACCACAAATAGATAATAAAAATGATAGCCGGGCAGTGGTGGTGCATGCTTTTAATCCCAGCACTTGGGAGGCAGAGGCAGGTGGATCTCTGTGAGGTCGAGGCCAGCCTGGTCTACAAAGTGAGTTCCAAAAAAGGTGCAAAGCTACACAGGGAAACACTGTCTTGAAAAACAAAACAAAACAAACAAACAAAAAAGATAAATATCCAGATGACAAAGATGGCGAACTTCTGACCACTTTCTTATAAGCTTGATCTGACACGTGGCAAAGGACTAAAGATCTGGCAGGCTTTTTCTTCTGCCAGCGGGACCTGTTGTTCAAGTTCAAGACTGGAACAAGACACATTTGCCTCAAAGTTGTAAGCCTGTCAGCCTCCCTGTCATAATGAAAGATGACCAACCATAGACTAGAGGGGGAAGACCCCTCAAAAGTTTTTAAAATCAATAGCCCTGAAGAGACACCAGGATTCCCAAGTCCTCCCGCTGCTCAACAGAGTATCTTCTCTGTGTGCCATGTGCCTTGCTGTGTGTTTCACCCCTAATGATAGCATTTCTTCATCTACTGATTCTCTTGCTACAGCTGAGGTTTTCCCTGCTCTTACTTGTTTTCCTCAAGACTTTTCCTGCCTTTTAATTCTTTAACTGGCAGAGAAAATGAACTCAATCAAGAACCCTAGACAATAATCCACGCAATGTGTAATGGTCAAATTTTTGTGTTCTAAACAGTGAGAAAGCTGCATTCCCAAATGTTGAAAAGATAGCCACAAAGAAATAGTAAATTAAATTAAAATGATTAGATTTTTACCTACACAAAGTTTGGGAATATGATAATGAGTACAAATACAAATAACAGGGTAATTGTCTGAGACTTCACCAGTGGCCAGCTTGTATCTGTCACCCAAGATCTAAACTTTCTTGCCATCTAGCTCATAGACTTGGCTGAGAAGACCAAATGTGACTAAGCTGATTGCTCAGCTGCCTGGAGCAACTCTCTGGAGATTATCAATCTTCATCATATGCCCTACCTTCTGTCCTGATGGAATAGTATTGGGTTTTCTTCTTCTAAATCTCACAGAGGCCTCTCATTGAACACCTTGTTAGGAGAACAAATAGGGCAAAAGGTAAGTGAAACATGTGCTTCCAGATTTATTTTTATGCTGGCAATTAACACCTTATGGTCCTTTGTGTTCACCATGTCCCAGCATAAATTTTGACAGTTAATGATAAACCAAGATAAACTTTGATGACTACTCTTCTTCATCAACTTGACTATATCTGGAATTAGCTAAACCTCAAACTGCTGGGAATAGAACACCTGTGAGGAATTCTTGATTAGATCATTTGAGATGGAAATACATAAGTTAAATCTGGGTCACCCCTTCTGGTGGCAGCCTATATAAGGACATGGAAGAAGGAAGCTTTTGCTCTGCTTGTTTGCTCTCACTGTTGCTGGTAAGTTCATTCTGCTGTGGGATGGTCTGTATGTCAAATATGTTGCTGATTGGTCAATGAATAAATCACTGATTGGCCCGTGGCCAGGCAGGAAGTGTAGGCGGGACAAGGAGGAGAATAGAGCTGGGAAGTGGAAGGCTGAGTCGGGGAGACACTGCCAGCCGCCATCAGGACAAGGAAGATGTAAAGTACCGGTAAGCCACAAGCCACGTGGGAAGGTATAGATTAATAGAAATGGATTAATTTAAGCTGTAAGAACAGTTAACAAGAAGCCTGCCACGGCCATACAGTTTGAAACCAATATAAGTGTCTGTGTTTACTTGATCGGGTTTGAGCGGCTTGGGACTGGTGGGTGAGAGAGATTTGTCCTGACTGTGGGCCAGGCAGGAAAACTCTAGCAACATCATTCTTTCTCTGGTGTTTGGATCTACTTCTTTGGATGCTGATATATACTGAAGATCAGTCAGACATCCAGCCTCATGGACTGAAGGAACAACTACTGGACTTTTTCACTTTGGGTCAAAAGACAGCTATTATTGAACTAGCTGGACCACAGTTTACAAGCCACTCTAATAAATGTCATACCCACACATATGTATGACCTATATATGTATAACATACACACACACACACACACACACACACACACACACACACACACACATATTCATTTTATCAGTTCTGTTCCTCTAAAATACCCTGGCTATTATAGATTGTGGGAACAGAAGTTGTTCTAGAGAAACAGAAGTGCAAGGTTGATGGTATTCCAAATTTTATTGGCCATTGTGGTATAATAACAACAAAATTGCATTGACATATGGTATATAAAATAATGAAAAATTACTACAAACAAATAGCAATCACTTGGCATACAAATTGAGGTGTGTGACCTTTATTTTACTTAATCCATAAGTTTTTACTACCCAAAAGTTAAATGAAGCTAACAACATAGTTGCTCTATATGTATGCTTGTGTAACCAAGTCAATTAAAATAGTAGAATAATGCCATTCAATGATGATCACTATAAATCTAAGACAGAGATTTACCTTATACTAAGTGATTGGAAATATCTACTTCAGCAAGGTAACAAGAATCCACGGGAGGTTTAAGAAGCTGTACTTTAGGTAATGTTTACTTTCTCTTATGAAATCCTTTAAGAAAATGTATTTCAGGCCACATGTCAAAAACACATTTCATTTCATTCTCTAAAATTACAAAGTTAAATACTCTAATAATGGAGGTTCAGATTTAAAATCATTTCTCAAGGTCATAGCTTCATGCTTTCAATAGGTTAGTTACCTTCCCTGAAGCTGTGATATAATTACACCAACAACTTATGGGAGAGAAGGGTTATTTGAGTTCATAGTTGGAGCTCTGAGTCCTTCACGTTAGGAAAATAACAAGATCAGGAGCTGTAGGCAGCAGCAAGTCATGAAGGCTTGTGTTTAACACACTTTCTACTGTTCATTCAGTGCAGATCCCAAGGCACAGCATGAGCCTACCACGCTTAAGGTTTGTTTTCCTACTTCAACTCACCTACAAAGAACTCTCCCACAGCTATGCCCTGAGGCTAACAGTCTACATAATCCTTCACATATGTGCTCAGAAGTGTCTCATTGGTGCTTCTAGGTTCTGTCATGTTAATAGTCAGCATTAACTCTCACAGCATGTAAGAATGGTTTTAGTAATTTGAGGAACTGCCCAGTCAAAATTTGTTCTAAAAATCAAATTTTGTGTCACAGTGTAGAAGACTCATATTTGTTCACGGCATTTGAATTAAGGATTTCCTCATTTCTTCAAGTTGTCATTGCTACTTTGGTCTCTGTCAAATTAAATAAATAACAGGATGAAAGTTGGCTTGGTTGCCATTAATGGAATCAATCACCTGAGCCCTCACAACATGAGTTGAACCATTTTAAGCGTGCATACATGTAACCATGCAGAGTAGTTATGTTCTCTCGTTACTATTACAAAAGAAATTGATGAAAGCAAGCTGAAGAAGGAAAGACTTAATTTAACTCAGCATTTAAGAAGGAAGACATAATGTCTATCATGTGTTAGAGTCTAGGGAGGAAGAGGAGAGGATTGAGGAAGAAGGATGCAGGGATGTAGCATCCATTAAGACAAAGGCTTTATTAAGAATTGTGAACACCACAGACAGCACAGGGAGAGAGAGAAAGAGGGAAGGAAGGAGGGAAAGAAGGGAAGGGGAGAGAGAGAGGGAGACAGAGAGAGAAAGAGAGAGAGAGAGAGAGAGAGAGAGAGAGAGAGAGAGAGAGAGAGAGAGAGAGAGAGAGAAGAGAGAGAGAGAGGGAGAGAGAGAGGGAGAGAGAGAGGGAGAGAGAGAGAGAGAGAGAGAGAGAGAGAGAGAGAGAGAGAGAGAGAGAGAGAGAGAGAGAGAGAAAGAGAGAGAGAGGGAGAGAGAGAGGGAGAGAGAGAGATTTCAGTCCCTGCCCCACAAGCAAAACTGGGTACTTACTCTTAAGTGTTTCTTAAGGAGAGAGATATCTTACACCTTAAGTGTTCTACACCTTAAGACAGCAGGCTTGGTTAGTATGTCATCTATGTTACATGCTATTCGTCAGGTGTTTCCCATTCCAAGAAGACAGTCAGAGCCAGAGGATTGGACTCTTTTTCAGAGCCATGCACAGCTTGTCAATCCATTCTAGCAGCATGCAGAAGGGAGAGAGATTGCAGAGGAGTGTGGCATGATCTGTGAGGCAGAGACACCAAGAAGATCTAGTGCCTAACATTTCCAGCATTATAGTTTGTATTAAAAACAACTGGGCATGAATACATGAAAAATTTGATAAGGACAGGGCTTATGGGATTGGTGAGAATCAAAATTCATGTGGCTTTTTCCTGTTGAATAGCAGTACTATTGGGCTAGAGAGGATGTAGCCCCATCTCATCCTGTGATAGGTAGTGTGGCATTGGCTCTGATAAAAATTCTGGTGATTGTGGGTTGGTATAATGTGACAGATATAGCACTAGATCATCTTGGGGTCTGTTAATCCATTAAACAGACATTTATTATCTAATTCTGTATGTGACCTAACTTGCTTGTGATTATTATGTAACTAATTTTAATGTGTTAACAGATACCCAGCTTCTACTAGCCCCAAGCTGAGAAAGCCATCATATGGCATATGAGTCCTGAACAGAACTTTTTCTACTTTGATATAACTTTCTTATTTGATGTTTCTACCAATGCATTTGACAAATACACACCCACAACCTTTGGATTTACTATTTCTTTTGCTATAATGCTACACAAACTTCATGAACTGTAGACTCTTGGATGTGCTAGTTCACATACAGAGTAGGGGAGAGACTGAGTTTCTTCCATCGGGCAAGAAATATACTAAACCCCATGATTCTATGTGAAGATGGCTCAGAAACACTACTCATAAACAAAACAAGTAAAATTTTTCTTTCTTATTCTATATCATTGTCTAGAAGGAATTCTTAAGAAGTACTTTGATGTATTCATTACATACAAACACAAAGAAGAAGTATGACAGAGTATTACATTGTTCAAACTTTTACATGGAATCTGCATTCAAATTCTGTGGGATAAAATAATCTCTGCTGTGCCTCTTGCCTTGTAAAAGACTATGAGCTCTCCATCTGTAAACCTCTCAAGTTCTTTGTCCTTGAGTTCTCCTGTATCGTTATATTTAGAAGTCTTATGGATAGACAGTTTCTAATCATTTTTGGACACATTAAAATAATTATCCTGGTGACAAAAGATATCAGATCATACTTCCACCAGCTCAATTCATGTTAATGTAGAGGGAAGTTTTACTGTGTCCTGCCTGGCCCCTCAGTCAGGACTAATCTCTCCCACCCACAGCCCCACATAAAATAATCACTCAGAGTTTTATATTAATTACAATCTATATGGCCTATGGCTTTAACTTCTTGCTAGCTAGCTCTTTCATCTTAAATTAACTCATTTCTATAAATCTATATGTTGCCACATGGCACATGTCATATGTCACATGTCTGCTGGCATCTTGTTGCACCTTGGGTGGTGGCCACATCTCTCCCAACTCTGCCCTTATTCTCTCTGTATATCTGCTTGGATTTTCTGCCTGACTGTAAGCTTTCTTACCATAGGCCAAACAGCTTTATTTATCATCCAATGGGAGCCACACATATTCACAGCATACAGAAAGACATTCCACAGAACTAATGTTCAATATAACACAGAAGCGTCAATAGTCCCTGTTTGTGTGGGGTTATTATATCTTGGTGAAAAATACCTGTAAAACACAGGGTTGCCATTCTCCTCTCTGGGATTGATATGAGTGCCCAAGCCTGTATTGTTGTGGCTGCTGCTGTCTCAGCATGGAAGAACTGTGTGCATCATGTCCTCCCAGAGACCATCAGTCTTATTCTGAAGTCCTTCATTCCACTGCTGTAGCAGTATGGACTGTACTGGTCTTCTCCAAACACAGGTGTCTTTTGACCCTTTTATTATAAGAGATTTTCTTAACTCTCTTTGGCTTTGCATATTGTTGCCCTTCCCGCAATGGACTGGCATATTGTTCCCTTGGGAGGACTTTTCCTTCTATTTCCTTTCCTCTATTTATAACCTGACAGATAAAGACCCCTCAGCTGCACTGCACAAGATGAGGTGCCTAAGCCAGCTCCTGGGACTGCTGATGCTTTGGATCCTTGGTAAGTGAAATTAGAAATGAAAATGAGTGGTTGTGTCATTATTTCTTGGCCCTTCACTTTCAGTGGGTGTTCTGTGTACATGTGAAATATGTGGGGTATTCCCTTTGGAAGGAGTATATGAAGAGTAGATCTATTGATGTAAAGGATATTTCAGAAGGATCCAGGATACATGTTCTGGGATATACACTGGCACTAGTAATGGTGATAGCTATCATGGAAAATATCTAGAGGCCCTCTTCATTTTTAAATATTAAAAAATATTACATATTATCAACGACTAAAGATACAAAGGAAGAAAATGAATGAAAGAAAAATCATAAAAATATCTTGATTTGTTTGTATCTAACCTCATATATCCTTTTTTATAATTTTAGAATTCAGTAGGAGATGTGCTAACCCAGAATCCACTGTTGCTAGCCATCACTCTTGGACAGGCAGCCTCACTCTCCAGCAGCATTGGTCAGAGCCTGCTACCCAGTAGTGTAAACACCCTTTTGAGTTGGTACCTGCAGAGACAAGGCATGTCTCCCCACCTTCTGATCTATAAGGTTTCCACCCAATTTTCTGAGGACCTAGGCAGATTTGGTGGCAGTAGGGCAGGGTAGCGCCTGGAGATCTGAGGATTCATTATTGTTTTCAAGGTACATATCTTCCTCCCATGGTGGTATCCTTCTAAATAAAAACCTCTGTGTTTGGATGAGTCAGTGGCCCCCACATGTTTCTCTGGAGAGCACCACAGCAGAGTACCACAGCTCCTTCAGACTCCTATAAGAGGTGAACTATGATCATTCTGGAGGACAGGTCACAGCTGCTGCATTTTCCAGGTTGCCTGGCAGTAACCTGGTTTCTCTGTCAATTGCTACCCACTGTTGGCATGCCACAAGCAGTAACAGAGTACAGTGGTACCAAGTGCCTTTCAGAACAACCAGGAATTAAGGAAGGCATAGCAGAGTGGTCAGACTTCCTAACTGTTTCCAACTTGTGCACATGTACAGACTAAAATCATCCATGCATTTTAACCACTTACATGAGGTTATAGATGATGGGCACTCAAAACAGGTATTTTAAATAGTGTTTGTGTGTGTATATGAGAGAGAGAGAGAGAGAGAGAGAGAGAGAGAGAGAGAGAGAGAGAGAGAGACAGAGAGACAGACAGACAGACAGACAGAGAGAGAGAGAGATGTGTGTGTGTGTGTGTGTGTGTGTGTGTGTGTGTGTGTGTGTGTGTAAGTCTAAGCACAAAAGGAGAGAGTTGATTCTTTCCTTCTGTCATAGGGATTCCAGTGGTCAAACTCAGGTTATCAGAATTGGAGATAGATGATTTTACTCACTAAGCTTTCTTGCCAAATGTCAATGTCACCTTTATAAGTTATTTTTTATTATTATTAGTATATTATTGTATTCTTAGAAGTTGAGTAGTCTGGTCAGTAATTTGTATACATGGTGTAGGACAAACTTTGTTGTTAAGACTTCCTCCCTGAGGCAGAAAGATTGTAAGGGCTGGAGGTGGTAGGTGATTTCAAAGAAACAGCTTTATCCAGTCACAACATGACTGACACACATATGAACTCACAAAGCCATAGTGCACACAAACCTGCACAACTTCAAACCAAACAAAATGCTAGCAGGGATAAGGAGAAGTGGACACAAAATTCCATCCCTAACCAAGAAGCTGTTTACAGTTACCTGCTGGCAAGGGGAAAACCAATTTTTCCAATAAAGTGTCATAATCTTCAATATAATGTCATAATCATATATTGAAAAAATAACATTCATTCCATAAATTGTAATTAATTACTTCTAAAACTTCCCCAAGTTACTTTCGTAAAGTTTTATTAAAAGTGAAGTGAAAAAATAGTTTTCTCTCTACTCATTCTTTTCACTTCCACATTCTATTAACTACTTTCTTTTTTTTTTTTTTTTTTTTTTTTGGTTTTTCGAGACAGGGTTTCTCTGTGTAGCTTTGCGCCTTTCCTGGAACTCACTTTGGAGACCAGGCTGGCCTCGAACTCACAGAGATCCGCCTGGCTCTGCCTCCCGAGTGCTGGGATTAAAGGCGTGCACCACCACCGCCCGGCTTCTATTAACTACTTTCTTCTCCAGTTTGGAAGAGGCACAATATTGGATTCTCCTGTCTTCAAGCCATCAAAAGAGGAAAATTCTGTCCATCTTGTTTTTTATATTACAGGATAGACTGTGGTAAAAATTGTTGAAAAGCAAAAGCCTCGTGTCAAAAGGACAGTATCAGTTATAGCATGCTGAAATAAAATGGCTATTAAGTGAATTCCAAAGTTGGATTTGAATGTCAGATTTGAACAGCATAGAAATATTTGCCTTATTCAAAAGAACTGGAATAAATAAATGTAATTCAAAACTAGATTAATTTCAAGGAAATTAAAGAGTTTGAAGACTTTGGTTGAATGTGGTAAAGACAACATGCAATGCACATGTGGGAGTCAATTGTTCTCATAATCAGCCTGTGATTCAAATTTGTTGTTGAAGCAGGTGAGTCAGTGATGAGTGATGAATCTGAAGAAAACTGAGGTGTATTTCCAGTGGGGAATCACAGATTTACAGGTTATTTATTGTAAATAAAGCTCTGGGACAGGTGACACATCACACAGGAATGTGGCACTCTCTGGTGACTGTGGTGACAGTAACCTTCACTTTCAGTCTCTTGTCAGTCAATTCCTCAGAAGGAAGATTAGCCTACCATCTCCATTTACAACATGTACACTTTATAGGTGTACTATATTTTGCCTTCATACTGTAATTGAACTGTATCTATAAATTGTTTAGACATGCTTAAATCTATAATTACCCACGATGTTGCTATAACTCAATCCAATAGGTCTTCTTCTCTATAGATGTTTTTGCTTAGGAACAATGACATATAACGAAAGCCTGGGTAGGTAGAGAGCTTTATAATCTAGGGCTTATATGTGTTCTCTGAGATAGCTACACAATTATAAAACTGTCTCATGATGCATTTTGACAGAATTCACTTTTAATATTAATCAAAGTATGAATGTATACTGATATTTCCATAATTCATTGTGTGGTTTATTCCAGAATTTCTTTATCCTCTGTTTGCCTGAATTCTGAATAATATTGATAGTGAACAGTAAGGTGCAAACTTTGACACTGATTTCAGACTTGAATTCTCCTGAATATATACCTTGGTGTAGAATTGGTCAACCAAGTGGCAGGCATATCCCTGGGCTCTTCATTAGGTCCCATGTTTTCTATGGGCCCTACCTCATTAACAATTTATGATTTCTCCACAGCTACTTTGTTTGGAATTTTTCCATTATCGTCTTTATTACTGTGAAATAATATTTTATTATGGTGTTGTTCTGAATCCCTTATATATTGAATATTAATCTGCCAAGGTACTAGAATGACAATGAAGATTTTGTCTTTTATAGGTTGGCAGTAGTGACCTCCACCATAATCATCTTCTGCTCGTGTTTCATATTTCACTGCCATAGTGCAATCGTATATACCCAGTCTCTACTCTCTTTCTATGTCTCCACGGCTTAGTGCTACCATCATCTTCAATCCAATCAAAATATAAGCTGACAATTATACCAGAAATAACTGGATCAGGCTCCAAATATCCACATATGAATTTCTATAGTCTTTCTCTGAAACCTTCTCATGGTCAGTGGAAGAAATACAATGGCATATTTCATATTCAAACAGCATGGTAGGGTCTCTGCAGGGAATCAGAGCCCACATAAGAGAAGTGGGACCTGTTTCTAAAGACTGGAAAGGATTACAGCAATAGCCTACATCCAAGCTCTCTGATTCCCATGCAAAGAAGACAGTGAGGACCAGGTTGTGCACGGTGCCAATACCTTAAGAGCATCATCCATTTTATCTTATGTAATTTCCCTGGTGAGAACTCCCATCTTCAATGTCCCTGGAGAGCACCAGTCAGTTTCCATGTGTATTTAGGGAGCTGCTCTAAAGCTGACACTAGATTCAAACATCACACATTTGCAGAAAAGAGACTAATGGGAATGGGGAGAAAATGGAGTTCAGAGGAGATATGGTATAAAATAACCTCAAAGATAATATGTGCATGAATGACAATTTAGCAAATTATCCTTAAATGCTGTTTTGTCCCTGTTGTCAAATTTCACACTGCCTTCTATTTTTAGGCCTGTGTATTATTATGGTTAGATTTAATATGTCTCAGAGAATGACTACTTCTGTCTTCCTGAGTGCTGGGAATCAAGACATGTGCTATCACACCTGGCTTCTTATTTCATATTTTTAATGATATTTTAAAAAAGTACCATTTTAGGAATTTCATTCATGCTACAATATATTTTGATCACATTCACCACCCCTCCTCCCAATAATTCTTTGTAGATTCACCTCCATCCTCCTCAGTTTTAACAAACACTTTTTAAAAAAATATCTCATAGTGTCCAGTTTGTCCAGCCCATATACACACGGTGAGGGCCCAACCTACCAGGGACCAACCCACAATCCCTAAAGAAAACTGATTCTTACTATTCCAACTACCATCTGTTGTAATTAAAAAAAAAAGACATAAAGCAAATCTCAAGAACATGGGAAAGCTAACGTAACATTACACTCTGACCTGTGGCGCTATAATAAAGAGCAGTCTTATAATGTATGCCAAGTTTAACAGTAGAGGCATGAAAATCATGGTATAGCCAAATACTTTCTGGTTGGATTTAAGTCCAGTTTCTTACGATGAAATCAATATCTGACACAGTTATTGGTGCCAAGAGTCTGTGGCTGTAAGTCATAGACCCTCTGGTAGGACTTGCAAATTAAGAAACTTGGATAAGGTAGTGAACAAAATGGATAAAGAACACTGCAATAAGGAAAACTTGTGTCCTTGGTAAGAGTCCCTTCACAAGATAATATATAAAATGCTGTGGGATGGTCTAAAGAGACAAAAAAGGTGATTTATACAGTTATAGAAACAAATACATAGTTTTAAAAAATAAAGTCTTTAAAGAGACAGTAAAATTAATATAAAAATAAGCCACGTGAAGATGAATATTACACAGAGAATCTGGATTGTGTTGTCTTTGGGATTTTTAACTGCAGAAAAACATTTGATTGTAAAAGCTGTTGAGTTATGCCAAAATGTATATTTTAAAGGTACCTTGACTTCAAAATTTGGATATAAGGACATGTTGCTTTGGAAAGGAGATTCTGCTTTTGTTCCCACAGAAAGCCAGAGGCTATGGATTTGTTCCAGATTAAGATACATCAGGTTTGACCAGCCAAGACCCCCTGAAAGGTGACACCAAGGCCCAGATGATCCAACATCCAGAATGGTTTCAAGGCAACTGGCTCAGACGATACAGCCTCACGGACTACTCCATGATCCTAAAATTTTCTTTGTTTCCCCAGAAGATACAGCGCCCCCCTCCAGCAGGAAGTAGTAAGAGAAGCTACGCCCAAATTCCCAAATATACCAAGCTGACTTTGGAGATGTGTAAAGGTTAAAACCTTCCTTTTTTAAGAAAAGAAAAGGGGAAGTGCTGTGGGATGGTCTGTATGTCAAATGTGTTGCTGATTGGTCAATAAATAAATCACTGATTGGCCAGTGGCCAGGCAGGAAGTTTAGGTGGGACAAGGAGGAGAAAAAACTGGGAAGTGGAAGGCTGAGTGGGAGAGACACTGCCAGCCACCATGATGACAAACAGCATGTGAAGATGCCGGCAAGCCACGAGCCATGTGGCAAGGTAGAGATTAATATAAATGGATTAATTTAAGTTATAAGAACAGTTAGCAAGAAGCCTGCCATGGCCATACAGTTTGTAACCAATATAAGTCTCTGTGTTTACTTGGTCGGGTCTGAGTGGCTGTGGGAGTGGTGGGTGATAGAAATTTGTCCCGACTGTGGGCCAGGCAGGAAAACTCTAGCTACAATAAAAAGAAAGCATGCAGCTAATAAGAAAAATAATTGTAACATGTTAAGGAACTGAAAGAATGATTACATATCCTTTTCATACCTTAATCAATGGAAAACAATTTATTAAAAGAAAGAATGTTCTTTATACTCATGACCACTTTCTTATGATTATTGGTATTTGTTTAGTACCAGGAGCAGGACAATTAATTTATATTTCTCTATTCACGTATTCATCATTATTTGATGGCCTGCTCTCTAGGTATTGGAAATATAGACCTCTGTCACAATCATGGCATCACAAATAATAACTTTTTCCATATTTTCGCATAAAATATTATAGACTTCATATCATATGAATCAAATGAAAAAAATAAATTCCTAGTGGAAACAACTTGGTCAGGGTTTGTCTTATAAGTACATTTATGAAAATTCATCTGGAAGAACTTTTTGAAGTAGTAAAATATATTTTAGACCTTAATAAAAGCAGTAGAAATAGCATGAATGCTTTCCAATTCTAGTATGTGAGATTTTTATTCATTTAAGTTGTGTTTGAAATTTCACTATATATATTCATTGTACATGGTACATAAGAGCCATATATTGTACCTTGAACATAAACCTCCATATTCACCTCAAATTCCTTTCTATGTATTGATTTGTGAAAATACTTTGGACATTTAAATCAGTGTGCTTCATGTTATTAAAATTTCATTCAGTAAGTTCAGTAGAGTGAAAAACAGTAAGCTCAAGAGTTAAATTATACTATTTCATAACATCTATTGTTACAGTGCACTAGGAACTCTATGGGTAATGCTTCTAGATATTTTCTCAGTCCTGAAGATCAAAAGCTGTTTGTCATTCAGCAAATCTCCTAGGTTCTCTACACTTTAGTTGGGCATCAATTAGAATGAATTTGGGTAAATCTCATACTAGGTCAAAGAGGTAATTTGTTAATCAACATTCACAATCAATTTCAACTAAATATCCAAGGAAAAAGGAAAGTTATTTAGAAATTGAGAAAATATCCAAGTAGGGAATTCATTCTTTTAAAAAAATGATGGAATCACCAATTGTGGCAAATGCATGCATTGCTAGCTGGGAGGTAGAGGCAGGGAGATCATTAGTTTGATGTCAGCCTGTGTCATATTGTTTCAAGAAAAAAAAACAAAGGAAAACAAATAAAACACTTTTGACAATAAATGCCATACATTAGTTTTCTAAAATTTTAATAATTTTAACCATTTTATCTGAGTCCTAAGCAAAAAACACACAGTTTATACAATAAATCAAGTTGTTAAACATATATTTGAAAACGTGATCTTTTCATTTCTCACATTTAAAATAGTATAGGCTAGCTTCCTTTTGTTTCAATTAATTTGTACTTTAGGATTATATTATTCAACATTTACTAGAATTATATGCTATTCTGCTGTGGGATGGTCTGTATGTCAAGTGTGTTCCTGATTGGTCAATAAATAAATCACTGATTGGCCAGTGGCCAGGCAGGAAGTGTAGGTGGGACAAGGAGGAGAATAAAGCTGGGAAGTGGAAGGCTGAGTCAGAGAGACACTGCCAGCCACCACCATGACAAACAGCATGTGAAGATGACAGTAAGCCACGAGCCATGTGGCAAGGTATAGATTTATAGAAATGGATTAATTTAAGCTGTAAGAACAGTCAGCAAGAAGCCTGTCATGGCCATACAGTTTATAAGCAATATAAGTCTCTGTGTTTACTTGGTTGGGTCTGGGCAGCTGTGGGACTGGAAGGTGAGAGAGATTTGTCCTGACTGCGGGCTAGGTAGGAAAACTCTAGCTACACTATTTTTGTATCATCTGATATCATTGTTGTAATCCAGTTACTGTCCTTCAAAGCCATGTGAAATTGACAATATTGTCAAGTTCTATTCTGTTTGAAATGAACAGCATGAATTTGAGTATCAAATAATTAACATATTCTCCTTATTTGGTGAGGGTACACCAGCTGACTAACTCTGCTGAGTAATTCTGACACACCATCATAGTCCCTAGTGACCACTGCCAAATGAAGACCTAAGGAACATGGAGTAACATTCACAGATAACACTGAGACATTAAAAGTGTGTATCTAGTTTTTCTTTACCTACATGGAGTTCTCTGTGATCTTGGATTCCTTTGTTATGGCTACATTACACAGTAGCTTATGAGTGGGAGAGATTCTCATTCAAAGTTAACAAGAATTTAATAGAATTTCATTTTCCTTATAGATAAAAACTTTGAATGGCAGAATTTTCCTAAGACTCAATAAGGAGAAAATGCAAAAGTGCTCCTGTTCATTCTTTCCTAGGTTTCTAAGAGAGCCTTTCTCCCAAGAAGCCTTTCCTCTTAATTGGTTATAGATGCCATGTGACAAGTCTGGAGGGCTGCTCTAGATGGTTTTCTATTGTAATGAACAGTATGACCAAAAGCAACATGGAGAAAAAGGAGATCAGTTTACAGTTAACATCACAGTCCATCATGAAGGGAAATAAGGGCAAGAACTCAAGCAGGCCCTGAATCATGAGGCAAGAATTGAAGCAGAGGGAATGGAGGAGTGATGCCTTCCTTACTGGATTACTTTCCATGGTTTGCTCAGCCTGATTTCTTACATCACCCAGGTTCACCTGCCCAGAGGTGGCGCTGTTGACATTGGGCTGAACGTTTTCACATCTATCATTAATCAAGACAATACCCTTGTGTTTGGGGCATAAATGTTCAGAATTGAAACTTCATCTTGGTGGATCTTTCCTGTGATGAGTATGTAATGCCCTTCTTGATCTCTTTTGATTGATTTTAGTTTGAAGTCTATTTTGCTGGATATCAGGATGGCTACACCCACTTGTTTCTTAAGACCGTTTGATTGGAAAGTCTTTTCCCATCCTTTTATTCTTAGGTAGTGTCTATCTTTGAATTTGAGATGTGTTTCTTGTATGCAGCAGAAAGATGGGTCTTGCTTTCGTATCCATTCTGTAAGCCTGTGTCTTTTTATAGGTGAATTAAGTCCATTGATATTAAGGGATATTAATGACCAGTGATTGTTCATTCCTGTTATTTTTTGGTGGTAGTGTGTGTGTACTTCTCTTCTTTGGGGTTTACTGCTGTGGCATTATCTATTGCCTGTGTTTTCAAGGGTGTATCTGACTTCCTTAGGTTTTAATTTTCCTTCTAGTGCTTTCTGTAGGGCTGGGTTTGTGGATAAGTATTGTTTAAATCTGGCTTTGTCTTGGAATGTCTTGTTCACTCCATCTATGATGATTGAAAGTTTTGCTGAGTATATTAGTCTAGGCTGGCATCCATGGTCTCTTAGTGTCTGCATTACATCTGTCCAGGTCCTTCTGGCTTTCAAAGTCTCCATTGAGAAATCGGGTGTTATTCTGATGGGCTTGCCTTTATAAGTCACTTGGCTTTTTTCCTTAGCTGCCCTTAATATATTTTCTTTATTCTGTACGTTTAGTTTTTAATTATTATGTGGCAAGGGGACTTTTTATGGGGGGTCTAGTCTGTTTGGTGTTCTATAGGCTTCTTGTATCTTCATAGGCATTTCCTTCTTTAAGTTGGGAAAGTTTTCTTCTATGATCTTGTTGAATATATTTTCTGTGCCTTTGAGTTGGTATTCTTCTCCTTCTTCTATCCCTATTATTCGTAGGTTTGGTCTTTTCATGGTGTCCCAAATTTTTTGGACATTTTGGTTCATGACTTTGTTGGCTTTAGTGTTTTCTTTGACTGATGAATCTATTTCTTCTACCGTATCTTCAATGCCAGAGATCCTTTCTTCCATCTCTTGCATTCTGTTGGTTATACTTGCATCTGAAGTTCCCGATTGTTTAGTCAGATTTTCTATTTCCAGCATTCCCTCTGTTTGTGTCTTCTTCATTTTTTCTATTTCCCTTTTCAGGTCTTGGACTGTTTCCTTCATTTGTTTCATTGATTTTTCTTGATTTTCTTTCAGTGCTTTACTGTTTTCTTCCAGGACTTTATTGTTTTCTTCTACTTTATTTGTCCTTTCCTCTAGTTTTTTATAGCGTTCTTCCCATTTTTTTGTCTTTTCATCTATATAAGCCTCTACCTTCTTCATGATGTTTTTCATAAGGCTGTTTTCTTCTGCTTCTTCCAATTTTTGATGTTCAGGTCTAGATGTTGGAGGAGGGCTAGGTTCTGGTGATGCTGTATTGCTCTTCATTTTGTTGTATGTACTTCTGCCTTGAGGTCTGCCCATCTCCTTGTGTATTCATTCTTGGTCTTATCAGCGCACTTGGATCAGACAGAGCTGACAGATTGAGGAAGTCTCTCTCTCTTGTCCAGATGGGAGCTCTCTTGTCCAAATGGGAACTCCGGGGCAGGATGGGAACTCTTGTCCAGATGGGAAGTCCAGGGCAGGATGGGAGCTCTTGTCCAGACAGGAAGTCCAGGGCAGGATGGGCACTCTTGTCCAGAAGGGAAGTCTGGGGCAGGATGGGAGCTGGGGGCCAGTTTCTAAGTCTCAGGAAGCGGCTGGGGTCTTGGGCCAATGGGCATGGGGACAGGGTGTGGAGATTGCAGGGTCTGCCAGGGGTCTCGGAGAAGGGGAGTCTTCCCGGTAGGACTAGAAGGGAACCTACCTGGTGGCCAGAACCTGGGGCCAAGTTGGGCATGTCTTTCCCGGAGTGGCTGGTGCCCAGGGATGGAATATAGGCTTGTCCAGTAGGGAAGTGGGGTCAGAATGGCTAAGATCAAAAACACTGAAGACACCTTATGCTGGAGAGGATGTGGAGCTAGGGGAACTCTCCTCCACTGCTGGTGGGAATGCAAGCTTGTACAACCACTTTGGAAATCAATATGGTGCTTTCTTAGAAAACTGGGAATCAATCTCCCACAAGATACAGCTATACCACTCTTGGGCATATACCCAAGGAATGTTCAACCATACCACAAGAGCACTTTCTCAGCTATGTTCATATCAGCATTGTTTGTAATAGCCAGAACATGGAAACAACCTAGATTCCCTTCAACTGAAGAATGGATAAATAAAATGTGGTACATATACACAATGGAATACTACTTAGCAGAGAAAAACAATGACATTATGAGTTTTGCAGGCAAATGGATGGATCTAGAAAAAATCATCCTGAGTGAGGTAACCCAGACTCAGAAAGGCAAACATGGTATGTACTCATTCATAGGAGGATACTAGATGTGGAACAAGGATGACTGGACTGCTGCTCACATCACCAGGGAGGCTACCTGGAAAACAGAACCCCAAGAAAGACACAGGGATCACCCAATGATGGAGAAATGGATGAGATTTACATGAACAGCCTGGACATGAGTGGGAGTAATGAAGGGCAAGGTTCAAGGGAAAGAGAGCTTGGGGGAGTGGGAGATCCCAGCTGGATCAACAACAGAGAGGGAGAACAAGGAATAGGAGACCATGGTAAATGAAGACCACATGAGAATAGGAAGAAGCAAAGTGCTAGAGAGGCCCACAGAAATCCACAAAGATACTCCCAAAATAGACTGCTGGCAATGGTCGAGAGACAGCCTGAACTGACCTACTCTGGTGATGGGATGGCCAAACACCCTAATTGTCATGCTAGAAACCCCATACAATGACTGAGGGAACTGGATGCAGAAATCCACAGCTAGGCCCGGGGTGGAGCTCTGGGAGTCCAATTAGCGAGAAAGAGGAGGGTTTATATGAGCAAGAATTGTTGAGACCAAGGTTGGATAAAGCACAGGGACAAATAGCCAAACGAATGGAAACATATGAACTATGAACCAATGGCTGAGGGGCCCCCAACTGGATCAGGTCCTCTGAGTGGGTGAAATAGTTGATTGGCTTGATCTGTTTGGGAGGCATCCAGGCAATGGGACCAGGTCCTGTGCTCATTGCATGAATTGGCTGTCTGAAACCTGGGGCTTATACAGGGTCATTTGGCTCAGCCTGGGAGGAGGGGACTGGACCTGCCTGTACTGAGTATACCCGGTTGATCTCAGTCCTTGGGGAAAGCTTTGCCCTGGAGGAGGTAAGAATGGGGGGTGGGCTGGGGCGAAGGGGAGGAGGGTGGGAGGGGGGGTGAACAAGGGAATCCATGGCTGATATGTAGAACTGAATTGTATTGTAAAATAAAATAAAATTAAATTAAAAAAAAGACAATACCACACAGACTTGTCCAGAGGTCAATCTGGTAGAAGTATTTTCTCAACTGAAATTCCCTCTTCTCAGATGTCCCTAGCTAGCATTAAGCTGATAAAAACAGTCAATACATGAGCTTTCATCAGACTGTAATAACAGGCTATCCCGAACTCTATATTCCATTTCTGAGCTATAAAACATTCCCTTTACTCTTGTGTTTGCACAGAACTATTAGCTTTCTATGTGTGAGAAAGAGAGTTTTCTTTTTAAAAAGAGATTTTTCTCTTCAAAATCATGTGTAT
Organism: Peromyscus californicus insignis; assembly: GCF_007827085.1. NCBI lineage: Eukaryota > Metazoa > Chordata > Mammalia > Rodentia > Cricetidae > Peromyscus > Peromyscus californicus. The sequence continues at coordinate 83,368,454 of NW_026294584.1, forward strand.
TTGTTGATGTCTTTTTTTGTATGTATGCACACATGATCTCAACATTTAGGCAATAGTAAACAGCTCAGCAAAGGTGCTAGTTACTAACCTCAGGTCCCCTGGAAGAACAGCAACCACTCTTAACTGCTGAGCCATCTATTAACCCGTGGACAAAATTTTCTATTCTCAAAATATGGCACTAAGATTAGTTCATTGAGAGAACTGGTGAGATGTCTCAACCAATAAAATTTCCTGCCATCAAGGAAAACAACTTTAGTTTTCCTCGGACCAATATGGTAGGAGAGGACCAACTCCTAAATGTGTTTCCTGCCTTATTTATGTGTGCCATGGAATGAACATACTTATACACATAGTAAATGAGAAAATATTATTTTACCGAGCTTTGATCACTGGATGAAGAGTTATATAAATTTAATTCATATAAAACAAATGAGTTGAAATTTGTCTGTGAAATATCAATAGCCACAAACACCAGGGACCAATCTCCACATTCCAAGTTTCCTCAAATCATGTTTCCTATGACAATTATTATTATTATTATTATTATTATTATTATTATTATTATTATTACTATTTTTGTTTTTTCAAGACAGAGTTTCCCTGTGTAATAATCCTGGCTGTCCTGGAATAGGGTGACCTTGAAGTCACAGGGATCTGCTGGCCTTTGTCTCCCAAGCACTGGGATTAAAGGCATGTACCATCACCACCTGGTGACAATTATTTTTAATATCCACCACTTTTACATTTTCATGATAAACATTTAAGATATGCCTTACTATTTATTTAATTTTGTGCTCCTACAAAGACAAATTTAATAAACCTCATGAAAGGTAGCTCCTAACCTCTACATTTATCATTCATAAAAGAGGTATATATCTGTAAAATTGATGAAAGTGGAGTAAAAGCATAATTATTCAACTCATAGGAAATGATTACATACAAGTCTTCATTTTCACTTCTAGTGTTTCTGTAATGCAGCACTTATTCAGTGTCTAGTGTTGGACAGATTGACAGATTTATCATGTTCTTATTATGTTCTTTTCCTATTAAGTACTACATTTTATTTTGTTATTGTCATCTGGACATAGAAGAAATGTTATATGATAAGAAGCCTGTCTGACTCTTTCCTCTATCTATACTGTAACACTAACACAGGTCTTTGCATATTCCTCCTTAGGGAGGACCCACCCTTGCTAGTCCAAGATAAAAGTGCAGTTGGCATACTGTGATGACTTATCCGTCTACACATAGACTTCCTCCTCAAAATGAAGTTGTCTGTTCTGCTGTTGGTACTGCTGGTGTTCTGTATTCTTGGTGAGGACAGGGGCAAGTGAAAAAGAAAAATGTGTAGCTGGAGATTTGTCCAGTCCCGCCAGGGCCACAGCCACTCAGACTCAAGTAAACACACAGAGACTTACATTACTTATGAACTGTATGGCCATGGCAGACTTCTTGCTATTTAGTTCTTATATCTTAAATTAACCCATTTTTATTAATCTATAAGTTGCCATGTGGATTGTGGCTTACTGGCACTTTACATGCTGCTTCTCATGGTGGCAGCAGCTGGCTACATCTCCTGACTCAGCCTTCCACTTCCCAGAATTCTCCTCTCTGCTTATCCTGCCCATACTATACTTCCTGCCTGGCTACTGACCAATCAGCATTTTATTTATCAATAAATCAGAGCAATGCATTCACAGCATGCAGAAAGACATCTCCAGCACTTCTCCTTTTCTTTTTTTCATAAAGGAAAGTTTTAACTTTAATATAGTAAAATTACATATAACAGAACAATTATTAACCTAGAATTATAGTTATAATATCTAGTCTATTTGTATTTGGCAAAGCTAAAGAAGATATCCTACCTATCCTATATTTTTGAGTCTAAGGTTTCATATCTATATTGTCTTTTATCATAACTAAGGAAATTATAACTATCTAATCTTCAACTACATAAAAATACCTCAGAAGGATATAATATTACCTGAGAAATGAGAGAAGGAAGCAAGCAACTTTCAGGAGTCTTGTGAGAGTAGACAGAGACAGCTGGCAGCCTGGACAGTCATCCAATGTTCCTCTGTAAAGTTGGGGCAATTGTCTTTAGCCCACAGGCCTAGGGTCTCTCAGTCACTTTTCTCTGTGTTCTGTAGAATGTCTGGCAATTTCCTCTGCAAAGCAGGAACCTCAAGGACCATTTTGCCAAGCAAAGTTCAGTGGTCACCTTCCTATGGGTCCTGCATGTCCAGCCAATCAAGCAGTCCAGGCAAGAACAGTTTCTTGCCCAAATGGCTATTTTTGCCAAGAAGAACATAAACTCCATATAGAGTGACTTTGATGTCCATCCTCCTCTATGAAGTAAATCAGTGCTGATAGGAGCAGACATGTCTCACTGTCCAGAAAGTCTAAATTTTTAAAACATTTTCAATGCCATATTCTGTAAGTCTTTGGAGTATTTGAAGATTACCTACCTAATTGAATTATATCTATGGATACCTAGAAAACTTAACATAACTATAAGTTTGACTATCATAGAAGACTAATTATTAATCTGCATTTGAATTATCCATTACAATCTAAATGAGTTATATAAACATAATACCTCAAACGAGAGTTGAAATATATATATATATATATAACAAAATTAAGTTTAAACTTTTATCAATAAAATAAAATCCATAGCAATGTAAAACATTTCTAAACAAGTCGTTGCTCTTTAAAAATAGGTTCATTACTCTACCCTTTCATCCTATCATATCTATACTATCCCCTTTTCATCTTTAGAAAGAGAAAGAGATCACATTTAAAATCACCTGTTTTAAATAAAAATATTGATGTTCCTCTGTCCCACATCAGAGGGCTCTTCTGATATGGGACAGAAGAATCTCTCAACTTTTTTTTTTAGCAATATGTTTGGGTTTAGAAAAGGAGTGAGCCAATTCCATCTCCAAAGCTAGCTTGGTATATTTGGGAAATTGGGTGTAGCTTCTCATACTACTTCCTGCTAGATGAGGGCACTGTATTCTTGTGGGGACATAAAGAAAATTTTAGGATTGTGGAGTAGTCTGTGTGGCTGTATTGTCTGAGCCAGTTGCCTTGAAACCATTCTAGATGTTGGATCATCTGGGCCATGGTGTCATCAGAGACTGTTCAGGGGGTCTTGGCTGGTCATACCTGATGTATCTTAATCTGGAACAAATCCAGAGCCTCTTGCTTTCTGTAGAAACAAAAGCAGAACCTCCTTTCCAAAGCAACATAGCCTTAGATCCAAATTTTGAAGTCAAGGTACCTTTGAAATATACATATTGGTTTAGCTCATCTGCCTTTACAATCAAATATCTCTCTGCAGTTAAAAATATCAAAGATAACACAATCCAGATTCTCTGTGTGATATCCATCTTTACGTGGCTTATTTTATATATTATTTTTACTTTTTTAAAAGATTTTATTTTTAAAACTATCTATTTCTTTTTTTTTTTATTCTTAATTTTATTTATGATTCTTCGTAAAGTCTCTTTCCTTGAGTGATTTTGCAGAAGTTGTCAAATCTTTAAATCTTCTCTTTATGATGAAACTTTTATCTCTTTGTTGTAGTGCACAAAGGGATTTCAAAGGCAATGTTTTATTCATTTTTCAAAGTCCAGAGTTCCTTGGAATCTCCAAGGTTTCCGTTTTCTTCTAGCACTTAGTAACAATGCATACTTGTGAGACCCTGCTCCCTTTGCACTTCATGCCTTACATCACTCATCCTCCATCCCTAACGCTCTCCCTCAGATTGCTTTTTTTTCAGACAATCTAACTTCCAAATGGGACTTCAGACTGACAGGAGGACAAAGAAAAAATATATTGCTTCAAGATGTTTCCCACTTCAAAGTGATCTTTAGTGACAACCTTTCTTCTTTTATAAAGAAAAAATATGGCCAAGGTGAATGGTTGGTACCACACATTTAAAAGCATTAGTTTCTGTTGGGGATGAATTTAATCTGATTCATTTTTATTTATTTATTTATTTTTTTATTTTTTTTTATTTTTTTTTTATTTTTTTTTATTTCTTTTTTTTATTAATTTATTTTGCAATACAATTCAGTTCTACATATCAGCCACGGATTCCCTTGTTCTCCCCCCCTCCCGTCCCCCTCACCTTCCCCCCAACCCCCCCCCCCCCATTCCCATCTCCTCCAGGGCAAAGCCTTCCCCACAGACTGAGGTCAACCTGGTAGACTCAGTCCAGGTAGGTCTAGTCCCCTCCTCCCAGGCCAAGCCAAACAATCCTGCATAGGCCCCAGGTTTCAAACAGCCAACTCATGCAATGAGCACAAGATCTGGTCCCACTGCCTGGATGCCTCCCAAACAGATCAAGCCAATCAACTGTCTCACCCATTCGGAGGGCCTGATCCAGTGTGGACCCCTCAGCCATTGGTTCATAGTTCATGTGTTTCCATTCATTTGGCTATTTGTCCCTGTGCTTTATCCAACCTTGGTCTCAACAATTCTCGCTCATATAAACCCTCCTCATTCTCGCTAATTGGACTCCCAGAGATCCACCCAGGGCCTAGTCATGGATCTCTGCATCCAGATCCCTCAGTAGTTGGATGAGGTTTCTAGCACAACAATTAGGGTGTTTGGCCATCCCATCACCAGAGTAGGTCAGTTCGGGCTGTCTCTCGACCATTGCCGGCAGTCTGTTGTGTGGGTATCTTTGTGGATTTCTGTGGGCCTCTCTAGCACTTTGCTTCTTCCTGTTCTCATGTGGTCTTCATTTACCATGGTCTCCTATTCCTTGTTCTCCCTCTCTGTTGTTGATCCAGCTGGGATCTCCCGCTCCCCCAAGCTCTCTTTCCCTCGACCCTTGCCTTTCATTACCCCCACTCATGTCCAGGCTGTTCATGTAGATCTCATTCCATTTCTTCACCGTGCACAAAACTTAAGTCCAAGTGGATCAAGGACCTCAACATAAATCCAGCTACTCTGAACCTGCTAGAAGAGAAAGTAGGAAGTAGTCTTGAACGCATTGGCATAGGAGACTACTTCCTAAATAGAACACCAGTAGCACAGACTCTGAGACAAACAATCAATCAATGGGACCTCTTGAAACTGAGAAGCTTTTGTAGAGCAAAGGATACGGTCAACAAGGCAAAGCGACAGCCTACAGAATGGGAAAAGATCTTCACCAACCCCACATCTGACAGAGGACTGATATCCAGAATATATAAGGAATTCAAGAAATTAGACATCAAAATGCCCAACAGTCCAATTAAGAAATGGGCTATAGAGCTAAACAGAGAATTCTCAACAGAGGAAACTCAAATGGCCGAAAGACATTTAAGGAACTGCTCAACATCCCTAATCATCAGGGAAATGCAAATCAAAACTATCTATTTCTTTATGTGATTGCATGCATTACATTTTTTCTCTTCTAAGCCTACATGTATTTTTCACACATTGTAAACCATTTAGAGGTTTATCCCATCTGAATTTGTCTTATTGCGAATCTATTGCTTTAAACTGCAGCAGCTAGTACTGAAGCAGAAACCTTGGCTTCTGACTCCACCCAACTCAGTTTCCCAACATGGCCATGGTACATTTACTGCCATCTCTGGGTCTGGAAGCCAAGCATACTATCAACTTTCAAAACTTTTGCTGTTGTTTCTTTCTAGAACTTTGGCTATATTACCCAATTATTTCCTATATGTTTTACTCTTATTAAGAAATTAGTATCAGTCTATTAGGATTCCCTTCAATGTAACTTAGGTCCCCCCTTTCTCTTTCTCTGAGATTTGATATTTTGGACAGGTGTTTTGCATTGAATTTATTTAAGAGTCTTTGAGATTCTAGGACCTGCATGTTCAGATAGGACTTCATTACCTATGTTTTCTGTATGTTCACCTTTCTCTCCTCTTTCCATAAAATTAACAATATAAGTTTCTATACATTCAGTGGTGTCCCATATACTGCCTGTGTTGTTCATTTTAAATTTTGTTTTAATTTAATGCATTATATACTTTGGAAATTTAAAAATATATTTTCCAGGTAGCCTCCCTGGTGATGTGAGTAGCAGACAAGTCATCCTTGTTCCACATCTAGTATCCTGCTATGAGTGAGTACATACCATGTTTGTCTTTCTGAGTCTGGGTTACCTCACTCAGGATGATTTTTTCTAGATCCATCCATTTGTCTGCAAACCTCATGATGTCATTGTTTTTCTCCGCTGAGTAGTATTCCATTGTGTATATGTACCACATTTTGTTTATCCATTCTTCAGTTGAAGGGCATCTAGGTTGTTTCCATGCTCTGGCTATTACAAACAAGGCTGATATGAACCCAAGAAAGACACTGGGATCGCACAATGACAGAGAAATGGAATGAGATCTACATGAACAGCCTGGACATGAGTGGGGGTAGTGAAAGGCGAGGGTCGAGGGAAAGAGAGCTTGGGGGAGCGGGAGATCCCAGCTGGATCAACAACAGAGAGGGAGAACAAGGAATAGGAGACCATGGTAAATGAAGACCACATGAGAATAGGAAGAAGCAAAGTGCTAGAGAGGCCCACAGAAATCCACAAAGATACTCTCACAATAGACTGCTGGCAATGGTTGAGAGACAGCCCGAACTGACCTACTCTGGTGATGGGATGGGCAAAGACCCTAATTGTCGTGCTAGAAACCTCATCCAATGACTGAGGGATCTGGATGCAGAGATCCATGACTAGGCCCTGGGTGGATCTCTGGGAGTCCAATTAGCGAGAATGAGGAGGGTTTATATGAGCGAGAATTGTTGAGACCAAGGTTGGATAAAGCACAGGGACAAATAGCCAAATGAATGGAAACACATGAACTATGAATCAATGGCTGAGGGGTCCCCACTGGATCAGACCCTCTGAATGGGTGAGACAGTTGATTGGCTTGATCTGTTTGGGAGGCATCCAGGTAGTGGGACTGGGTCCTGTGCTCATTGCATGAGTTGGCTGTTTGAAACCTGGGGCCTATGCAGGATTGCTTGGCTCGGCCTGGGAGGAGGGGACTGGACCTACCTGGACTGAGTCTACCAGGTTGATCTCAGTCTGTAGGGAAGGCTTTGCCCTGGAGGAGATGGGAATGGGGGGCCTGGGGGGAAGGTGAGGGGGACGGGAGGGGGGAGAACAAGGGAATCTGTGGCTGATATGTAGAACTGAATTGTATTGCAAAATAAAAAAATAAAAAAACATAAATAGTGATTATTTTATATTTTTATTTTTACTCCCAATTATCTTCTTCCCTCTAACACTGAAACTCTTATTATCGACAACCTCCTCCATCTGTAATTAATTTTTTAAGTCAGTAAGTTAATTTTCTTTGCTTGCATAAACATGAGTTGGGTCTTACGTACTGGAACATAGAAGATTGTTAATACCTAACAGCTATAATAGGCAAAATACCAAAGAGAATGGCACAGTCTTTCCCAAAAGCCATTAACTGCTAATAGCCTGTTATTGAATAGTAGGAACTCATCAGGCTCTCCTCCATTCATGATAAAATGTTGATGGATCCAATCTTGTACAGGTACCCACAGCAGTGAGTTCACAAGTACAATGATCATACCTAGAACCCACTGTTTCAGAGTTCCTTGCTATCCTTTTGTTCATTCTTCCTACATCCTGTTGGAGATGTCCCTTGAGCCTGAAGAGGGGATCTACATATCCTATTGAGGATTAGTGTGAACATGAGAGACCCCAAAAATTCTATGAGTGAACACTTACAACTGATAAACAGCATTTGTCAAGTGGCCGGATACAAGATTAAATAAAATAAAAAAAATAAAAACAAACAAAAAACCAAAATCCAGTAACCCTCCTATATACAAATGATAAATGGGATGAAAAAGAACCAGAGAGTCAACACCCTTGACAATAGCCTCAAATAATATAAAATGTCTTGGGGTAACTCTAACCTACCAAGTGAAAGACTTGTATGATAAGAACTTCAAATCTTTAAAGAAAGAAATTGGAGACGATGATGGAAAGATCTCTGAAGCTCATGGATTGGTAGCATTAACATAGTAATAATGGTCATCTTACCAAAAGCTATCTACAGATTCAATGCAATATCCATTAAAATCCCAAAACAATTCTTTACTGACATTGAAAGAAAAATACTCAACCTCATGGAAAAACAAAAAGCCCAGAATAGCTAAAATAATCCTGTACAATAAAACTACTTCTGGAGGTATCACCATCCCCGATTTCAAGCTCTACTACAGAGCTTTAGCAAAAAATCTACATGGTATTGTTATCCAAAAAGACAGGTGGACGAATAGAATGGAATCAAAGACCCAGATGTAATACCACACAACCATGGACACCCGATCTTCAACAATGAAGCCAAAATTATACAGTGGAAAAGTGAAAGCATCTTCAACAAATAGCGCTAGTCTAACTGAATGTTGGCATGTAGAAGAATGCAAATAGATCCATATCTGTCACCCTGCACAAAACTCAAGTCCAAGTGGATCAAAGACCTCAACATAAATCCAGATATACTGAACCTGATAGAAGAAAAAGTGGGAATTGGCCTTCAAGAAATTGGTACAGCAAATAACTTCCTGAAAAAAAAAACACCAACAGTACATATATAAAAACTGACAATTAATAAATGGGACCTCATGAAAATGAAAGGCCTCTGTAAGGTGAAGGACACCATTAATAGGACAAAATGGTCATGTACAGAATGGGTAAAAATTTTCACCATTCCCAATCCAACAGAGGACTGATTTCTAAACTATATAAAGAACTCAAGACATTAGACACCATTAAACTAAATAATCCAATTAAAAAATGGAGTACAGACCTAAACATAGAATTCTCAACAGAAGAATTTTAAATGCTGGAGAAAGACTTAAGGAGATACTCCATATCCTTGGCCATCAGGGAAATGCAAATCAAAGTATTTCTGAGATTGCACATGACTCCTGTCAGAATGGCTAAGATCAAAAATACATGTGACAGCTTGTGCTGGAGAGGATGTGGAGCAAGGGGAACCCTCTTCCATTGCTGATGGAAATGCAAAGTTGTATGGCCACTTTGATAATCAATGTGGTCATTTCTCAGAAAATTGGAATCGACCTACTTTAGGACCCAGCTGAACTACTCTTGGGCATATACCCAAAGGATACTCATGCCACAAAGACATTTGCTCAACTATGTCTATAGCAGTTTTATTCATAATAGCCTAAAACTGAAAACAACCTAGATGTCCCTCTACTGAAGAATAGATAAAGAATATATGGTACATATGCATAATGAAGTATTACTCAGCTGTTAAAAACCATGACTTCATGAAAATTGCAGGCAAATGGATGGAACTAGGAGAAAAATCATCCTGAGTGAGGTAATCCAGATGCAGAAAGGCAAACATGTATGTACTCACTTATAATAAATATTAACTGCAAAGTAAATGATAACTGTGGTAAAAATTCATAAGCACACAGAGGCTATGTAACAACAGAGTCCCTGGCAGGGATTCATGGATCTTCCTGGGAAGGGGAAGAGATCTCTTGGGTGGATTGGTGGTAGGTGGGGATGGGAATATGATTGATAAGTTGGGTGTGGGGTGCGGGGAGAGTACTAAAAGACACAACAGGAAAGGGGGTTATTTTAGGGTCAGGTAGAAACATGGTACCAAGGAAACTCTCGGGAATCTACAAAATGATCTAAACTAAGACTGCTAGCAAAAGGGGATACTTAGCCAGAATTGGCCACCTCCTGTGACCAGGCAAGACTACCAGTAAACAGACTGAGACACCAATCCAGTCACATAACTTTTGTTTTACAGTTTGCACTGCCAGTTGGATGTGCTGGAGTAAGGGTGACACAGAGATTTTGGGAGTGGCCAATCATTGACTGGTTCAGCCTGAGACATAAGCCACAAGAGTGAGCCCACCCCTGACACTGTCTTGTGCACCAGGACCCACAGGCTAAATGGCCCAGAGACCTAGGATAGAATCAAACGCAAATGGAGAAAAAATGTCAATGTAATGATGCTTAAGGATACTCTGCTATACTCATAGATTGGTGCCTAGCCCAGTAGTCATCAAAGAGGCTTTATCCAGCAACTAGTGGAAATGGATGTAGAGACCCACTATCAAATATTAGGGCAATCTTGGGGATTCCTGCTGATGAGAGAAAGGAATTATTGTAATAGACAGAGGGGTCAAGGACATCACAAGAAACCCCACAGAATCAATTAGCCTGTACTCACAGGAGCTCATAGAGGCTGAACCAAGAACCAGGGAGCCTGCATGGGACCGATCTAGACCCTCTGCATATTTGTGACAGCTGTGTAGCTATGTTTTTTTTTGTGGAACTCTTAACAGTGTGAGCAGAGGCTGTTTCTGACTCTTGTTGGCTTTTGAGACCCCATTCCTCATACTGGGTTACCTTTTCCAGCCTTGATGCAAGGTAAGGTGTTTAGTTTTACTACAACTCCATATGCCATGTTTTGTCAACATCCATGGGAGGCATTCATTTTATAAATGGAGGAGGCGTGGAACGGGGTGGCAGAATATATGAGGGTGCTTGGGGGAAAGGATGGAGGGGAAACTGTGCTTAGGGTGTAAAAATTAATAAAAAAAAAACCCTTAAAAATAGATTGCATTACCTATAAGGTCTTCCACAATACAACAATGTAGGAGTAGATTAATTTTCATAAAATAAAAAAAAAACAGTGAACCACACAAGAAACAGCTTTCAGCTACCCAGTTTCATGTTTTCTTGATTCCCATAAAAGAAAACTTGAAATCATAACTTGTCCCTTGAGGATCCCTTGTCCTTCCATAATTGCCCTTTGTTTTTCTTTACAATGTCACTTCCTTCTAATCTTTACTATCATTTTGCTTTTAGCCAAGTTTCCTTGCTACTTTGCAAATCACATTAGTACATGTTTAATCAGACATTTAAAATCCTGCAACATCCATCCAGACATTGACCATCAGTAACAAAATGTCTCTGGAATGTTTCAGCTGACTTGTGGAAGCATTCTTCTTCTACTAAGGGTGTCCAGAAGGATGACCATTGCAGATTCTGTGGGCTGTCATGTGAGCAAGCAGAAGTGTGTTATAAGATTCCTAGACCTCAGAGAAGCACAGTTATGATAGGAATATGTCAGCAGCAATAAAGGGAAAGAGGAATTCTGGTACACCACACACTCTTAACCAGTCTTAAGGCTGGTGTGTGCTATCCTCAACAGATTCATTGGAGTGGGATTTTGAAGAAATTGACTCATGGTAGGGGGTATTCTAGCCCATAGGATTGAAGACCAGGATGCTAGAAAATCAGCATGATCAAAATTAGGCTGCAACACCACTTTCTGTCCTCCAATTGAGAAAAGATGGAAGACTCCATAATCTCCCGGGTCCTTGAATGTTGGAAAAAGTCCAGACTGGCACATTTTCTCTTGAAAATGAAGGCTAGCATATACAAAGCAAAGACACAGATGTGAGATAATTCACGATCAAGTGTTTCTTCAAATATGAGATTCCAATATATTATTAAAGATAGCTGTACTCACTTGTTAGAGACTGAGGCTTTGTCTCTGGATATGTAGAGAAGCTGTTGCCATGGTCTAGATTGGTTGCCAGTCACTGAATAAAACCTGAGAATGCTACATTTATAGCGAATAGCATGGTCATGTAATAAGAGGCAGTGTTTTTGGTTAAGGTAATTATGCCAGGTAGTACTTGTTGATGATTTGTGTTCATCAATTGTGGGAAATAGTAGCACAATGCTTCAAAACGACCCAAGGTCAGAATTAGTAACATGGGGAGAATGTGCTCAGTTTAGTCTCTGGTTATGAAAGGTATACTTTCAAATGATAGTGGAACTGTGAGTGACACATTTTGAGAGTGCATACCATTACCTCTGTTTAAGCAGTACATTTCTTCTACTTCTTCTGGAATGATCATTACTAAAGCTTTCAAAATGTATTTTGAGTTCACTAAAATGGTACAGATGAACTGTCTTCTTTATTTCAGGAAGATAAACTATTTTAAACTTAATAGTATATTGCACCTAGAATGCAAAGTTTTTCCTACTCAGAATTTTGGTAGATTGAGTTAACAATTTAGTAGCCTTGTGGTCTATTGTACTTCCACTGAAGATAATATTCTTCTTTTTTATTGTTAACAATTAAGTATTGTGTCAAATTGTGCTATTTCCCCTACAAATTTAGAAAATAATCTCAAAAATGTCTTTAGTAGTATAAAATCTTTATAGAAGAAATGCATCCTCTGGAAAAAAATATGGATTGTCCTGGTCTAGCTTGGTATATTTGAGGCATAAGCCTGTGCTGAGTTCTGAGATAAACAATTCTGTAGCTGTACCTAGATCTGATGATTTTCTGCTGTTTGGCATGCATCCAAAGCTAAATTCAATGCTACAAGGATGTATTAATTGACTGTTCACACAATAGTTTAAGTGTTGTCCCAGACAAGACATGGCATGCACATGGTGGTTCCTGCTCAGCTCCCAAGGGCTACGGTGGGAATTTAAGTGTGATACTGTGATCATTCTTCCCTGGTACACTGGGAAGTCCTTTCTCATTGTGCTTAATTTTTGAAATTTATTGTGTATCCATTCCTAGGTGCCAGATGTGACATCCAGTCCCATCCTCTGTGTCTGCATCTCTGGAACATAGAGTCACCATCATTTGCTAGGCAAGACAGAATATTAGCAGTTATGAGAACTATCACCTAGCCAAAAGTAGGTGAAATGGTTAAACTCCTGATCTTCTATAATCCAGCCTGTAGTTGCGAGACTGAGACACACCAGCAGACAAGTTGTCCCTGAATCGGTATGATGTCTCCAGTTACTGCTCAAGACTTAATAGTGAAAATATGGTTTGTAATACATAGGAGAGACATATATTGAGTAGCAGTGTTTTCTGTTGTAGTATTCAAGTACTGTCATTACTAGTCAGTCCATGCTGAGTAATTCTAGGAACAGTATCAAATGACAGAAAAGTGGCTAAATATGGAGGATCCTAAACTGAGAAAAGAGTGCAACTCATATAATTTTTTGGGTGTGAAGTACCTCCATCTTCAGATGAAGTCAGAAGTCCAAGTAACACATGTTGTTGGCATCAAAGTGCTGTAGGATATCTTTCTGTACTGCTCTGATTGGTTGGTAAACAAAGCTGCATTGGCCTATGGCAGGGCAGGATGGAGCCAGGTAGGAAAATCCAAAAGAGATAGTGAGGAGAAAGAAGAGTAATAGGAGATGCCAAACAGCCATCCAAGGAGCAACATGTAATGGGACACATGTAAAGCCATGGATCACATGGTGACACATAGATTAATAGTTATGGGTTAAGTTGTAAGAGCTAGCCAACAAGGAGCCTGCCATAGGCCGTAAGTTGATAATATAAACTTCTGAATGATTATTTTATAAGTGGCACCACTACTACCCAGCCATAGTATTTTTTAAAACATAAGAATTATTTGAATTAGTTGAAGATTTAATAGTCCCTTCTCTGTTGCAGAGACTTCCCTGACAGTCAGATATTTGTTTATATTACCACTAATATATTTTGAAATATATTATTTAAAATAGAGCTTAGGTAGAGTACAAAGTTTCAAATAACCTCCAAAATGTCATGTATAATTTTAACACTTAAAAAAAAGAAGTGCAGTCTCTGATGTGGTCTGATCTTCAGCATCTGGGGACATAGGACTTGTGTTCAGTTACTGAGACAAGCAAGCCTTGCAGCTGTCCCCATTCTCACTGGTTCCCAGTGATTTGCATGCACTCACTGCACAGCCTTGAGGACTTCTTCATATACCAGTCACACCCTGTACAGTTGTCATTGCAGTCAGGACTCAGTATGGACATGAGGGCCCCTGCTCAGCTGCTTGTGCTCCTGCTGCTCTGGCTTCCAGGTAAAAAAGGACTGAAATGGGAATTTCACTGTTATATTGTGGTTAGTGTTGACTGGCATTTGGGAGCAGTCCTTTGTATCATGCTTAACTATGTGGATATATATTATGTCTCTACTTCTAGGTGCCAGATGTGACATCCAGATGACACAGTCTCCATCCTCCCTGTCTGCATCTCTGGGAGACAGAGTCACCATCACTTGCAGGGCTAGTCAGGGCATTAGCAATTATTTAAGCTGATACCAGCAGAAACCAGGGAAAGCTCCTAAGCTCATGATCTATGCTGCATCCTACTTGGACAATGGGGTCCCATCGAGGTTTAGTGGCAGTGGATCTGGGACAGATTTCACTCTCACCATCAGCAGCCTGGAGTCTGAAGACATTGCAACTTATTACTGTCTACAGTATAAACAGCTTCCTCCCACAGTGATACAAGTCATAACATAAACCCCCAAGGAAGCAGAAGTGAGAGGCTGGGCTGCCCCAACTGTTACTCCTCATGAGTCACTCACTGGAATCATTTTCTCACATGGCACAGGATTTTAGCAACGCTCACAGATGTTAATTTTTGTAAAACAAATGTGTTGTAGTTTTGTAGAATGAAGAGAGTTTAACTGTCCTCTCTCACTGTAACTATCTTTCTTTCCATTCATCTCCTGCACTACAGAGTACCAAAGTATTTTCTATATCAACCAAGGACACAGTCATTCCCTGTGAGGAGTCTGAGTTATATCACTAGTTGGGACCCATACATAACAATGGAAACTCCTGTGATCATTCTAGCATACATTATTTAAATATAGAAAATTAGTTTCTAAGTGCCAATGTTTAAATGGTAGGGAAACATTACTGAGAGAAGCTGACAGCAGAAACTTGTCCTGGATTTCTCACAAAAGCTAGACCACATGTGTCAGAGAAAGAGAAGGTTGCCTAACCATGATTTTTTTGCTGTGTCTTGAAATTCCATTAGTGGGGTATTGATTCTCTCAACTCTCTATAGCACTTCACTTAGAATCCTAATGGCTCCTATGTCCACTGGTCTGCGTACAAGTGTCAAACAGTATTAAAAAATATTCATATGACTTTTAATCACACTGTTTGAAGTGGAATACAGATTTGTTTATATGAAATCACAGGGAGAAAATCGTTGTCTTAAACAGGCTCCCAGAAGTAGTATTTTTTTTTAATTTATTTTAATTTATTTTGCAATACAATTCAGTTCTACATATTGGTCACGGATTCCCTTGTTCTCCCCCCTCCCGTCCCCCTCACCTTCCCCCCAACGCCCCCCCCCCATTCCCATCTCCTCCAGGGCAAAGCCTTCCCCACAGACTGAGGTCAACCTGGTAGACTCAGTCCAGGTAGGTCTAGTCCCCTCCTCCCAGGCCAAGCCAAACAATCCTGCATAGGCCCCAGGTTTCAAACAGCCAACTCATGCAATGAGCACAAGATCTGGTCCCACTGCCTGAATGCCTCCCAAACAGATCAAGCCAATCAACTGTCTCACCCATTCGGAGGGCCTGATCCAGTGTGGACCCCTCAGCCATTGGTTCATAGTTCATGTGTTTCCATTCATTTGGCTATTTGTCCCTGTGCTTTATCCAACCTTGGTCTCAACAATTCTCGCTCATATAAACCCTCCTCATTCTCGCTAATTGGACTCCCAGAGATCCACCCAGGGCCTAGTCATGGATCTCTGCATCCAGATCCCTCAGTAGTTGGATGAGGTTTCTAGCACAACAATTAGGGTGTTTGGCCATCCCATCACCAGAGTAGGTCAGTTCGGGCTGTCTCTCGACCATTGCCGGCAGTCTGTTGTGTGGGTATCTTTGTGGATTTCTGTGGGCCTCTCTAGCACTTTGCTTCTTCCTGTTCTCATGTGGTCTTCATTTACCATGGTCTCCTATTCCTTGTTCTCCCTCTCTGTTGTTGATCCAGCTGGGATCTCCCGCTCCCCCAAGCTCTCTTTCCCTCGACCCTTGCCTTTCATTACCCCCACTCATGTCCAGGCTGTTCATGTAGATCTCATTCCATTTCTCTGTCATTGGGCGATCCCTGTGTCTTTCTTGGGGTCCTGTTTTCCAGGTAGCCTCCCTGGTGATGTGAGTAGCAGACAATTCATCCTTGTTTCATGTCTAGTATCCTGCTATGAGTGAGTACATACCATGTTTGTCTTTCTGAGTCTGGGTTACCTCACTCAGGATGATTTTTTCTAGATCCATCCATTTCTCTGCAAACCTCATGATGCCATTGTTTTTTTCTGCTGAGTAGTATTCCATTGTGTATATGTACCACATTTTGTTTATCCATTCTTCAGTTGAAGGGCATCTGGGTTGTTTCCATGTTCTGGCTATTACAAACAATGCTGATATGAACATAGCTGAACAAGTGCTCTTATGGTGTGGTTGAGCATTTCTTGGGTATATGCCCAAGAGTGGTATAGCTGGATCTTGGGGGAGATTGATTCCCAATTTTCTAAGAAAGCGCCATATTGATTTCCAAAGTGGTTGTACAGTAATAAAAACAGCTTGGTACTGGCATAGAAACTGACATGTGGACCAATGGAATCGAATTGAAGACCCTGACATTAATCCGCACACCTATGAACATATAATTCTTGACAAAGAAGCCAAAAGTGCACAATGGAAAAAAGAAAGCATCTTCAACAAATGGTGCTGGCAAAACTGGATATCAACATCAGAAGGCTGCAAATAGATCCATATCTATCACCGTGCACAAAACTTAAGTCCAAGTGGATCAAGGACCTCAACATAAATCCAGCTACTCTGAACCTGCTAGAAGAGAAAGTAGGAAGTAGTCTTGAACGCATTGGCATTGGAGACTACTTCCTATATAGAACACCAGTAGCACAGACTCTGAGAGAAACAATCAATCAATGGGACCTTTTGAAACCGAGAAGCTTTTGTAGAGCAAAGGATACGGTCAACAAGGCAAAGCGACAGCCTACAGAATGGGAAAAGATCTTCACCAACCCCACATCTGACAGAGGACTGATATCCAGAATATATAAGGAACTCAAGAAATTAGACATCAAAATGCCCAACAGTCCAATTAAGAAATGGGCTATAGAACTAAACAGAGAATTCTCAACAGAGGAAACTCAAATGGCTGAAAGACATTTAAGGAATTGCTCATCATCCCTAATCATCAGGGAAATGCAAATCAAAACAACTCTGAGATACCACCTTACGCCTGTCAGAATGGCTAAGATCAAAAACACTGAAGACACCTTATGCTGGAGAGGATGTGGAGCTAGGGGAACTCTCCTCCACTGCTGGTGGGAATGCAAGCTTGTACAGAAGTAGTATTAATGAAGAATTGATATCCTGTAACATAGCTTTATAAACTATAGAGAGCTATACTCCATTGTATTGGTTTTTTTTTTTACATATTATGTGTCAGTAAGCTCTATTTCAAGTCTCTATGGTGTTCCATCCATCTACTTGTTCAGAGAACAATTGCCAGGACTATCGAGTTACAAGAAAGCATTGGCAAAGGTCAGTTTGGAGAAGTTTGGTGAGGCAAGTTGTGGGAAGAAATTGCTGTAATGATATTTTCTTCTAGGGAAGAATGTTTGTGGTTCCAAGAGGCAGACATTTATCAAACTGTGATTGTTCCAAACCACAGAGCAGGCTAAAAAAGAAAAGAAAAAAAAAGAAAGAAAGAAAAAAAAAGAAAAGAAAAATAATTTCTACAGGGAACTATGACCACGCCTAACAACTTTGAAATCTTCAAAAGGATGACTGGATCCCACAATGATGATTTCACATGGACTATGATAAAGCCATTAAGTTGATTAACACCGTGAAAGATCTGCTTTGGACTACAAACTACTCAGGACAATTTTGAGATGGCTAGCTGAAATAATGCAGATTCACAGATTACTTGAGCAAAGACTTGAGACAAGCCCTGTGCTTTTCCATTACGTAGAGACTGGACAAATAATACAACTAATTTTCCTAGGACTTGACACTTAACCCAAAATTTTCTTTTCAGGATTCCCTAAAGATGTCTTCACCCTCAAGAGCAGGAAGTAATTTTAAGAACATGATGCCCACATTCCCAAGAGGTGGGGTGGATGGTTTTGGGTTGTTTAATGAGTTATGGATATTGTCATTGTTTATGATGGTTGGTTACAAGTTGTTAATTGTGAAGGGTCAAAAAAAAGCTAATCATAGGAGATTAGATATAGGGTTCTTGTTAAAAAAAGAAGAAAAAGAGGATACATAAAAGGGTAGATTATTGAATCTCCTCTGAAAAGAAAAAAAGGAAGATATAGAAATGATAGATAAAAGGTAGAGTTTTGAATCTATTCAAAAAAGAAAAAAGAGAGAATAAGGATACAATAAGATAAAAAGGTGGATTATTGAATATACTTTTAAAAAGGAACTACTTGTTTCAAATAGGATAAATAATGAAATTTTTGTCTGAATTTGTCAAATGTTAATGGACTGGACATTGTTAATATATATAAGGGAGTTTTTTTGTTTGAGTCTGTCAAATGCTAATAGACTAGATATTGTTAATGTAATTCTTGACTGTAAACTTCTTTTATTATTTTAGACAAAAAAGGGGAAATACGGTGATATATTGTGTCCCACATTATATTGTGCATCCTAATAAATTTATCTGGGGTCAAAGGATAGAACAGCCACTAGATAGACATAGAAGCCAGGCATGGTGGCACACACCTTTAATCTAGGTCTTGAGATTTCATGTCTTGCTTGGGAAAGACACACACCTTTAATCCCAGGAAGTAATGGCAGGAAGCAGAATGTTATATAAGGTATGAGGACTAGGAACTAGAGGTCTTTTTAAGCTTTTAGCCTTTTAGCAGCAGTTCACCTGAGATCCATTCGGATGAGGACTGAGAGGCTTCTAGTTTGAGGAAACAGGATCGGCTGAGAAGTTGATGAGGTGAAGTTAGCTGTGGCTTGTTCTGCTTCTCTGATATTTTAGAATTCACCCCAATATCTGGCTCTTAAGTTTTTTTTAACAATAAGACCATTTAAAATTCATGTTACAGATAGATAGATAGATAGATAGAGAGAGAGATAATCTCTATCTGTCCATTCCACTATCCATCCATAATGCAAAACAGACTGTTAATTCATAGAAAGATAGCCTAATTTTCTATTCTATTTTGCTACATATTGTTATCTTAATAAATTTTATGTCGTGTAAGTACCTTTTTATGACTCCTTAAATTCATTAAAGAGATTAATGAGACTTCTAGAGGATAATAGATGTTTAGAGGTTTCTGATCTGTGACTGCATGGAAAATCAAGGACAGTTAAATTGAAGAGAAAAGGGGAGAAATACCATTAGACTTCTTAGAAAAGGAGATAAAGAATGCTAGAGAAATGCTTCCACAGGCAAGAGCACTGGCTGCTTTTGCAGAGGACCTGGGTTCACTTCCAAGAATGTACCTGATGGTCCACAAACTTTTTTAACTCCAGTTCCAGAGATTTAATGACTTCTGAATACCTTGGTTACAGGTATGCTCACTCTCATACATAAATGTAAGCAAAAAATGCTCTTAGGTGTAAATGAAAACAAACCGTCTTTAAAAGCAAAGAAAGCTAAATAGCAAGAAGCTGAAAGAATACAGAGTAGAAAGTGGGGAAAAATCTGTAACTCAAATGAGAACAAGAACTCTATTTGTGAGATTCAGTGATGGGAACATCACAGGCTATAACAAGCAGCCCTGGTGGGAATAGACTGTCATTCCTACACACAGAAAACCTCACAGTACTTTTAATCTTTAGTACCACTGATGACATTTAATGTTTTAGTAATTCTTCTGGCATGCAGACTGGGCCTCAAGGAGAAGTCTATTCTATCATTCTCTGTAGATTGAGCTAGTCTGTAGACCTGGAAAAAAAAGCAACAGGAAAAATTCAGGGTAGGCAGAAGCAACCTCTACTGATTTACTCATGGATAGTAAGAAAGCTAGATGTGGACATGCTGAGAATTAGTGGTAGCTGTAGGATCAGGCCATGAATGACAGGTCAGTGATCTCATATACCTTGGGTAAGATCAAATCCTATAACCTGAGGATGGCAGACACCAACAATCTTAGTCTAATGGACTGCTTACCCTCTTCTGTTCCATCCCAGTGGTGTGTTGTCTGTAGGGATATTAACTCTAATCCAGCAAATCAATTGATTCCAACAATATCCTCCCTCCTATGGGATAATGTTCTGCTGGGCAAGATGTGAAAGCATTGAGACCTAAGGCACATTTCCAGATTCACTAGATTCACTAAGATACACCATTCCAGTGTAGATGTTTTTTAACCGAAATTGCACCTCTACTCCTATGGACTGGCTGGGTGTGTGTGTTTCAGACTGCGGGAGGGAATGAATTGTCTAAAGTGAACATCATGCTGAAGAGACTCTGGACTGACCAGAACTCAGTAACAACTCCACTGATTAAAAGATAGTATTTAGCACATTACCCCCAAACCTGGAAGATTCTACTTAGAAGACTGGGGTAAAATCGACGTCAAATCTTTGTCTTTTTAATTTTTTTGTATTCTTTATTTTTCTTTTAAATATGTAATACTATTCTCATGGTGCATGGTGAGGTGCTTTGGGGCATGCTCAGTTAATCAAAGACTTACCAGCCCATAATGTGAGAAACAGCAAGGGATTCCCTATAACCCTGCACCAGGACAAGAATATAAGTTGTTATTCTTTCAGACAGCTGCATCTTCTTAAAAGAACTGCATTTGACTGTTCATTCTGCTCAACCCTGTATCTGGAGAAGCATGCACAGATGTCTATCACCATTGGCACTGTATCAGGTGACCAGCATAGGGACACACAGTAAACTCAGAGAAAGGACCCGGCTTGTGCTCTCCCTTCCTGACACTGCATTTAAAATGAAACAGCTCAGAATCATTTACATAAGATGTAACCTTACAGAAAGACCTGTGAATGGCAGAATAACCTCATAATGCAAAATGTCTCCTTCTCAGTTCATAGACAATATTTCATGAATGAATATATGTTATACATTATAGGTCTAATTTAGACAGTTTAATGCATTTAATTGTTCTATTATAGATTAAACTCTCTGTAGCATAAAACCAATTTATAAAAAGCAAATAAGTAAATTAGTAATCAATCAGTAATGATATTGTAGGTCCTCTGACTTAGCTTTTAGAGTATTAGATTTTATATTGGTGTCTTAACTAATGACCAATTCTTGTCAATTGATTTTAGCATATCCTTGGGTCCAACTTGGTTGACAAACATTTTTATCTCCTTGACAATATTATATATTATAATATTACCTTTCTTATTTGAGAAATATATTTTAGTACTTTTTAAACATTCATTTTTTTCTCTGGGATATGTTATAGTTTAGGCTCTGCCTATTAACCTCTCATTCTAGTAATCATAGCTTACACAATGTCATGGGATGTTGTAGGTGATATGGTGGCATCTAGAGTCTCATTAAGGCTTTCAATTTACTTTTTTTAGTGAAAAAATATTTGGTGCATAAAAAAGTTAAAAGTCTAAATATATAAAGATCTCACTCAAAATAAAGGAGATTATAGATTGCTGTGGGATGGTCTGTATGTCAAGTGTGTTGCTGATTGGTCAATAAATAAATCACTGATTGGCCAGTGGCCATGTAGGAAGTATAGTCGGGACAAGGAGGAGAAGAAAGTTGGGAAGTGGAAGGCTGATAGAGAGACACTGCCAGCCGCCACGATGACAAACAGCATGTGAAGATGCCAGTAAGCCACGAGCCACATGGCAAGGTATAGATTAATAGAAATGGATTAATTTAAGCTATAAGAACAGTTAGCAAGATGCCTGCCACGGTCATACAGTTTGTAAGCAATATAAGTCTCTGTGTTTACTTGGTTGGGTCTGAGTGGCTGTGGGACTGGCGGGTGACAAAGATTTGTCCTGACTGTGGGCCAGGCAGGAAAACTCTAGCTACAATAGATTTCTCATAAAATTGATATATGACTTTGCATTTACCTTCCTTTTACCTTCCAGTGGTGACAATGTGATGGCACAGACTCCAGTCTCTCTGCATGTCATCCTGTGAGAACCATCTTCCATCAAATGCAGGCCTAGTTGGAGTAACCAAACAGTAATAGAGACACCTTTGTGAGTTAGCTCTTGCAGACCCAGGCCAGTCTCCACAGCTCCACTTAGAAGAGGTTTCCAAATGAGCCACAGGGATCCCAGGTACATTCAGATCAGAACTTATTTTACATTGAAAATCAGCAGGGTTGTCCCTGAGTACATTCGAGTTTATTGCTGTTTTCAAGACACACACACTCCTTCCACAGTGACACAGATACAAACCAAAATTCCTTTGCTTAGGGTGGCCCAGCTGACAAATGATAACTTTGTTGCATGAGGACCACAATACATTCTGCATCTATGTGAGATGCTGGAGAACTCAGGATAAACATTTGCAGCTGAAGGATCTAGACCACCAATGTTCCGCCAAATCCCACCCATTTTCAGCCAAGTGTATTGCTTCTACAACAGGATGATAATGTGTGAGGGCCACTTTTCAAAGAGACCAACCCAGGTGAATGTGAATCAATACAACATGTCTCCCTCACTCAGTTATTCAGCATCTCGGACAAAAAATTGAGAAATTGGCTTTGGATAATTCACTCCCTTACCATTATATACTAGTCTTTTTTTTTTTTTTGTCTCTTCTTAGGTTTATAAATTCTTTTTTTTAATAAATATACAAGTAAATATCAAGCTCACTTTTGTTTTCTATTTATGCAAAAATGTGTTCTTCTTACCAAAACTTTCATACTGTCCTTTTCATTCACTCTAAGGCTTTAGTCCCAAGATGCACGCTGAAAATTCTATGTGGTCCCCATATACACATATCACATTTCTATGATTAGTGATCTAAGAAGTGAGAGGCTGAGCTGCCCCAGCTGCTCCTCCTCATGAGTCACTCACTGAAACTGTTTCTCAGATGTCACAGGATTTTTAGCAAAGTTCATGGAGAGTCATTGTGTTGATAAAGGAGGCTAAATACTCCTCTCTGTATATTAACTATGATTCTTCCCCTTCATCTCCAGCACTACAGAGTACCAATGCCTATTCTGCCTTAATAGAGGACACAGCCGTTCTCTGTGAGGATTCTGTATTGTATCCTTAGCTATATCTCCAATATAGGACAGTAGATACTATTGTGAACATTTCAGAACACATTTAAATACAGAAAATTAGTTTCTGAGTGCTATTGTTTAAAGGGCAGAGAAATCTTACTGAGAGAAGCAGACAGCAAAAAGGATTTCTGATTTTCTCATAAAAGCTAGAGCACAAGTGTCAGAGAAAGGGGAAGGCTGTGTAACCATGATCCTCTGCTGTGTCTTGAAATTCCAGCAGTGTGTCCTGATGCTCTCAGCTGTCTGCAGCACTCTACATAGAATTTTAATGGCTCCTATGTCCTCTGGTCTGCTTACAAAAGTCAAATAATATTGAACCACACTCCTATCTCTTTTAATCCCACTGCAAGAAG
The DNA here is from genome assembly GCF_007827085.1 of Peromyscus californicus insignis. Taxonomy (NCBI): domain Eukaryota; kingdom Metazoa; phylum Chordata; class Mammalia; order Rodentia; family Cricetidae; genus Peromyscus; species Peromyscus californicus. The sequence continues at coordinate 83,391,896 of NW_026294584.1, forward strand.
TCAAATATAGATTGGTCTATATGACATTGTATGCATTGTAAGAGTTGTCTTAAACATGCTCCAATAAGTGATTTTAATAAAAAAATTAATATTACAGAACACAATTTTAGAAACAAATCAAAGCCTGGTGGTGGTGGCACATGCTTTTAATCCCAGCACGTGGGAGCCAAGGCAGGAACATTGCTGAGTTCAAAGCTAACCTGGTCTGCAGAGAGAGTTCCAGGATGGCTAAGGCTACACAGAGAAACCCTGTCTCAGTACCCTCTCCAAGAAAAGAACAACAATAAAAGAAGAGTGATCTTTACTCTATTCTTTTTATTTAATTTCAGTTTAGAAATCCTGTGTGGGTAAGATCTATTACTTGTCTCTTTTTGTGATGTCTCATTCATCTACTCACCTACCTGCACATCTACAGTACATACAACTTAGTTACTATAGTTTTATACAAATCTGAATAATCAAGATCAGAACAATCAAGTCAGAGGATATTGTAACAGTTTTATAGGCTTCAGATTTTCTTAGTTATGCTGTCTGATTTTCTACCTAAATTCTATACTGAGTTAATCAGCCTTAGAAACCCATACAGCAGTATGAGTTACATTATGTTGATTTTATGTGCCAAATGGAGAAAATATACATTTAAAAGTGGTTCATGGAGCTGGAAAGAACATCCAGTATTTAAAAGCACTTCTTGCTCTTGAAGAGAACCTGGGTTTGATTCTCAGCACCCACATGGTGACCCACAGCTATCTTTGACTCCATTCCAGGGGATCCAGTACCCTCTTCTGGCCTCTGAGGGCATCAGACATGCCCATAATTTTCTTAAAAACATGCAGGGAAAATAGTCTTACATATAAAAACATATTTTTAGAGTGGTTCTTATTATGAACACAGACATATTGCCTATTCATGTATATGACCTTCAATGTACAAGGGCAACTCTGCTATCCTTTGTGTATGTAGAGTTTTTTTTTTTTTGGTTTTTTCGAGACAGGGTTTCTCTGTGTAGCTTTGCGCCTTTCCTGGGACTCAATTGGTAGTCCAGGCTGGCCTCGAACTCACAGAGATTCGCCTGCCTCTGCCTCCCGAGTGCTGGGATTAAAGGCGTGTGCCACCACCGCCCGGCGTATGTAGACATTTTATTGTGATTACTCCTAAATATTTATGTTAATGTTCCTTCTTTATGAATTTGTGTACTGATCTATTAGCAAATAATTTATTTTATTTCTTCCATTGCTGATTTCTTACGACATTGTGTACATTGTGCTATTGGTTTAAATACAAGTTGTGACAGCAGACATTTTGGTCTTTTTTTTGTAATCTGAAGTATAAAATGCCCACCTTTTTTTTTTTTAACTGGGTATTATATTTGCCTGAGCTTTATAGACAGCATATGACAGTAGGATAATTGTGCCACTGTGCTTTGCTTCCTTAGAGATTTATCATAATTATCGACTGACTTGCATAGAAATGATTTTTAAAACAATGTAGAGATAATTGTAAAATTCATTTTAATTGTCAGAAGAATGAACTATGTGGTATACTGTATAATATTAAAAAGGCCTTTTTCTTGTCAAATCCATTCAACTAGGTCATGATGCATCCCACGGAAACAAGGTGGTGAAGGTGGAGAATCAAAAGGGGAACAAGAGGAGCAGAAACACGAGGAAGATATACTAAAATAAAATTTAATTTATCCCTTTCCTCTATATCCCTGTTCACTTTACACATCAGTCAAACAATTTTGTTAGAAAAGACGTTTTATTCATTATTTATTTATTTTTCCTCTATTTATTTTACATTCCAGTCCCATCTTCTCCCCATACCTCCCCTCCCAAGCCCTCTCCCCCATTCCTGCCTCCCATCCCCTGCTCCCTCCTCTTCTGTCTCCATCCAGGATAGGTCAGGTCTCCTGTGAGTATCAATAAAACATGGCACATCATGTTGTGTAGGACAAATGCTTCTCTGAACAAATGCTTCTTCGGTTCCACCAAGTCACTGCAGTCCCGTGGCCCACTTATAAAATAATCACTCAGAAGCTTATATTAATTATAACCACTTTGCCATTAGCTGAAGCTTATTACTAACTAGCTCTTACACTTAATTTAACCCATAATTCTTATTTATGTTTAGCACGTGGCTTGGCACCTTTTCTCAGTTCTGCCTTGTCATTTTGCTTCCTCTATGTCTGGCTGGTGACTCCTGACTCTGCTCTTCCTCTTCCCAGCATTCCTTTGGTCTGCTTGTCCTGCCTATACTTTCTGCCTGGCTACTGGCCAATCAAATTTTATTAAACTATTGTACAAAAGCATTATCCCACAGCAAAGTTGCTGTAAGACTAAGAACATCCCCATGTATTAAGGCACAGTATGAGAAGTAGGATCTCAAAAGCCAGTAAAATAGTCAGAGATAGCCCCTGTTCCCTCTGTTAGGGGTCCCATAAGAAGACCAAGTGACACAACTATAACATATATGCAGAGTGCCTAGGTCAGTCTCATGCAGGCTCCGTGGTTGTTGGTTCAGTCTCTGTGATCCCCATAAGCCCACGTGAGTTGATTGAGTGAGCCTTCCCATGATGCTCTTGATCCCTCTGGCCCCTACACTCAAATCTTCTCCTTTGTAGGATTCCCAAACTCCACCTAATGTTTGGCTCAGCACTGTACCCCTCCATGTCCCCCCAACCTTATTGCTCATGCTCCCATCCCCACCTGCCCTCAGTACATTCATAAAAGCTCTTGTATTACCCCTTTCCATCTAGATCTGGATATCTCCCCGGGCACTTTCCTTGTTACCTAGTATCTCTGGGTCTGTGGATTGTGGCATAGTTATCCTTTATTTTACACCTAATATCCACTGGTCAGTGAGTATATACCAAATTTGTCTTTATTGATCTGGGTTTCCTCACTCAGGGATGATTTAGAAAAGGCATTTTTAATAAAGTAACAGCATTTCTCGATAATGTCAGAGGTTGTAGTAATGACATATGCTCATCTCTAAGGGGAGCCATATTGGTCTCTGTTTACTGTGTGCACTTCCTGTGGTTATTAGCCATAACAGCAAGAGGATCAGAGAATGAGTTTTACTCCTTCCAATGTTTCCATCTCAGCAAATATTACTTTCTTAATTACTTAGCTATTTTCAAATCTAGGGCAGTGTGCTAGCTGTCAATACAGCAATGATGTGTATAATAGGAAAAAGTCAGTAAGACTTGAGACAACACAGCGATTTCTAAATTAGTAATCCAGAGGTTCTGGTACTTCCAATGCACACATGGTGACTAGTTAGACAGACAGATAGATGAAAGATAGATAATGTCTAACTATCTGGCCATTGAAGTATCCCTCTATAAACCAAAGCAGATCATTAATCTATGGAAAATAACCTAAGATTTTCTATTCTATTTTGTTATATTGTTATTAAATTTTATATCATTTTAGTACCTCATTAGGACTCCTTAAATTCATTAAGGTGATTAAAACAACTTCAGTTTTCCCTGGACCAACATGGTAGGTGAGAACTGAGTCCTACAAGTGTCTTCTGACTTCCACCTGTGTGCCATGGGATGAACATACTTTCACACAAGCGTACAAACACATTTTAAATACATAAATGAGAAAATATAATTTTACTGAGGTATAATTGCTGGATGAAAAATTACATATATTTAATTCATATAAAACAAATGAGTTGAAATTCACCTGTTAAATATCAATAGACATAAACACCAGGGACCCTTTCTCAAATCATCTTTTCTATGACTATTATTATTATTATTATTATTATTATTATTATTATTATTATTGAGACAGGGTTTCTCTGTGTAATAGTCCTGCCTGTCCAGGAACTCGCTATGTAGACCAGATTGCCTCTAACTTGCAGAGATCCACCTGCCTCTGTCTCCTAAGTGCTATGAGTAAAGGCATGTGCCACTTCCACCCAAGAAAAATTATTTTTAATATCCATCACTTTAACATTTTTAGATAAAATTTAAGATATACCTTCCAAATATGTTTATTTAATTTGTGTCCATCACTTTAACATTTGTATGATAAAAATTTAAGATATACCTTCGTGGTATGTTTATTTAATTTTGTGATCCTACAGAGACAAATTCAATATACCTCAGGAAAGGCAACTCCTAACTTCTACATTCACCATTCGTAAAAAGAGGGATTTCTCTGTAAAACTCATGAGAGTGGAGCAAAAGCATGATTATTCAACTCATAGAGAATGATTGCATACATGTCTTCATTTCCACTCCTTCTAGTGTTTCTGTAATACAGCACTTATTGAATGTCTACTGTAGTACAGATTGACAGTCTTTAGCATCGTCTTTTCCTGTTAAGCACACTTTTATTATTGTCACCCCTGACATAGAAGATGTTCCATGACTTTTGCAATCATAAGAAGCCTGCATGACTCTTTCCTCCATCTATACTGTAACACTAACCTCAACCTTTGCATATTGCTCTCTAGGGAGGACCCACCCTTGCTAGTCTGAGATAAAAGCTCAGTTGGCATCCTGTGATGACTGATCAGTCTCCACAGACTGCCTCTTCAAAATGAAGTTGCCTGTTCTGCTGTTGGTGCTGCTGTTGCTCAGGATTCCTGGTGAGGACAGAGGGAAGTGAGAAAGGAGAATGGGTAGGGAGAATGAACCCTGGGCTCCTGCTCATCACATATATTCTGTCCATGTATGAGAGGACAGAGGGGTTTTATCATCCAGGATGGGGACTGTGAGGTATAAATCTAGTGGAGGGAGGTTTCAGATAGGAGAGAACCTGTTCTATAATGAAGATTATGGCACAATGGAATGGGATGGTATAATTCTTGCCTTGAAGCCCCTTAGGACTTTTAATCCATTTGGTTGTTCAATAAGGGAATTTTAGTGTATAAAGAATTGTGTGTAAAAATGAACATCTCATCTGAAATAAATATAAAAAAGAATATATGAAGATTTTTATGAAGTGTGTCCTTAAGTTTGTACTTCTCTGTCTTTATTTCAGCTTCCAGAGGTGATGTTGTGATGACCCAAACTCCAAGCTCCCTGCCTGTCAGCCTTGGAGATGAAGCCTCCATCTCTTGCAGGTCTAGTCAGAGCCTCTTACTAAGTAGTGGAAACACGTATTTGGAATGGTACCTGCAGAAGCCAGGCCAGTCTCCACAGCTCCTGATATACAAGATTTCCAACCGATTTTCTGGAGTCCCAGACAGGTTCAGTGGCAGTGGATCAGGCACAGATTTCACACTCAAGATCAGCAGAGTGGAGCCTGAGGATTTAGGAGTGTATTACTGCATGCAAGGTTCATATTTTCCACCCACAGTGATTCAGACCCTAACAAAAACATCCCTGCTTGGGGAGGCCCAGCTGCTAAATATGTTACTTATCTGTGTGAGAGAGGGAGGGGCACTGAGGATCTCCAGATTATTGCTTGCAGCTGAGGGATTTGGAGCATGAGTGCCTGCTTTGGTTACACCTCAAGTGTCACGCAACTCAGTTTTCTTCAGCTGCAGTAACAATGAAATTGCCTTAAAAGAATGGTGAACACATGCATTTTCAGCAACCCTGAACGACTGGGCTAAGTCTGAGTGAAAACCCATTCTGATTGAACAGTTCTTGTCTGCGTTCGTCACTCAAAATTATCCTGTAAAACAGACAAGAAACTGAGACGTATTTCTTTAACTTTCCTCTTGAATATATAATTACTTCATTTGTCACATTTTGTGCCTATGACTTAAATTCCATTTTATTAATATAAATATTGTATATTCTATTCCCCTTTGTTTTCTCTTTGAGTAAAGTATGTTCATTGACTCCCTAAGTTTAGAATATTTTTTACTCATGAAGTCTTGCTTTTCTGATGAACAAATAGTTCTATTTAATCTCCATCTACCTGTTGTTACTATTTTGACTCCATGTTTATTTTCACTCCAAGTACATGCACAGTTAATGATGGGTAGGAACATATCCATGCTAGACTTTTCTGGTTGTTTTTAATATATTCTTTCCATTGTTCCAATTTGTTTTTTGTTTGGTGTTTTTATATATTGATAAAATTTTAACTTTTTTCTTCTACAGTTGTGTAAATATGGTGAATTTCATGTAAACCTACTTTCAGATTAAATTACTTTTCTTTAGTTTCCAGAGAGTGCTTATTTTTCTTTCATTTCTGAAGGTTTCCATTAATTGTATTTTTTGGGGGTCAGGGAACTTTTGTTGTTGTTTCTTTCTTTTCTGTTTTCTTTTTTTTTTTTTTTGTAAATGCTCAGTTTTTCGAAACTCAGGGAAGCAAGGCAGCTTGTAACAATGTTCTCTTAAATGCAGGGAAAACAGGCTGAATACAAAGCAGGTTATTGGTCTTTTTTTAATTAGGAAACTTTTTATTCATTTTACATACTAACCAAAGATCCTGCTCTCTTCCCTCTTCCTGTCTGTCAGCATTTTCCCCACAACACACACCCCCATTCCCTCCTTAGACAAGGTAAGGCCTCCCATGGGGAGTCAGCAGAACCTGGTACCTTCAGTTGAGGCAGGTCCAAGCCATTTCCCCTGCATCAAGGCTTTGCAATGGTCCCACCATAGGTAGTGGGCTCCAAAAGGTTAGCTCACGAATCAAGGATGGATCCTGATCCTACAGCCAGGGCACCCCTTAGGCAGATCAAGCTACACAACTGTCTCAATTATGCAGAAGGCCTTGCCTAGTCCCATGGAGGTTCCACAGCTGTTAATCTAAAGTTCATGAGTTCCCATTAGTTTGGTTTGGTTGTCTCTGTAGGTTTCCCCATCATGATCTTGATGCCCCTTGCTCATAGAATCCCTTTTCTATCTCTTTGACTTGACTCTTAGAGCTCGGCATGGTGTTTGGCTGTGGATCTCTGCTTCTGCTTCCACCATTTACTGGAGAAAGACTCGATGATGACAGTTAGGGTATTTACCTATCTGATTACTGGGGTAAGCCAGCTCAGGCACCCTCTCCACTATTGCTAGTAGTCTAAGCTAGGGTCATCCTTGTGGATTCCAGGGAACTTCCCTAGCACCTGGTTTCTACCTATCTCCATGATGTCTCCCTCTATCATGGTATCTCTTTTATTGCCCTTTCACTCCCTCTCTGTTCAGCCTCCACCATCCTGTTCCCTTATGTTCTCATCCTCCATCCTCTACCCTCTATTGACCCCCCACCCCCAGTTTACTCAGGAGATCTCATCTGTTTCCCCTTCCCAAGGTGATCAATGTGTCCCTCTTAGGGTCTTTCTTGTTAGCTAGCTTCTCTGGAGTTGTGGGTTATAGTTTGGTTATCATTCGATTTACATCTAGTATTCACTTATGAGTGAGTAAATACCATGTTTGTCCTTCTGAGTCTGGGTTACCTCACTCAGCATGATATTTTTCTAGTTCCATCCGTTTGCCTGCAAATTTCATGACATCATTGTTTTTTACTGCTGAGTAGTACTCCACATTTTCTTAACCCATTCTTTGGTTGAGGGGCATCTAGTTTGTTTCCAGGTTCTGGATATTACAAATAATGCTGCTATGAACATAGTTGAGCATTTGTTCTTGTGGTATGATTGAGCATTCCTTGGGTATATGCTCAACAGTAGTATAGGTGGATATTGAGGTAGATTGATTCCCAATTTTCTGAGAAACCACCATACTGATTTCCAAAGTGGCTGTACAAATTTGCATTCCCACCAACATTGGAGGAGTGTTCTCCTTGCTCCGAATCCTCTCCAACATAAGCTGTCACCAGTGGTGGCAGGGAACTTTTGTTGTTGTTTCTTGCTAGAACTTTGGCTATATTACCCAATTATCTCCTACATGTTATATTCTTATTAAGAAATTAGTGTGAGTCTAGCAGGATTCCCTTCAATGTATCTTAGGTCTCTCCCTCTGTTTCTCTGTCTCTTGTCTGTCTGTCTGTCTGTCTGTCTCTCTTGCTCTCTTTCTCTGAGATTTGATATTTTGGACAGTTGTTTTGCATTGAATTTATTTGAGAGTTTTTGAGCTTTCAGGACCTGCATGTTCAGATAGGACTTCATTAACTATGTTTTTTTGTATCTTCACCTTTCTCTCCTCTTCCCATAAACCCAGCAATATAATTTCTATTCACTCGGTGGTGTCCCATATACTGCCTGTGTTGTTCATTTTTAATTTTGTTTTATTTTAATTCATTATATACTTTGGAGATTTAAAAACATAAATAATGATTATTTTATATTTTTATTTTTACTCCGAATTATCTTCTTCCCTCTAACACTGAAACTCTTATTCTCCACAACCTCCTCAAACTATAATGATTTTTTTTAAGTCACTGAGTTAATTTTCTTTGCTTGCATGAACATGAGTTGGGTCTTATGCACTGGAGCAGAGCAGCTTGTTACTGGCTAACAGCAATAGTGGCTACAACACTGAGGAGAATGGTACAGCCTTTCCTAGAAGCCATTAACTGTGAATAGTCTGTTATTGAAGAGTAGGAACTCATCAGGCTCTCCTCCATTCATGAAGAAATGTTGATGGATCCAATCTTGTGCAGGGAACCACAGCAGTGAGTTCACAAGTACAATGATTATGTCCAGAACCCACTGTTTGACAGCGTTCCTTGCTATTCTTTTCTTCTTACATTCTTCCTACATCCTGTTGGAGATGTCCCTTGAGACTGAAGGGGGGGTATACTTATCCTGTTGAGGATCAGTGTGAACACACCATAGTTATTCCCAGCACTTTGAAGAGCTGTGAGCTTCTACACTAAGTACCACCCACTACATAAAGGTGTTTCTCTGATGAACACTGATAACATCACTAATCTTTAGGTTTAAACATAATATTAAGAAAACAATTTGACAGGATGCCTATTCAGAAAAACACCAGTTGTTTGTATGACATCCCTAGCCATGGACTCTGGGATGGACTTACAATACCAGACACTAGTTCTCTGCCAGTGAGTGGGTCACAGATCTAACCAGAAAGCTCTACGTTAGCATGGGGATAAGGATCATTGCATCAGGTAGCATTCTGCCAAGCAGATCGCCATTATTGTAGGTTATAAAGTCCACAGCTGAGAAAGACTTTTGATAACTTTTTTCTACATCAGGGTTACGCAGAGCAACTTCCAGAACTGAAAAATTTAACCATCCAGGAGGAGATTTTAAGGTGAATTCCAGCACCATTTCTCTATGTTCTGCAACTAAGATGTATATTGTCTTTATCAGTAATATTTGTGCCCTAGTTTTGGTGGGCAATCAAAAAAACTGGCAATATCCTGTATTGTTTTATAGCTTTAGGGCTTCTCTCATAATGAGGATTTCTATACATGATACTAGGATCTTTGTTTTATAACCTGTGATTTCTAGAGGAGGATTATCTACCGTGCAGTCTGTTTCATTGATCATCGACTCTCCTTTTAAAATAGAGTAAGAAAATAGTGTGTTTCCACAGTTTTTTTAAAAATACACTCTTATTTTTGGTTACTCAACAACTTCTCCTCTCCGCTATTCCCTGTCCTATTTCTACTTAAACTTCTTGGCCCCTGCTATCCTTACTGTCTACTTTCACATCACACACATTCTACTATTTTCTCCCCTCATGTTCTCTTCTCAATCCTTCTCTAGTCAACCCTTTCTATTCCAACACTGCAGACTCTAGATTAATAATTTAAATATGACAGTTCATAGGTATAATTCACTCATGAGAATGAACACGTGATATCATAACAAGTAGATATTCATGGCTGCACATTTTTGGGGTGGGGGTGACTGAGTTAGAGTTACTGGGAACTTATCTTTCAGGAACTGGAGTCAGAAACAGATGGCTAATAGGTGCCAAGATGGATGCTGTACTGGCTGGTTTTGTCTGTCAACTTGATACGAACTAGAGCCATTAGAGAGAAAGGAGCCTCAGTTGAGGAAATGCCTCCATGAAATCCAGCTGTAAAGCATTTTCTCAATTAGTGACCAAGGAGGAGGGCCCAGCCCATGGGTGTGGTGTAGTCCTGGGGCTGGTGGTCCTGGTTTCTGTAAGAAAGCAGGATAAACAAGGCAGGAAAAGCAAGCCTGTAAGCCGTTTCTCTCCATGGGCTCTACATAAGCTCGTGCCTCTAGGATCCTGATGTGTTTGGGTTCCTGTTTTGACTTCCTTTGGTGATGAACAGCAATGCTGAAGTATAAGCCAATTAAACTGTTTACTCCCTAAAATTGCTTTTTGGTCATTTTTGCAGCAATAGAAATACTTAGGTTCCTAGCATAAAATGGGCTCTTAGAATTCACCACTGCTCATTCATGATTTGTCAGTGTGTGAGATGGCATCTAGTGTTCCAGTATGGTTATGTGGTTTTAGATATGTGACTGAGAAAGAAGCCATAATGAACAAGAATTTGTGTCCTGGTCATAGATCTGCCATAGATGGAAAAGTATGGTACAGGTTAATTCTGGATCATGTTTTATGATTTGTAAATATCTGTTTTTTTTCTTTTTGAATGAACTATCTTTTAGAATATGAACAAAAGCTGTGGGTGTGATTAGTAGGAAATAAAGTATAAGAGGAAACAATCTTTAAATATTTTTCTATGTCTATATTAAATAACATTTCTGTATTATGATTCTTTTCGTATCCAATGGTAATATCATGATAACCCAGACTCTGCTCACTCTGCCAGTAGGCCCTAGAGAAGCTGTTTCAGTATCTGCAGATCAAGTCAGGACCTAATACAGATTATTGGAAACACAATTTAGATTGGTACATGCTGAAGCCAGTCCAGTCTCTGCAGCTCTTCAGCTCTAGAATTTCCAACCAGTTTCTTGGCATCACAGACCAATTTGTTGACATCGAGTCAATGACCAATTTCATATTACAAATTAACTTAGTGAAGCCTGAATTGCTGGGAAGCTTATAGTCTCATGGATTCTATGACCATTTCTACCACTGTGATACAAACTCCAAAAAAATCTTGCCTTAGATGGCTCAGCTGCCTTGTTTTTTTTTTTAGTTTGGGTAACAGTACAGCAGAATTTTCAAGCATGTATAGGAGGATCAGACTGAAACATCCAGGGAGTAGGTTAAACTTGAGACTGGTAGACGAGAAAGGCCTTGGCTATTCCTTAGGAACCACCTGCAAATACCTACATTCTTTTATTATATAAGAAGCAGCAATATGAAGAGGGTCCAAAGGCCTTCAGATCAGCTGAGCATGAAGAGAGAAAAGCTGACTTTTTTGTCTGTTTTAAATCCTCCCTACCTTTTGTAAATACAATTTCAGAATTTGTTCATGAGCATAGCTGCATTGCTGAAGGGAAAGATGATTCGTGGTAGCCAAATGTAAAATATATTGATATAGATGTGGATAAATAATTTTTGGTGTTTTATTTTCTGTCAAGTATTTTTACCTGACTGGTTTACATGAAATTATTTGATATAAATAAAATACTACCACTCTTTCCTCTTCAAGCTTCTTACTTCTTTCTCTTAGTGTACATTTCAAATTGAAGGTTTCCCCCCAAGATGGGATCATGTGACAAGATTTCCAAAATCATAGGGCAACCGTCCTCTCAAAGGGGAAAAGGACGCTGCATGTATTTGTTTTTTGTATGTCCTGTGATAAATGACTACAACCTAAATACCTTTCAGAATCACAAAGTGATGATCTCATAGTACTAATTTACAGGACTCTATCTGTGCTAAAATCAGATGTGGGATGGCTGTGCTTCATCTAGTGCACTAAAAAGAGAATCCGTTTCTGCCTTCTCATCTCCAAGACACCCCAAGCTCTGTTCTAAGGTCCTCTCACCTCATTACAACATTCATTATGGCTTCTCTCTTCAGGGTAGTGTCTCCTTCCTTATTCTCCACCAATGGTACGAGGACCTCATAAGTATACTGATCTTACCTATGTATTCAAAATATTCAACCATTTTCTGTCATATACCAAATTTCTTTTTATATTTTTTTAACTAATTGAAATGCAATATTCTTAGTTTCCATACATCATAATAGATACATTTTGTGATGGAGACTTTATAAATTTTATGTTTTTCTTCAGCCTAAAGAAGAAATTTTGAAATGAAAATTAATTATAAAATTAATTATAATTAAATTATAGCATGCATCATTCAAGGTATTAGCTTTCATTTTTTCAGAATGTACTATGCACGCTGTTAAGGGATGGAAGAAACCAATAGTCCTACCAGTTGTGATGACTATGAACTAAAAAAGTGACCAGGACAGTGTGACTAAGTGTGCAGTTTAGCAGTGGTCTACATAGCTTGAGGTAATCAGCAGCTTTTTAGTTGAGTACAGGGCCCATTAAACAAAAGGAAAATCATGTTTGGTAGTGGAAACCGAGTCAACTCCCTGGAGCTAGTGAGGCCCAGGATCTTGGAGACCACAACTCACACTTAACTAAACTAGCATAATCTCTAACCACATTTTCAATATGTCTCCTCCTGTCCACATCACCCGTCATCAAAGAAATATCTCTTTCACCTTTTAACCTGACAATTGTTCTCTAAACAGAATAAAATAATTTTAAAAAACCACAAGGGATTTTAATATGTATGAAAGATGGATGAATGTGATTTGTGGCCTTTGAACTGTTTGTTGCAGGGGCTGAATATTCTTATCATTCCTCCACAGATTGTTGCTTCTTGCTAGATGCTTCCCCAATTTTTGAGAGACTAAAAATAAATTTCTCTTTAAATTCACTGGAAAGCTCCCAGTGGAGAAAAGGAGTCAACAGTCCTATCCAACTCCTGTCCAACTGTAACACCAAGGAAGAGGGGAGAAAAGTTTGTAAGATACAGATGATCAAGGCCACTTCCAAGAGTGCTGGGAGATGATCATCTCATCACACACACACACACACACACAGAGAGAGAGAGAGAGAGAGAGAGAGAGAGAGAGAGAGAGAGAGAGAGAGAGAGAGAGAGAGAGAGAGAGAGAGAGATGCAGATTCAGAGGCAGAGAAACAGAGACTCTGAAAATATTTTTGAATTATCAATAATATTCTTTAAAGCGAGTGATTGCTAACTGCACAGTAAGTATTTTTAGAGTGATCTTATGCATTAGAAAGGGAGGAGTGACAGTTCAGGAAACCGATTCTCTGTAAGATTAAGGACAGCATGGAACGGAAGGTTGTTTTATTGTCCTCACAGTGGCTGCACCTGAATCTACTGCTATTTCAGCTACTGACTGGGGCTCCTCAATCACTGCCCCACTGCTCAGACAGGAGGTTTGTGTGAACTGTGCTGGAACTGCCTTTGACTCTGCAGCCAAATTTAGTTTTTGACTAATTCTCTATAGTTCTATTTTTACCAATAAAGACCCAGGAGTCAGATGCTGGGGTGAAATCCTGCTAGCTCAGAAAGGCAGAGAAGAAACCAGCTGTCTTTCTCCTTACACAGCAACTGAGAAAGATAGATTCTCTTCCATGATACTAAAACTTCTATGATACTAAACCAAAAAAGATGGCCAAACTCAAAGTCACTCCCTACTACTTCCTGTGTGTTTCTCTGTCTAGTTTCTGGACTCCTTCTAACTCTCTATAGCTACTTTCTTTTTTTTTTTTTTTTTTTTTTTTTTTTTTTTTTTTTTGGTTTTTCGAGACAGGGTTTCTCTGTGTAGCTTTGCGCCTCTCCTGGAACTCACTTGGTAGCCCAGGCTGGCCTCGAACTCACAGAGATCCGCCTGGCTCTGCCTCCCAAGTGCTGGGATTAAAGGCGTGCGCCACCACCGCCCGACGTTATAGCTACTTTCTATCCAATAATTGCTGGCTCCACCTTCTGACTCAAGGTTTTATTTAATTAATACAAATTCAGGGTTCACAATGTGATCAAATATCCCACAAAAATAGAGGGGTATCTAAACCAAGTCCTCTTAACTTGAGTGTCAAAGAGTCTTGCAGTTTGGATGACGGTGGGTGTGTGAGGGACACACTTGCTGATGGAGCATGTTATTGATTCAGTCTCTCACTGTGTTAAGAACAGCTTAGGTGCCAATAGGGAAACAGAAACTCAGTAGTCTTAGGGGGAAATTCTGCAGAGCCTTAGCCCATGTGTCTGCCCTGTTTATGGCCTCCTGCTGCAGGAAGCCCACAGCATTATCAGATCACAATGAACCTGGTGGGGACACTGGACTTGATGCAGACTTCTCCCAAGAACAACACAGAATCGACACTGGAGAAACTACACCATGTTAATTGCCACAAACATACAATGCCAGGAGAAAAAAGCAAACAGAAACAAAAAACAAAAAGCAGTGTGAGTTACTTAAAATCCTTTCCACCGTGGAATCTGCTCTGCTGCCTCCTCCTGGAGAGCTGACCTCTGTGGCTCTTACTTCATGCATTTTCTGTGCTGATGCTCAAGTAGCCAGGGCCTCTATATCCTGCTGTGGAAGTTTTGCAGTGTCTTTCAGTGGCATGGGGGAATCCTAAACTGACTTTAAAAGCTCACTGGTTATAAATGAACAGTAAAGCCCATTAAATTAAAAACTTTCTCCTTAAAAAGTTTAAGTCAATGTACAAAACTGTGAGGAATTAAGAAAGACATAATTAGATATGTAAATTCTTATGGAACAAAGATATGATAATTTAGTTATGTTACAGATTGGTGACACACCAGAGTTCATTGTTAGAAAGCATGAGGAAATTAAAATTTTCTTTTTTTTTATTAAGAATATTTTAAAATTTATGTTGTATACCAATCAAAGATCTCTCTCTTTCATTCTCCCATCCCTCCAGCCTCCCCCTCTCCCCTATTCCTTCCCACAAGAAGGTAAGGCCTCCCATGAGGACATTCATTTAGTAGAGGCAGGTCCAAGCCCCTCACCTTGCCTCGAGGCTGTGCAAGGTGTCTCACCATAAGTAGTGGGCTCCAAAAAGCCAGGAAAAAAATTGTTTTCAATGTATATCTTAGTTAGGGTTACTATTACTGTGATGAAAGACCATGTCCAAAACCAGGCAGGGGAGGAAAGGGTATATTTGGCCAATGCTTCCACAGCACTGTACATCATCCAAGGAAGAAAGGACAGGAACTCTAACAGGGATGGATCCTGAAGACTGGAGCTGATATAGAAGCCATGGGGCAGTTTTTTTCCTTATGGCTTGCTCAGCATGCTTTCTTATAGAGCCTAGGACCCCTACTCCTGGGATGGCCTTACCGACAATGAACTGAGCCCTCCCCTCATCAATTATTAATTAAGAAAATTATGTATAGGATTGTATATAGCATTACCTTATGGAAACATATACTTAATTGATGTTTCCGCCTCTCAGATGACTTTAGCTTTTGTCAAGTTGACATAAAAATAATCATCATTGTGTGAAATAGTACTAGAAGAGATATTTGATGTGGAATTTGCAGGTTTGTGGATCAGAGTGATTTCAAAAATAAACTCAGTCTGTAGAATGCCTCTTCTTCTAACAGGGAAAAGTCTGAATAAGAAAGATCATGAGTAGTTTTCCCAGAGTATAAGAGACATTGAATTGGGGATTATTTAGTGTTCTTAGAGAAAGAGACATTCCAGAGACTTTCAAAAGGCAGAGAATAGGTAAGTGAAAAAAGGCCTTGAGAAATAGAGGAAAACCCTTATGTGAGGGTGACAGTTTAGTTATGACACTCAGTATCTAGGTCCTTCCCTACAGATCATTAAACTATGTTTATCATATGGTGTTTTCACATTTCATTATTTTACCATATAGCTATAAATGTATGCATATACTGACCTCCCTTTGTTTCCTTCTACGCATATAACTTTTAGCCAAAGTTATATCTCTGTCCATCACTTGTCCTGATGATTTATCACACAAAACCCCAGAGAAGAAAAAAGAAAACACTTTATCCTCAGCTTAAATTTCTTGCAGTTTCCAAAGAATTAAATCTCCAATTGTCTTATATTCAACTTTAGAATTAATTAACTTATATTCAAAGTTATATTCATCTCCAATTAACTTATATTCAAAGTTAGAAAGAAAAGTATGATGTTATCCATGTAGTAAGAAACAAAACCAAACCAAACCACCCCATTTAAAGTACTCTAGACTAATTATATCCTGTAGTCCCTAAGGGGAAAACATTTCTCAGCAGCAAGTGTGTGTCTCCCAGGTCTGGTGGAGGGTCCCTATGGACTGAGACTTCCTGTGTTACTGAACTGAGCAAACTCTGCAGCTGTCCCTAGGACTGAAAAACTTTGCTGATTTGCATGTGCCCAGAGCATTTCCCCTTTAACTGGCAGATTCTTAGCTGACTTCAAGTCCCTGCAGTAGTCAGTCCAGTCAGGACACAGCATGGTCATGAAGTCTCCTGCTCAGGCCCTGGCAATTTGGCTTCTCTGGCTCTCAGGTAAGTTGCATAGGATAGAAAAATTATTCAGTCCAGAGTAGCCATCACTTCCTTTCTAATCAGAGAATTCCTACTATAACATTGTTAATTGTGTTTTTTTTGTTTGTTTGTTTTTCTACTGTCAGGTGCCAGATGTGACATTCAAGTGACACAATCTCCATCCTCCCTGTCAGTATCTTTAGGAGACAGAGTCACCATCAACTGCCTGGCAAGTCAGAGCATTAGCAATGCACTAAGCTGGTACCAGCAGAAATCAGGACAAGCTCCTACACTTTTGATCTATTATGCAGATAGTTTGCAAGCTGGTGTCCCATCAAGGTTCAGTGGCCAATACTCTGGGAAAAGTTTCACTCTAACCATCAGTAGCCTGGAGCCTGAAGATGTTGGAACTTATTATTGTCTGCAGTATAACAGTGCTCCTCCCACAGTGATACAAGCCATGACATAAACCACGGGGAGAAGTAGAAGTTGGAGGCTGTGCTGTCCCAGCGGCTGCTCCTTGTTTGCGTGCTCATACTGCTTGCATATCAAGAAATAGTTTTGCTTCAAAGTGCCCAAATATCTGCATGGGAATCCTTCTCTCTATGGTCCTCTGCCTGCACTCAGTGTGCATCTACCACAACAGGCAATAAACTGCCTAACTGTGCGGTCCTTGGATACATCTGGGAAGTTCAAGGAGACACTGTTGATGCTTAAGTCTGCATGTGACATATCACAAGACAGGTGCTGATGGATGGTGAAAATCCTTTCCTTCGACTTCACATTTCCTTGACAGATTTCGTGGGGCCCAAACCGACACCTAAGTTCTCCTTGACAGATTTCACAGGCCTCAGACTGACAGCTACATTCTCTTTGACAGATTTTGGGGGACCGAACTGACAGCTACATTGTCCTTGACAGATTTTATGGGGCCTAAACTGACAGATTTATTGGGGCCCAAACTATCTGTCTCATCATCGTCAAATATTATAGAGATATCCGACAGGGAAGTGGTGGGGGTAATAAAAAGATTACCCATCTTTTAGAGGGAAACAGCAAGCAAACAACAGTCAGAAGATGACAGTCAACAGGGGTATAATTTGTATCAGACCCTTATGTATGTGCTTAGGGGGATACACGTAGGTTTTTAGGCCATGACTGTATGCCCACATGGTGTCTCTGGAAATAGGATGGTGTTTCGGAGCCAAGTCTTGGATCAGCCTTCTGGGGGCTGGGTCAGTCCTTATGTGGAGTGCCAGGTGAACTTAAATAGAAAAAAAAATGTGCCTTCCTAACAGGATAGGCAGACAAA
The DNA here is from genome assembly GCF_007827085.1 of Peromyscus californicus insignis. Taxonomy (NCBI): domain Eukaryota; kingdom Metazoa; phylum Chordata; class Mammalia; order Rodentia; family Cricetidae; genus Peromyscus; species Peromyscus californicus. Next base: position 83,409,513 of record NW_026294584.1, read on the forward strand.
CATGACAGACAACACAAAAGGAGGAAATAAATGGGGGTCCCAATGCTTAACTGTCAAAGGGACTGAAAGAACACAACACTGAGGGACCTTCTCACCGAAACACACTGTCATGGGGGTGCTGTCAAGGTCCAAGTTCAAGTGCCAGATGTTGCTGGATCCTAATGGCTCCCTTGGGGGAGGGCAGATGTTGCTGGATCCTAATGGCTCCCTTGGGGGAGGGGGTGAGAAGGTGTGGGTCAATGGCGCAGACACCTGGAGTCAGTTGAAGGCAAACAACAAACTCATTTATTTAATAACAGGGAAGGCCTTATTGTAGTGATATTTTATTTGTATGTTAATAAATAAAGTTTGCCTGGAGATCAAAGGGAATAGCAAGCCATTTTAAGGTAAACACGAAAGTCAGGCAGTGGTGGCAAATGCCCTAATCCGATCACGTGGCAAGCAGAGTCTCTGTGTTCAAGGATGCACTAAGGAACAGCCAAGTGTGGTGACACACGTCTTTAATTTCAGTACCAACCACAGAGACCTGGAGTTCTGTAATGACAGGCAGTGACAAGGAAGTGAGGTAGCTGGGCTAAGAGCAAATGAGAGGGCAGAACAGCAAGGCAATAAAAGCCTGGGTAGATAGGAAGTAGCTCTCTTGGGAAGCTATGGTGGTGTGGTGAGTTAAGGCTAGCTGGTGGCTCTCACTATTTTCCTGATCTTTAAGGCTTTCACCCCTATATTTGGCTCTGTGTTTCTTATTTAATAAGACCACATAGAAATTCATCTACACCTTATATAACCTTCTCCCAACACCCATTCTGTGCCACAATCTGGTGGCATTGCATGGTCTCCCTTATTGGATGACCATAATCAAGAACATTGACAGTGACCAGGAACTCTGACAGCTCCTGTTGCTAGGCCTTCAAGCAAACTACAGGTTGGCTCATAAGGAAGTACATTATGTGCATGCCTTGGCAACTGGTTTGAGCCAGTTTCCTTGACTTTATGGGCCTGTGTTACTACACAGAAGGACATGTTCTGGGGTGCACTCTGGCACTGATAGATGTTGGAAAATTAATACAGGCCTCTAAATGCCCTATCTTCTTATCCAAATACATTTTTATATTATGTATTCTCAGAAGTATAACAAGAGATGCAAAGCAATTGGAAGAAAATAATGAAATAAAAATCATAAATATATCTTTATATGTTTGTTTCAAACCTCATATATTCTCTGTTTCTATAATTTTAGGATCTAGAGGAGATGTTGTGCTAACACAGACTCCACTGTTGCTGGCCATCACCCTTGGAGAGTCAGCCTCCATCTCCTGCAAGATGGGTCAGAACCTGCTACACAGTAGTTAAGTTGGTACCTGTAGAGACTAGGCATGTCTCCACAGCTCCTGATCTATAAGGTTTCCACCCATTTTCCTGGGTACCAGACAGATTTGGTGGCAGTAAGGCAGGGAATATTTCCCTCTCAAAATTAATTGGATGGATGTTGATAATTGGGGGGCTTATTATTACTTTCAAGGTATACATCTTCCTCCTCTGGTAATATACTTCTGAATAAAATGTTCTGTGCTTGGGTGGGTGGCTGCCCTCACGTTTTTTTCTAGAGAGCACAACAGATCCTTCAGGCTCCTAAAAGAGACGAAGGCTTATTCACTCATGGGGAGTGTTAACAGCTGCTGCATTATCAAGGTTGCATTGAAGTTATCCTGGTTTCTCTGTCAACTGCTATGCTGGTTGTAAGTAGCAAAAGGCAGCAGAGCCATTTGCATTTTAGAACAGCCAGCATGAAGGAAGAGATAGATGACTGGTATGTCTTCTTAACTGTTCCCACCTTGTGTCCATGCATAGATTATGTGTGTGTGTGTGTGTGTGTGTGTGTGTGTGTGTGTGTGTGTGTGTGTAAGCAGAAGTTTCTGTTCTGCCAACAGCTCCCAAATACCCAGCAGCTGCTTCCCAAAATACCACACAGAAGCTTATATTAATTATAAATGCTCAGCCATTAGCTCAGGCATATTACTGACTAGCTCTTACACTTAAATTAACCCTTAATTCTTATCTATGTTTAGCCATGTGGCTTGGTACCTTTTCTCAGTTTGACATTCTCATCTTGCTTCCTCTGTGTCTGGCTTGTGACTCCCGACTCTGCCCTTCCTCTTCTGAGCATTCTTAGTTTTCTTGCCCTGCTATACTTCTTGCCTGGCTACTGGCCAATCAGCATTTTATTAGACCAATTTGAGTGACAAATCTTTACAGTATACAAGAGCATTAACCTACAGCATTTCCCCTCTTTTGTGTTTAATTAAAAAGGAAGGTTTTTAACCTTAATACAGTAAAGCAAAAATAGTTATCAAGTAAGAATTACAGTAACAATATCCAATCCATTTGCATTTCACAAAATTAGAGAAAAAATACTTAATTGTCTATCTTATTTTGGTGAGTCTAAAGTTTTGTATCTAATTTGTCTTTTATTATAACTAAAGAAAACTATAACTATCTAGTCTTCAGCTCCATCAAAGACTCCAGAAGGATGTAATGTTACCTAATGACAGGGACATCAGCCTGCCTGGACAGTCACCCAAAGTTCCTCTGCAAAGAAACTCTGCAAAGATGGGGCATCCATCTTCATCTCACAGGCCTAGTGTGTCTGAAAGACTTATCTGTGAAGCAGGAGTTTTGAAGGACTGTCCCACCTTGTCTTGGCAAAGTTCTGCAATCACTTTCTTTTGTGTCCTACTTGTCCAATTTGTACAGCATACTGTCAGCAGTCAAGGCAGGGCCACTTTCTTTGTCCACATGGCTAGCTTTTTCCATAAAGGAAACAAACTCCAAACTCCATATGGAGTTACTTTGATGCCCATCATCCTCTTTGAAGCAATTGGTGATGCCAGGAACAGACATGTCTCACTGTCAAGAAAAGTCAAAGTTCTTAAAACATTTTAAATGCAATTGTGTAGACCCAGTCTCTACTCTCTGTCTGTGGCTCCAGGGTATAGTGCTGCCATTGTCTCCAGGCCAATCATGCCACAAGCTGACACTGGTACCAGTAAAAACTGGTCAGACTCCAAAGGTCCTTGTAAGATGTTCCGTACATGATTTATCTGGAATCCTCTCATGGTCAGTGTCAGAGAAACTATGGTAGATTTCAAGTTCAGTGTCAGCATCCTGAAGCCTAAGGACAGCGCACCTCACTACTCTCATGGAAAACACAATATTTCTCACAACATGCTATAACCCTGAACAAAAGCTAACTCGGCCTGCTGAAAAGACACACCAGAAAACACCATCCTTTCCTATTTCTTACAGATACACATGGGGCTATGACTCAAGCAATATGGGGGAGTTTGGTTTACCCCAACAGACACCTGAGCTGAAACAAGTCACTGTTTCATATCTTATTTTCAACTTTACCCATACTGATTTTTCAAAATTTATAGATAAAATTTGGAGATAAGTCTATTTCTTCCTTCTACAGCTTTATATGTTGTGATCTTTCAGAGGCCATTAACTAGAAGTTTTCTAAAAAGTCTTTGTGATATAACATCTCATAGGGAAAACAGATAGCTGTAATAGACACATAAGATTTTTTTTTCTTTTTCAGTCAATACCATCATATTTATCTTTTACAAGTTCTATGAATTAGGAAAGCAGAACCCTCTGTGAAAATCTAGGGGGCAGGTCAGAACTGTAGAACTTAGTAGGCTGAAATAAAAACCTTAAGTTGCCCAATGAGAGATTCCTAGCCAAACGTTGAGGAATTCGATCCCCAACCAGTGACCATGGATTTCAGAGATGAAACTAAGATTAACAGCTGGAAAGATCCTCTTTCTGTGTGTGGATTTACACAGCAAGTGTGGTAGAGCAACTGCTTCTAAAACTGAGCATCTTTCATTACCCAACAAGGTCTTAGGATGTTTCCTCCCTCATCTCATTTAGATGTAATATTGCATTTTGAAATCTTCCCTTTTAACTTAGAATTCCCATTTGTCAGGATCATTATCCTCTTAATGGTTTTAGGAGAAGAAAGAAGTATATTCCTTCATGTTTTTGTTGTACTTATTCATACAACGTAGATCCTGCTTCTTCTTCTGAGCATAGAGAATAGAGATTACTATTAGAGTTGATAACATCTTACTGATTTTATCATAATTATTCATGAAAATTTTTCTTCTTTTTTTAATTACCATGCATTTTGTACCAACGGGGAAATGTGTTTATGAAATAATGCTGTGTATTATGGTCATATGAAGTAACTTGCACTGATTTTCTCCACAGGACAGTTTCAAGTGAGAATTCAAGTGGAGTATCTTGATTGTTAATTCAAATGTTGAACAAGGATAGGGCAAAATGACAGTTGATACCTCTTCATTATATTCATGATATATCGTCATATGCTTTATATGCTTTGAAATACATTGTTTATACTCTTTCAATCTTTTTTGGTTTATATGGTTAAGTAAAAGTTATCTATAATATATAATATTATATAATATTGATAATATATGATATATAATAATCATCCTGATATTTAGTCATTACCCAAGTTCAATACTCTTGTGGTCTCTTAAGGACTGATTTCTCCACAGTCTACATGAATCCTCACTTTTATGGAAACCTTGTCATGAAAAACCAAAAACAAGAGACTGAATGATATATATATATATATATATATATATATATATATATATATATATGATAACAGGAAGGAGAAAAAAGAGAGTATAGAGCGTATATAGGACAATGAACTGAAGGGTGATATGTGCATGCATGAATATTCAGCAAAATATCTTAATGCTGTTTTATCTGTTAGTGGAAAATTTATATGATCTACTGTTATTTACACCTGAGTGTTCTTACAGAGTTAGATTTAGTATGTCATATAGAATGACCGTTCCTGTGATTTGTAGATAATATGCCTGGATGCAATAAGTATCAGAATCTTTGTAAGCTTGAGTCCATGAGTAAGTGAATACAATCTCTCAAGTGTTAATAAGAGTAAGTGTGTGTTTGTATGTATGTGTGTGTTTTGTGTTTCCATAGATTAAGCTGTAATCCAAGCAGACATTCCATAGGATTTCCAGATTTTCTAATACATGGACCTCTGACACTTTATTATAAAATCATGGCCTTATATACTCAATACCCCATAAGTAATAGTAAATTATACACTGATATCATATTTGTCCAGAGCTGAAAACAAGAAGATATTTTTCAACAATTTTTCTCTCAGTGGTAGTCCTTACTTATGCTTGGCTCTTCTCAAACACTGTAAATTGCATATTTTTGTAGGAAGATCAATTCCATGCAAGTCTGAGTTCAAAACTCAGTTGTAGCCTTGCACTGATTATCAATGACTCCTCAGTTCAAATACTAAGATTGAGACACCCTGATTTGTTCCTGAGATTCCTGACATTCTGGATGGATAAGAACAGCAGAGAGATGAACAATGAGAACACAGAAGGAGGGACAAGTCCTTAATGGGACAATGTATTTGTCCTTCCCAGGTTACCCTCAGTGCTGTCTCCTGCAGAGCTCTCCTTGGAGAGGCTACTAGCTTTTCAGAGTGCAACTTACCCTTCTCTATTTCTAGCTCTTTCCTAAGTATACTTCCATATACTCTTTGTTGCCTCCTGACCTCTACAGTCAACTCAAATGGCTTGGTTCCTCTCTCCCTCTTTCCATCTATCTTCTGTCAGCTTTGAGACATTTACTTCACTTACAGTATAGTTTGACTCTTAAATTCAGATAAGCTTTCTTTCAAGTTTGTTTGTAGGTGATTTTTATTTTTTTTAGATGATTTTTATTAACAAGACTTTCAATCCAAAAGAGAAGATGCCTAATTTCTCTCATTCATTCAATCCTTTACACTCTGCAATTCCTACTTCTGCTTTCTCATAGCACATATATGTCTCCAGTATGGAGCTGTCACTTCACTAGGTACAACTGTCAAATGAAATCACCCGGTTTTCAAAATTCTAAGTGTTCTTTGATATTGTAGTTTTAAAGAGTTACAAAACACCATTGTGAATTAACTTTGAATATTCTCCCCTACAATACATTATAAAAATGGGGCATTTTATCAAATTGTCAAGACGTTAAAAATTCTAGTGTGATAATAAGAATTGCATATCAAATATTATTGGAAAATAGAAAATTAAGATAAATTGTTTGTAGGAAAAAGCAAGTCAGAAAACTGGATAGGTTTTAGTAAGTGAGACCATGGTAGGCATATTGTCTGGTACAGCTCAGTACTGGGCCTGTGGCTTACATATTTTGATGGGAACATTATGGAGTTGGGATTGTACTAAGAAACAATATGAAAATTGGCATTTATTTATTTCTAATAATTACAAACTCCATTGCTTGGATTTGAATATTATATGACCTGGTATAAATGCAGACCCAGAGAGAAGAGGTGTGTTAAGCAAGATTCCAGTTCTATAGTTTGACCTGATGGTTAGGGATAATAGTGTCAGATTGCAATGTGGCTTGAATCATATGTTAATTACCTCAGGAGAGTACACATGAATACCTGAGGTTATCCATGTTCCCATAACATACTTGGGGTGATTTGAGGGAAGATAGCCATTCAGGGAAGGGCATGCTTTTAAGAAAATTTGAGCTGTAGAATATGCAGTGTAAGCACCTGAGAGGTAGATGAGGCACACTCAGTAAAACACTGTGAAAGGATCAGCGTTACCAAACCCTTAGAGTCTTGGAGACTTCACTGTACATCTGTAACCTAGAGAGGCAATAATATTTCTCAGAGAAGACAACAAAGAATTTCCCAACAGTTCCAGGCTGGCTAAAGCCTTCCACTGGCTGCTCTGATGCCAAGCAGCTCAGCTAGGTGAAAGACACTTGGGACCAGCCTGAGTCCTCACAGTCATGGCTTGTTGAAGGCATCCGTAGGTCTGCCTTGTGGTGCTGGGTGGGGAGGTGCCATTATGTTGAGTAATATATGATGGAGAAATGAGAGAGAAAGAGAAGCTTCATGTGGTGTGGAAAGAGGCAGATCTGAAGAAGCAAATGTGGTAAGGAGCAGGTTGAAGTGGGTGGCCTACTTGCCACCCAGGGTCAGGGTTATGTCTGGGCCTAGGAAACTGCATAGGGCCATGTCTGGGTCTGTGGTCCTACCGCAGCTGGGATCTGTGTTGGCATCCATGCCCTGTATTGCCACCAAAGGCCACAAGGATGCTTGGGGTCTGGGCTGCCACCTTTGGCCATTTTGGTGTCCAAGGGCCATGCCACCACTGGGACCATGCTGATCTTAGTGACTTGTGCTGCCACCAGGGGACATGATGACATTCAGGTCTGAGCTGCTGTCAAGGGTTATGTCTGGGTCCATGGCCCTACAACAGCCAAGGTCTGTGTTAATGTCCATGGCTTCAGTAGCTACTGAAGTCTGTGCAGATGCCCAGGGTCTGATCAGCCAACTGAGTCTGTGTTGATGTCTGAAAGCCAAGGTGCTAATTGGGCCATGCTGAACAGAGTGACCTATGCTGCCCCCTTGGGGCTGTGGTGACATCTGAGCCCAGGCTATAGTTTAGGGTCATGGTTGGGACTGTGGTCTTGCCACAGTCAGGGTCTGTGCTGATGTCCATAGCTCCTGTTATCTCCAAAGGTCATGCAAATACCTGGGGTCTACACTGTCACCTGAGGCCAGGTGGAGGTCTGAGGGTCAGGTTGCAGCTGGGGCCATACAGATCTGAGTGTCCTGCACTACCTCTAGGTGCCACAATGACATCTTGGGACCAGGCTGAGGCTGAGGGCCATGTCTGGGTATGTGGCCATACTGCAGCCAGGGTCTCTCTTGATGTCCTTAGCTTTTGATGCTATTGAAGGCCATGACGATGCCTGGGGTTTGGGCCACTATCTGGGGCCATGTTGGTGTCTGTAGACAATACTGCCACTGGGGTCATGCTGATCTGAGTGTCCTGCATCGCTACCTGAGGCCATGATGGCATCTAGGCCTGAGATGATGCCAAGGACCTTGTCTGTGTCCATGGTCCTACTATAGCTGGGATCTGTGTTGACATCCATTCCCCATATTGCTACCAAAGGCTAGAAGGATGCCCAAGGCCTAGGCTATAATCTCTGGCCTTGTGGCATCTGAGAGCTGGGCTGCCACCCAGGACCATGCTTTTGTCTGGGCCAGGTTGCTGCTGAGGGCCCTGCCTGGGTCCCTGGCCATTTTAGCCAGGGTCTGAGTTGATGTCTGTGGTTCCTGTTACCACTTAGGATTGTGCAAATGCTCAGGGTCAGGTCAGCCACCTGATACCATGTTGGTGTCTGAGGACCTTGCTGCTGCTGGGGCCATACTAATCTGGGTGGCCTGTACTGCCACCTGAACCATGGTGATATCTGGGCCCTAGCTGCTGCTCAGGGCCATGTCTGGTCCATGTTTCTTCTGTAGCTGGGATCTTTATTGATGTCCATTGCCTGTGTCACCACAGGGGCTCATAGGAACCATGCATGTTGAAATCTTAGCAGTGCCGTGCTGAGCCTCCCTGTCTCTCATTTGCTCTGGTAAAGTTGGCTCTGCCCTTGCTGGAGGGCAAGGCAGCAGAGAGATGGCCCCACCCCTCACCACAGGTGTGGGAGAGTTGGTCCTGATGGCATAGGTGAGGAGAGCTGGCTCCACCCCTTGCCGGAGGGGGGCAGTCCCTGTGACTAGGACTGCCCAGCTCAGCTACCACCCAGAGCCACACTCTAGGCCTTGGGTTGGCTGACTCTAACATCTACCTTAACGATGACCTGCTGGAGAGCATGAAGGGACTGGTCCTGCAGAAAGAGAGCTGCAGGATCTCTATGACTCAGGGCAACAGCATTTCTGAAAGGAGTTTTGGTGAGGGTCCAATGATGATTGTGTCTCAGATGTCTTGAACTAGTGAAAGCAATGAGCATTTGTGGGTGGGACTGGATTGGACAAAAGAGCATACTGCTGGACATATCACAGCTCTCAATGCTGCCACAGAGACAGGAAAAATGGAGGAGTGGGGTGGCTTTTTTTGTTTGTTTTCAAATACTCGTTCTTTTGAGTAGTGGTGCAGGGGTGAGGGGTATGGCACAAAATCAAAATTTTCTTATAATAACAACCAGGAGCCAGATATTGGGGTAAATGCTGAAAGATCAGAGAGACAAAGGAACAAGCCACAACCACTTCTCACCTTGCCAACTCCCCGAATCCTCTGACTGAATGTCTCTGAGTCTTCAGCTGAAAGGCCTCAAGTTCCTGTCTCCTTATATGCCTTTCTCTGCCCAGCCACATCACTTCCTGTCTCAACCTTTCTAGTGCTGGGATTAAAGGCGTGTGTGCTTCCCAAACACTGGTAGCAAAGGCATGAGCTCACAAGTGCTGGGATTAAAGGTGTGTGCTACTATTTCTTTTAGACCTGATTAATCTCATGTAGTCTAGGGTGTCCTTGAACTTGCAGAGATCCAGATGGATCTCTGCCTCTGCCTCCTGAGTGCTAGGATTAAGGGTGTGTGCTACCACTGCCTGGCTTCTATGTTTAATCTAGTGGCTGGCTCTGTCCTCTGATCTTCAGACAAATTTTATTTGTTAACAAGTAAAATAAAATATCACCACAGAGGGGAGGATATGGAGGAACTGGGAGATGAACATGTAGATGTAACCAACCGTCTTATTCAATAAGAAACACAGAACCAATGCAAAGATGAAAGCCAAGAGGTCAGAGCAATAGCTAAGAGCTGAAAACCTTACCCTTCACTGTCGCTGTACGTCTCCGAAAGAGACCTACTTCCTGTGTCTGTCTTTTTATTATAGAGATTCTGTTCTGCCTTCTCATTGGTTGTAAACCCAACCACATGACCTCCTAGTCACTGCCTGTCTGTACAGACCTCCAGGTCTTTTATGGTTGGTATTGAGATTAAAGGCATGTGTCTCCAATGCTGGCTGTATCCTTGAACACACAGAGATCTACCTAGCTCTGCCTACAAAGTGCTGGGATTAAAGGCGTGCACCACCACTGCCCAGCTTTAGCTATGTCTTGCTAATAGCTCTGACCCCCGGGCAACTTTATTTATTAACATACAAATCACATTTCAGTACAAATAAAATATCACTATATTTCCCCTTTTCTATTTTAATAAAAAGAGAAAAAAGGAAAGTTGTAACTAATATAAGAAAAACTATATACAAAAGTACAATAACTATATACCATATATACAAGCAATAAATACCTAAACAATGTCTAGTCCATTTGTATTTGACAAATTCAGAGAAGATAATTCCATTATCTATCCTATTTTGGTAAGTCCAAAATGTACCTAATTCACTTTCTATCCTAACTAATCTTCAACTCCCTCAGAGACCCAGGAAGGAAATAGTATTATCTAATAAAAAATAAAAACAGGAAGTGCATGCAAGTAGCTTCCAAAAAAAATGTGAGTTGACAGAAACAGCCAGCTGCCTGGACAGTCACCGAGGTTTCTCCACAGTGTTGGGGCATCATCTCCAGCCTATAGGCTTAGCGTATCTGACAGACTCATTTGTGAAGTAGGATGTGTACAAGGTCAACAGTTCAACCTCACATTGGGTGAAAGCATTCCATGTACCAGAAACACCTGAATTCCACTAGTGTCTTGTCATGATTCAGGATTTTAAATTCTGGAAATTGTTGATTTTTTTTTTTAATTCAGCTGTCCTTTCTTCTTGGCTATGTGTGTGTGTTGCTTCATCTTAGCATCCTGTTCTTCTCCATATCCCTCTATTAAACGCCAGTCTACTATTGAGAGTTGTGAGTTTAGATACTCTTCAAGAATAACTGTTTCAGCTGTCATTCCACTGCACATCAGAAGCCATCGGCCCACTGTCTGTTCAGCTGCCTTCGAAGAAAAGGGCACTGTACCTTTTCCGAATTGCGAAGGCCACTTCAGGGATGGTGCCATATTGTCCTGGCCTCAGAAGATGCCTTTTGATAAAGCCATAACTACACTTGTTTTGGCAAGAATCAGTAGTCTTTGTTTCGTGTCCTGTCTGTCCATTTTGTCCTGTTTGTCAGCAGTTGATTTGAGGATACTTTGTTGTCCAGTGGTTAACTTTTGCCACAATGAAAGTTAACTCCATATGTAGTTTCTTCAATGCCCATATTTTTTCAGAAGTAGATTGGTACTGCCAGGAGCTGACATGTCTCATAGTCATAACAAAAAGGAAAAATTTTCTAAAGTTATTAAAACATTTAAATGCCATATTCTGTAGATCTCTGAAGGGTTTGAAGATGACCTGTCTATCTAAAATATATCTGCTCAATTTTGAAAACATACTAATATTACTACAAGTTCTATTATAATGTCTAACTACTAACTTTCATTTCTTTATATCCTAATAGTCGGTAATAATAACATTCAAGGATCAGAAAATTGCATTACATTGTTAAATGAATGATATAAGTACAATTAGAAATATACATATAGCATTTTCTAACAATATCAATTTCAATATATATATAATTTGTACAATCCAATCCAATGTAAAGTATTTAAAACTAGTAATTGTCTTTTTCTTTTTCTTTTCTTTTTTTTAAACAAGAACCTTAAATCTAACCTCCTTTGCTTAGCCCTTTTCCTAACCCTTGACAACAACTTGTAACCAATCCCTCTAAACAATGAAAATTATCCCAGACCTAAAACCCATTAAAAGACCAAAAAACCACCCTCCCCACACCACCTCTTTGGGAATGTGGGCATCGTATTCTTAAAATTGCTTCCTGCTGGGTATGGGCGAAGGTATCTTTATTCTGAAAAGAAAAAATTTAGGTTAATTGTCAAACTCTAGGAAAGGTAACTATATCCTCTGTTATCTAGTCTGTGTATAATGCCAAAGTTCAGGGTTTATCTCAAGTCCTTATTCAAGTAGTCTTTGAAACTGGATCATCTCAGCTAGCCCTCTCAAAATTGCTCTGAGCACTTTGTAGTCCAAAGCTGATCTGGTCTATCTTAAATATATCTGCTCAATTTTGAAAACATACTAATGTAACTAGAGTTTTCCTGCCTTGCCCACAGTCAGGACAAATCTCTGTCACCCACCAGTCCCACAGCTGCTCAGACCCAACCAAGTAAACACAGAGACTTATATTGCTTACAAACTGTATGGCCGTGGCAGGCTTTTTGCTAACTGTTCTTATAGCTTAAATTAATCCATTTCTATAAATCTATACCTTGCCACATGGCTTGTGGCTTACTGTCATCTTCACATGCTGCTTGTCATGGCGGTGGCTGGCAGTGACTCCTTCTGCCTTCTTGTTCTTTCTTTTCTCCTCTCTGTTAGTCCTGCCTATACTTCCTGCCTAGCCACTGGCCAATCAGTGTTTTATTTATTGACCAATCAGAGCAATTTGACATACAGACCATCCCACAGCATACTAATATTACTACAAGTTCTATTATAATGTCTAACTACTAACTTTCATTTCTTTATATCCTAATAGTTGGTAATAATAACATTCAAGGATCAGAAAATTGCATTACATTGTTAAATGAATGATATAAGTACAATTAGAAATATACATATAGCATTTTCTAACAATATCAGTTTCAATATATATAATTTGTACAATCCAATCCAATGTAAAGTATTTAAAACTAGTAATTGTCTTTTACTTTTTGAACAGGATTGGGGTGCATTGTGGGAGCCCACAGAGTTTTCCTAGTGAGATCTGTGCTTGCTTAACCAGCAGGACTGCATAAGAGGATTATTGGACCATGGGCCTGTGTACCACATATTTGGAAGGGTCTACATTTGGCTGAATCTAGCAGAGGGAGGTCTTTTGCTTCACCCCTTGACATTGCTATAAAAATCCCTTTAAAATAAAGTTCTGAGATGGTGGGTATTGATCCAGGTCCTCCCAAAGCTATCCTGTGTTTCTGTCTTTCCTCTTGTCAGATAGGCCTATCATTCTACCTAATATTTCTTATTCCTCTCTCCCCATAGGAACCCTGTAAAAGGTGGGGCTGTTCCCCCACAGTGCATGATGTGAAATCCCCTAGAAATCAATAAAGATTATATTAATATAAAAAAGCTTTTCTTAATAGGAATCCTTTTTTTCCAGAGCTTAGAATGTGTCCACAGAGTGAAGAAAGCTCATGCTCCTGTGAAAACTCAGACAGAGGCTTTTCCTAGTAGATTCCATCTCCCTTGACCAGAATCTATGAAAACACTTAAATTCCCCCAATTGTAACAGAGACCACGATGGCAGAAGAGCTTTGAACCATCTGTGGAAGCAATTAAACTCCGGGATAAGTGTGGGATTCCTGTAGATTCCAGGGCCTAGAATATAATGCTATTTATTCTTCCAACAAACTGCCACATTCCCTGAACAATGGGCACTACCTTCCATCCCTCCCATAATTACAATCACTCTTTATAGCTCAACCTCCTCTCTCTCTACTAGAACAATATATTGATTATACTGATCTCACTCATGTACTTCAGGATGTCCATACTATCTCAAAATCACAACCCAACCACACCTGCCAAGGCATTTAGACATGTTAACATTCAATTTCTAAGTTAAGGAAACTAAACTTGGATAGTTATGGAAATGTTCAGTGAGATCCATTATCCCCCAACTAGTAACCTACTAATCATCTCCTTAAAACCTAACATTTTTGAAGAAATAAAAATCAGGACTATTTATTAAGTAACAGAGGAAGAAGACACCCAAATCTCAAGGCCTACAGATTTTCAGTATGTATGAGTTTGAGATTACTGAGAAGTTGTTGGATTTATTTTAAGAACGTGTCTATGTTCACAACTGTACCATCAATACACATTTTCTTAGGAAGTTATAAACCAGAAACAAAATTATTTATTACTGAATCCAATCTAAAGGCCATTGGTAAAGAAAAGTTGAATATTTCTGGAATTCCCTTCATATTTACACACAACATTAAAGGAAGTGTGGTAAGAACGCAGATCCCAGATGCCCTATAAAATAATGATTTGCTTGATGTTTGAGGTTGAGAAGAACTGCCATCCTCGTCTTATCATCCACGGAAGTGTACTGAATGAGGCTTCCTCCAGATCCTGGGGTTATCGTGTGAGAAGGCAGAACTGTCTTCTAGACCTCAAAGATCACAGAGAGGCAGAGGTACAGCAGTTAGATATCAGCAGAAAGAGAGTGAAGACACACCAGCATTCCTAATAACCCAGAAAAAACTATTATGTGGTACTCCCAATGGGGAGTGTGTCCTGTATGCTGAAGAAGCTGCTTGAATCCTAGGTGTTTGTTCACACCCATCACTCACCACCAGGTGGTGGAAAATCAGCAGGGTCAGGCTCAGGCTACCACACTGTCTGGCCTTTCACAGCTATGTTTCTAAAAGGCCCTCTGGATTCCCAGGCTCCAGGACAAGGGTACTGAAGACTCAATAGATTCTACTTCTTATGGCAAATAAGGCTGGATGGCCAAGGCAAAGACATAGATACGTGATCCATGGTATTCAAATATTTGTGTTATGAGGATGCACACACATTTCTGCTGCTCAGTTTGTTTGCAGACCGAGACACACATGCAGAGAGTGAGGCTGCCACCTAGATTAGGATAATACATCCAGTTACTGCTCAAAAGTGAAAGGTGAAAATATCATTTGTAATACACAGCAGAGCCACATATTGAGTAGTAATGTTTTCTGTTATAGTTTTCAAAACTGTCCTCACTAGTCAACCCTTTATGATTAGGAATTATGGGAAACAGAAACAAATGGTAGAAAAGAGCAAATATGAAGGATCCAAAACTGAGAAAAAATAAAACCCATTTACTCTGTGAGGATGAAAGTACCTCCAGTTTCATAAGGGATTGGAACCCCGAGTGACATATGCTGTGGGATCAAGGTGTTATATGTTGACCTACTGTGTAACTCCTCTTTGTACCATAGTAGGCATGGTTAACACTATAAAATATTACTTTTTATAAATCATTAAGATGGTCCTGATAAATTATCCTTTCAATTTAAAGAAATGACTACTCCAAACTCACAAAGAAGAAAAACACTTCACAAGAAAAACACAATATTTTTAACAGATCAGAATTATTTGAGTGAGTTAAAGATCTAATAGTCCCTTCTTTGTTGTATATTCCCTTACAGCAGGATATTTGTCTGTATTACCCCCAAAATATCTTTGCATTTTATTTTTCAAAGTGGAGCTTAAATACACTAGGAATGTCATGTAACTTGAGAAAGAAATGCAGTCTTTGGAGGCATGCATATGGTCTGACTTTGGGTATCTAGGAACCATGGGCTTTTGCCAAGCTGCTGAGATGAGCAAGTCTTGCAGCTGTGCCCACCCTAACTGGTTCCCAGTGATTTGCATGCACTCACTGCACAGCCTTGAGGACTTCTTCATATACCAGTCACACCCTGTACAGTTGTCAGTGCAGTCAGGACCCAGCATGGACATGAGGGCCCCTGCTCAGCTCCTTGGGCTCCTGCTGCTCTGTCTTCCAGGTAAAAATGGAATATAATGGGAATTTCACTGTTACACTGTGATTAATGTTGACTGGCATTTGGGAGCACTTCTTTCTTACCATGCTTAAGTATGTGAGTATTTATTATGTCTTTATTCCTAGGTGCCAGATGTGACATCCAGATGACCCAGTCTCCATCCTCTCTGTCTGTGTCTCTGGGTGACAGAGCCACCATCACTTGCAGGGCCAGTCAGGGCATTAGCAGTAATTTAATCTGGTTCCAGCAGAAACCAGGGAAAGCTCCTAAGCGCCTGATCTATGCTGCATCCACCTTGGCAGATGGGGTCCCATCGAGGTTCAGTGGCAGTGGGTCTGGGACAGATTATTCTCTCACCATCAGCAGCCTGGAGCCTGAAGACATTGCAGCTTATTACTGTCTACAGTATGCTCAGTACCCTCCCACAGTGATACAAACCATAACATAAACCCCCAAGGAAGCAGAAGTGAGAGGCTGGGCTGCCCCAACAGCTCCTCTCATGAATCACTCACTAAACTGTTTCTCACAGGTCACAGGATTTCTATTAAAGCTCATGGAGATTCATTTGTTTCGATAAAAGAGGATACACAGTACTCTCAGGAACTTTTCAGATTTAATATTTTCTTTTATTCATGTATCTATTTCTTCTATTGTATCTCCATTTTTGAGCTTCTCTCCTCCATCTCATATATTCTGTTGGTAAAAGTTGCCTCTGTAGTTCCTGTTTTAATTCCTAAATATTTCATTTCCAGGATTTAATCAGTTTGTTTATTGCTTCTATTCCCACTTTCTTGTCTTGAACAGTTTTATTCATTTCCTTCTATTGTTTATTAGTTCTTGGTTTTACTTAGGAGATTTATTAATTTCCTTGAATTATTTGTTTATGTTTTCCTTGAGAGATTTATTAATTTCTTCATGTAGTTGGTTTTAAAGTGTTTATCTTTTGTGTCAGCTATGTTGAATATTCAGAGCCTGCTGTTGTAGGACAGCTGTTCTGTGGTGTTGACAAAGTACCCCAGCTGTTATTGATTGTGTTCTATTGCTGGTATCCAGGCATCTGGGTTTGGGGTGATTATATGTCTAGATGCTGGTATTGGGGTTTGTCTTGTTTGAGTTGGAGTTTTCCTTGGTTTCTGTTTCCTCTCTGGATTTTAGAGAGTGTGTTTGCTGAGTGTTGTCTGTTTTACTAGCCTGCTAGGCTTGTGTTTTCAAGGTGCAGAGGGGAGCAGGGGGGATACTTGCTGGTTTTGGAGGCTGGAGGAAGAGGATTTCAGGGGAAGCTGGTGTAAGGGATTCAAAGAAGGCATGGAGGAGGGGAAGTTTCCTGTGGTGTTCTTTGATAGAGCTAGGGTCGACCCTGAGAATTGGGTCTGAGGTAATAGAGAGTGGGGAAGGTCTGCAGGTAGTCTACTTGGTCTTCTTGATGGCTTGCCTGTGGTCAAGCATGGGGTGTCTGTCCAATTTGGTGGCTGAGACACAGAGATGAGGCCAGAAGGGAAGGGCAGTGGGGGATGGTCTGTGGGATCCATAGGAGAAGTGCACAGGGTGGATAGGAAGCTGCAACTGGTGTTGGTTGGTTTGTGCTATCAGGAGGTGTGCACAGGGGCATGGAAAGCTGCAGCTGGTGTTCTTTTACAGAGCTAAGGGTGACCCTGAGAAGTTGATCTGGGGTAATAGAGAAAGTGGGGTAGGTCTGAGGTCCCTGTGTGACTTTCCAAACATAAGAATCCCAAATAATTTTCGCTTTCTAAACTGTTGCATCCACCATGATATTTGCATATTGTTCCACAATGAGGAACTTACCTTGCTGGCCAGAGATAAAAATTCATCAGTAATCTTGCCTTGATTCTTCAGTTTCATAAGTTCATCTTCTCACAATGAAGTACCCTCTTCAGTTCCTAGGGCTGCTAATACTATGGATTCCTGGTAAGGAGAGAAAGGGGATACAGTAGGAGAATGGAGGGAGGATGAGCTCTAGGGTACCTGCTGTTCAAGTCTTTACTGTCCACATATGAAATGGAAGGTCTTGTCCTCTATGTAGTAGGGTCCTTGTTGTTGTTCCCTTTGGGGGCGGGGGCCAAGTAGACACAGAGTCAACAACACAGACTCTGGGAGAATGTCTATACAACAAGCCCAGTTTATTCAGGAAGAGGCAAGCCTTATATACCCTCCACCCCACCCTGGGGGAAAGTCTGATGAATATGCATCTGCTGGCGTGACATGGCTGCCTCTTATTGGTCCAGGTCATCCAGATCATGTTTCAGCTGCTGTTGCTAAGATCATCAGGCAGATCCAGGCTGGTTCTCAGAAAGTATCTTTTTTACTTGTTTGGGCCTTCTGGTCCTCAAGCCCATTAGAGACGAGTCATCCCACACCTCTAGGATGCAAATGTATGAGGTTTAGATCTGTGAAAGTGAGATGTCAGATGAGACAGTGTCTGTGATACTGGGAAGATTTTGACACAGATGGAATTGAATGGCCTGGTCTACAGTACCTTGAGAATCTCTTTAGAATGATGTACTCACATGTTTTTTAAAAAATGCATTGGTTATATAGACAAAAATTTTATCCACATCATGTAAAGTTCTCACTTGAAATACATAAGGTGAAGATAATCTTAAATATTGCTGATGAATTTTCCACACTATTTTATGCTTCTTTCTTATTATTTTAGCTTCCATTAGTGATGTTGTGATGATTAAGGCTCCACCTACCCTGCTGATCAACCATGAATGGACAGCCTCCATCTCCTGCAGGACTACTCAGAGCCTTCTAGATAATGATGGTGGCACTGATTTGAACTGATAGTAGAAGAAGACGGGCCAGTCATTACAGCTCCTTATCTATGAGGCTTCTAACCAGGAATATATAGTTCCTGACTGAGTCATTGGCATTGCATCATTTTTTACACTGAAAATTAGCAGATCAGAGGCAGAGAATGTTTGAGTTTATTACTGCATGCATGCTATACATATTCTACCCACAGTGACACAGACACCACACACTTCTTTCTTGCTTGGTGTGGCTCAACTTTCAATTGTGTTGCTTGTCCCAAGAGAAGCATATCACTGTGTGTATGTGTAACATATTATTTTTATCTCAATTTATTTTCTTTTTAGTTTAGATGCACTGAGTCATTTAAAGGGTTCTTTTTAAGTTTAGGAATTATTGTGTTCATTCTGAAAGATATATTCTACTTTCATTTCTAATGGTTATTTTGTCTATAGTTTGAAATATATTAATACAAAAGAACTGTCACTTATATTTATTGTATTGGTTAGTTTTTATGATGAAAATCTTTCTTTTGGAAATGTTTTTGGAATGAAGCCCCAATACACTAGTTTTGATTCTGCTAAAGGTGCACACAATGTTGTAGTCTTTGTTACTCTTGTTTAATAAGAATAAATTTTAGCAACATCTATAACTTAGAACTAACATTTAATTAGTACATAGCATTGCATTGCTTGGTTTTATGATGCACAATATTCTTATTACCTGAAGTTACTGTCAAGGCAATCCAAATGTTATGTAACATGAATTGAACTGACAACAGTCTAAAAAATATTCTAACCATTTAAAAACTAAAGAATACACATTCCCAGCAGCCCATGAAACTTTCCCCAAAAGTGACACATTAACACACAAAGAAGAGGACATCAGATCCCCTGGAACTGGGGTGATTACAAGCCAACATTTGGAGCTAGGAACTGAACCTATGTCCTCTGAAAGAATAGACAGTACTCTTAACTGCTGATCTATCTATCATTGTTATGTATAAAACAATAATACAATACAATTATATATATAAAATTTATATATATATAAAATGTATATATGAAATTATTTTTGAGATAGGGTTTTTCTGTGTAGCCCTGGCTGTTCTGGAACTCACTTTGTAGACCAGGCTAGCCTTGAACTCAGAGACGCCGACCTTTTTTTTCTCAGTGCTGGCATTAAAGGCATGTGCCACCACAGCTGGCTTCTCATTGCAAATTTTCAATCCTAATTTTAAAACATACCTTTTAAGAATTTAATGCATGCTACAACATATTTTGATCACATTCACCACCTCCTCGTCCCTATAATTCTTCTCAAATTCACCCTCACCCTCTTCAGATTTAACAAACTTTTTTAAAAAAAATAACCCACTGAGACCAGTTTGTCCTGCCCATATATACATGGGTGAGGGGCCAACATACCAGGGACCAAACCACAAGGGGACAATCCCTCAAGAAAACTGATTCTTACTATTCTAATAGCCATCAATATCAAGACACAAAGCAAGTCACAAGAACATGGGAACACTAAAATAACACAACATTCTGTTTGACCTGAGGAGCTATAATAAAGAGCATTCTTTTAACATATGCCACCTTTAACAGTAGTGTCATGAAAAGCATAGCAAAATACTTTCTGATTGGATTTAAGTCCAATTTCATAAATTGATACCTGACACAATTATTGGAACCAAGAATCTGTGGCTATAAGTCATAGAACTTATGATAGGACTTGCAAATGAAGAAACTTGGATAAACCAATGAACAAAATGGATAAAGAACACTGCAATAAGGAAAACTTGTGTCCTCAGTAATAGCCCCTTCACAAGAAAATACATAAAAGAAGGCATGTAGCTAATAAGAAAAAAATTTGTATCTTGCTCAAGAACTGAAAGAATGAATGCATATCCTTTTCATACCTTAATCTGCTGTGGGATGGTCTGTATGTCAAATTGCTCTGATTGGTCAATAAATAAAATACTGATTGGCCAGTGGCCAGGCAGGAAGTATAGGCGGGACTAACAGAGAGAAGAATGGAGAGAACAGGAAGGCGGAGAGAGTCACTGGCAGCTGCCACCATGACAAGCAGCATGTGAAGATGCCGGTAAGGCATGAGCCACGTGGCAAGGTATAGATTTATAGAAATGGATTAATTTAAGCTATAAGAACAGTTAGCAAGAAGCCTACCATGGCCATACAGTTTGTAAATAATATAAGACTCTGTGTTTATTTTATAAGTGGGCTGTCAGACTGCTGGGGCTTGGTAGAACCTGGAGAGAAACTCTCCAGCTGCATTAATCAATGGAAAATAATTTATTGAAAGAAAAAAATGTTCTTTTCATTCATGGTCACTTTCTTATGATTTGTACTTTTTTTAGTACCAGTAGCAGGAAAATTAATTTATATTTCCCTATTCTTGTATTCATCTTTATTTGATGGACTACAGCCTATGTATTGGGAATACAGACCTCTGCTGCAGTTATGCCATCACAAATAATAACTTTTTCCATATTTTCACTAAAAGTATTATAAAAATACATTCATCCACAGAATTCATATCATATGAGAGTCTAGAAATGAAAAAAAAATTAAATTCCTAGTGAAAACAAATTGGCCAGGATTTGTCTGATAAGTACATTTATGAAAATTCATCTGAAAGAACTTTTTTGAGTAGCAAAATATATTTTAGATCTTTATAAAAGCAGTAGATACAGCATAAATGCTTTCCATTCTAATATGTGATATTTTTAATTTATTTAATCTGTGTTTGAAATTTCACTGTATATATTCATTGTACATACTACTTAAGAGCCATACATTGTACCTTGAACATAAACCTCCATATTCAGTCCTTCTATGTATTGATTTGTGAAAATACTTTGGACATTTAAGTCAATATACTTCATTATATTAAAATTACATTTATTAAGTAGAGTGAAAAACAGTGAGTTCAAGAGTTAAATTATATTGTTTCATATCATCTATCAGGCAGTGTGCTAGGAACTCGATGGGCAATGATTCTGATATCTTCCCTCAGCCCTGACGATCAAAAGCTGTTTGTCATTCAGCAAATCTCCTAGGTTCTCTACACTTTAGTTGGGCATCTATAGAACAAATTTAGGTAAATCTCACAATAGGTCAAAGAGATAATTTCTAAATCCACATTCAATATCAATTTGAACTAAAAATCCAAGGAAAAGGAAAGTTATTTAGAAATTGAAAAAATATCCAAGCAGGGAAATCATTCTTTTAAAAAGATGATGGAATCACCAATTGTGGCAAATGCATGCATTGCTAGCTGGGAGGTAGAGGCAGGGAGATCATTAGTTTGATGACAGCCTGTGTCTTATTGTCTCAAGAAAAAAAAACAAAGGAAAACAAATAAAACACTTTTGACAATAAATGTCATACATTTGTTTTCTAATACTTTTTTTTTAAGTCATTTTATCTGAGTCCTAAGCAGAAAACTCATGCCTTACACAGTAAATCAAGTTGTTAAACATATATATATATATATTTGAAAATATGAACTTTTTATTTCTCACATTTAAAATAGTATAGGCTAGTTTCCTTTTGTTTCAATTAATTTGTATTTTAGGATTAAACTATTTAATATTTACTAGAGTTACATACTAGTCTTTGTATTATCCAGTATCATTGTTACAATCCAGTTACTATCCTTCTTAGCCATGTGAAATTGACAAAATTTTCAAGTTCTATTCTGTTTGAAATGAACAGCATGGGTTTGAGTATCAAGGAATTAACATGTTCTCCTCATTTGGTGAGGGTACACCAGCTGACTAACTCTGCTGAGTAACTCTGACCCACCATCATATTCCCTAGTGACCATACCAAAGGAAGACCTAGGGAACATGGAGCAACATTTACAGATAACACTGAGACATTAAAAGTGTGTATCTAGTTTTTCTTCACCTAGATGGAGTTTTCTGTGAACTTGGACTCCTATGTTGTGGCTATATTACACAGTGGTTTACAAGGAAGACTCTCATTCAAAGTTAACAAAAATTTAACAGAGTTTTATTTTCCTTATAGAAAAAAAACTTTGAATAGCAGAGTTTTCCTAAGACTCAAAAAGGAGAAGATATGAAAGTGTTCCTATTCATTCTTTCCTAGTCTTCTAAGAGTCTTTCTCTTAAGAAGCCTTTCCTACCAGTTAGATATAGGAGCCATGTGACAAGTCTGGAGGGCTGTCCTAGATGGTTTTCTATTATAATCAACACTATAACCAAAAGCAATGTGGAGAAAAAGCAAGTCAGTTTACAGTTGATATCATAGTCCATCATGAAGGGAAATAAGGCCAAGAACTTAAGCAGGCCCTGAATCATGAAGCAGGAACTGAAGCAGAGAGCGTGGAGGAGTGATGCTCACTGATTTACTCTCCATGGTTTGCTCTGCCTGATTTTTTACATCACTCGGGTTCATCTGCCCAGAGGTGGCACTGTTGACACTGGGCTGAATGTTTTCACATCTAGCATTAATCAAGACAGTACCCCACAGACTTGTCTAGAGGTCAGTCTGATAGAATTATTTTCTCAATTGAAATTCCCTTTTCTCAGATGTTCTAACTTATATGAAGCTGATAAAAACAACCAGGAAAAGGGCTTTCATCAGACTGTAATAACTGGCTATCCTGAACTTCATATTCCATTTTTGAGACATAAAACATTCCCTTTACTCTTGTGTTTGCATAGAACTATTAGTTTCTGTAAGTGACAAGAGATTTTTCTTTTCAAAATTATGTGTATTTGTTGGTGTCTTTTTCTGCATGTAAGCACACATTCGTGTGGGTGTCTACGTAGTACAGAAGGGATCGATCCAATCCCCTGATCTGGACTTTTAGGCAATAGTGAACAGCACAGCAAAGGCACTAGCTACTAACCTCAGGTCCTCTGGAAGAACAGCAAGCACTCTTAACTGCTGAGCCATCTATTAACCCCTGGAGAAATTTTTCTATTCTCAAAATATGGTACTAAAAATCAGTTCACTGGGAGAACTGGTGAAGTGTCTCAACAAATAAAAGTTCCTGCCATCAAGGAAAACAATTTTAGTTTTCCCTGGACCAACATGGTAGGAGAGGACTGACTCCTACATGTGTCTCCTGCCTTCCTCCTGTGTGCCATGGAAAGAACATACTTATACACACACATACGAATTTATAATAAATCAGAAAATATAATTTTATTGAGGCATAATTGCTGGATGAACAGTTATATATATTTAATTCATATGAAACAAATGAGTTGAAATTTGCCTGTGAAATATGAATAGCCAAAACACCAGGGACCAATCCCTGCATTTCAAGTTTCCTCAAATCATATTTCTTATGACAATTATTATTATTAATTTTATTTACTATTTTTGTTTTTTCAAGGCAGGGTTTCCCTGTGTAATAATCCTGGCTGTCCGGGAATAGGCTGGCCTCTAAGTCACAGAGATCTGACTGCCTCTGCCTCCCCAGTGCTGGAATTGAAGGCTTGCACCATCACTACCTGGTGACAATTATTTTTAGTATCTGTCACTTTTACATCTTAACGATAAACATTTAAGTTATGCAATCCTAATATATTTATTTAATTTTGTGCTCCTATTGAGACACATTCAGTAAGTCTCAGGAAAGGCAGCTCCTAACTTCTACATTTATTATTCATAAAAAAGAGGTATTTATCTGTAAAATTCATGAAAGTAGAGCAAAAGCATAATTATTCAACTCATAGCGAATGAGTGCATACAAGTCTTCACTTTCACTCCTAGTGTTTCTGTAATACAGCACTTGTTCAGTGTCCAGTGTTGGACAGATTGACAGATTTTATCATTTTCTTTTCCTATTAAGTACTACATTTTATTTTATTATTGTCAATTGGACATAAAAATATGCTATATCATTTTCACAATTATGAGAAGCCTGCATGACTCTCTCCTCTATCTGTACTGTAACAGTAACCTGAGCCTTTGCATATTGCTCCCTAGCGAGGACCCACCCTTGCTAGTCTGAGATAAAAGCTCAGTTGGCATCCTGTGACGACTGATCAGTCTCCACAGACTGCCTCCTCAAAATGAAGTTGCCTGTTCAGCTGTTGGTGCTGCTGGTGTTCTGGATTCCTGGTGAGCACAGGGGGAAGTGAGAAAGGAGAATGCGTATGAAGGATGAGGTCTGGGTATCACTATCCATGTATTCTGTCCATTTATGAGAAGACAGAGTGGCCTGTGAGGTTTACATCTATTAGAGGGAGGTTTCAGATTGTAGAGAACTTGTTTTATAATGAAGATTATGACACAGATAGAATGGGATGGTATAATTAATGCCTTGAAGTACCTTAGGGATTTCAATTCACTTGGTTTGTCAATAAGGGAATTTTATTGCAATAAAGCATTATATGTAAAAATAAAAATCTCATTTGAAACTAATACCAAAAAAGAATACATAAAGTTTGTTCATGAAGTGTGTCTTTAGCTTTGCACTTCTCTGTCTTTATTTCAGCTTCCAGAAGTGATGTTGTGATGACCCAAACTCCAACCTCCCTGCCTGTCAACCTTGGAGATAAAGCCTCCATCTCTTGCAGGTCTAGTCAGAGCCTTGTACTAAGTAGTGGAAACACTTATTTGGAATGTTACCTGCAGAAGCCAGGCCAGTCTCCACAGCTCCTGATATACAAGATTTCCAACCGATTTTCTGGAGTCCCAGACAGGTTCAGTGGCAGTGGGTCAGTCACAGATTTAATACTCAAGATCAGCAGAGTGGAGCCTGAGGATTTAGGAGTATATTACTGCATGCAAGGTTCATATTTTCCTCCACAGTGATGCAGACCCTAACAAAAACATCCCTGCTTGGGGAGGCCCAGCTGCCAAATATGTTGCTTATCTGTGTCAGAGAGAGCTGCTGAGGAACTCGAGATTATTGCTTGTAGGTGAGGGACTTCGAGCATGAGTGCCTGCCTTGGTTATACCTCAAGGGTCACGCAACTCAGTTTTCTTCAGCTGCAGTAACAATGAAATTGCCTCAAAAGAATTGTGAACACATACATTCTCAGCAACCATGAACGACTGGGCTAAGGCTGAGTGAAAACCCATCCTGATCAAGTAGCCCTTGTTTGCCTTCATCATTCAAAACTATTCTGTAAAATAGACAAGAAATGAGAGATATTCCTTTGTTAAACTTTGCCCTTCACTATATAATTACTTCATTTTTCACATTTTGTGCTTTGACTTAAGTTCCATTTTTTTAACATAAATATTGTATATTCTCCTTTCCTTTGTTTTCTCTTTGTGTAAAGTATGTTCATTGGCTCCCCAAGTTCAGACTATATTACTCATGAAGTACTTCTTTTCTGATGAACAAATAGTTCTTTTTATCCTCATCCAACTGTTGTTACCATTTTGACTCCATGTTTTATTCCAAGTACATGCACAGTTAATGATGTGTAGGAACATATCCATGCTAGAATCCTGGTTATTTTTAATATTTTCCTTCCATTGTTCCATTTTTTTTTGGTTTGGTATTTTTATGTATAGATAAATTTTAACTTCTTTCTCCTATAGTTGTGTAAATTTGGTGAATTTAATGTAAACCAAAATCAGGTTAAATTACTTTTCTTTACTTTCCTGAGAGTGCTTATTTTCCTTTCATTCTTGAAGTTTTCTGCTAATTGTATTTTTTTTTTGGGCGGGGGCAGGG
The DNA here is from genome assembly GCF_007827085.1 of Peromyscus californicus insignis. Lineage (NCBI taxonomy): Eukaryota > Metazoa > Chordata > Mammalia > Rodentia > Cricetidae > Peromyscus > Peromyscus californicus. The sequence goes on from NW_026294584.1 coordinate 83,435,448, forward strand.
AACTTTTTGCTGTTGTTTCTTGTTAGAACTTTGGCTATATTACCCAATTATTTCCTATATGTTATATTCTTATTTAGAAATTAGTGTAAGTCTAGTAGGATTCCCTTCAACATAACTTAGTTCTCTCTCTCTCTCTCTCTCTCTCTCTCTCTCTCTCTCTCTCTCTCTCTCCCTCTCTCTCTCTCAGAGATTTGATATTTTGGACAGGTGTTTTGAATTGAATTTATTTGAGAGTCTTTGAGCTTCTAGGACCTGCATGTTCAGATAGGACTTAATTAACTATGTTTTCTGTATGTTCACCTTTCTCCCCTCTTTCCATAAAACTAACAATATAAGTTTCTATCCATTCAATAGTGTCCCATATACTACCTGTGTTGTTCATTTTAAATTTTGTTTTATTTTAATGCATTATATACTTTGGGAATTTAAAAACATAAATAGTGATTATTTTATATTTTTATTTTTCCTCCCAATTATCTTCTTCCCTCTAACACTGAAACTACTATTCTCGACAACCTCCTCCATCTTTAATGATTTTTTTTTACGTCAGTGAGTTAATTTTCTTTGCTTGCATAAACATGAGTTGGGTCTTATGTAATGGAACATAGAAGATTGTTAATGCCTAACAGCTATAATGGGCGCAATACTGAAGAGAATGGCACAGCCTTTCCCAAAAGCCATTAACTGGTAATAGCCTGTAAGTGAAGAGTAGGAACTCATCAGGCTCTCCTCCATTCATGATAAAATGTTAATGGACCAATCTTGTGCAGGGAACCACAGCAGTGAGTTCACAAGTACAATGATCATACCCAGAACCCACTGTTTCAGAGTTCCTTGCCATCCTTTTGTTCTTTCATTCTTCCCACATCCTGTTGATGTCCCTTGAGCCTGAAGAAGGGATACACATATCCTGTTGAGGATTAATGTGAACATAGAGACCCCAAAAATTCTATGAGGGAACACTTACAACTGATAAACAACTTTTGTCAAGTGGTCAGATACAAGATTAACTAAAAAATAAATAAATAATAAATCAATAACCCTCCTATATACAAAGGATAAATGGGATGACAAAGAACCAGAGAGTCAATGCCCTTGACAATAGCCTCAAGGAATATAAAATGTCTTGGGGTAACTCTAACCAACCAAGTGAAAGATTTGTATGACAAGAACTTCAAATCTTTGAAGAAAGAAATTGGAGACGATGATGGAAAGATCTCTGAAGCTCATGGATTGGTAACATTAACATAGTAATAATGACCATCATACCAAAAGCTATCTACAGATTCAGTGCAATCTCCATTAAAATCTCAATGCAATTCTTTACAGACCTTGAAAGTACAATACTCAACCTCACATGGAAAAACAAAAAGCCCAGGATAGCTAAAACAATCCTGTACAATAAAACTACTTGTGGAGGTATCACCATCCCCGATTTCAAGCTCTACTACAGAGCTATAGCAATAAAATTCAAATGGTATTATTATCCAAAAAGACAAGTGGACAAATGGAATGGAATCAAAGACCCAGACATAATTCCACACACCCATGGACACCTGATCTTCAACAACGAAGCCAAAATTATACATTGGAAAAGAGAAAGAATCTTCAACAAATAGCGCTAATCTAACTGAATGTTGGCATGTAGAAGAATGCGAATAGATCCATATCTGTCACCCTGCACAAAACTCAAGTTCAAGTGGATCAATGACCTCAACATAAATCCAGATATACTGAACCTGATAGAAGAAAAAGTGGGAATTGGCCTTCAAGAAATTGGTACAGCAAATAACTTCCTGAAAAAAAACCACCAATAGTACATATATAAAAACTGACAATTAATAAATGGGACCTCATGGAAATGAAAGGCCTCTGTAAGGTGAAGGACACCATTAATAGGACAAAATGGTCATGTACAGAATGGGTAAAAATTTTCACCATTCCCAATCCAACAGAGGACTGATTTCTAAACTATATAAAGAACTCAAGACACTAGACACCATTAAACTAAATAATCCAATTAAAAAATGGAGTATAGACCTAAACATAGAATCCTCAACTGAAGAATTTTAAATGCTGGAGAAAGACTTAAGGAGATACTCCATATCCTTGGCCATCAGGGAAATGCAATTCAAAGTAATTCTGAGATTGCACATGACTCCTGTCAGAATGGCTAAGATCAAAAATACATGTGACAGCTTGTGCTGGAGAGGATGTGGAGCAAGGGGAACACTCATCCATTGCTGGTGGAAAAGCAAAGTTGTATGGCCACTTTGGTAATCAATATGGTCATTTCTCAGAAAATTGGAATCGACCTACTTTAGGACCCAGTTGAACTACGCTTGGGCATATACCCAAAGGATACTCATGCCACAAAGACATTTGCTCAACTATGTCTATAGCAGTTTTATTCATAATAGCCTAAAACTGAAAACCACCTAGACGTCCCTCTACTGAAGAATAGATAAAGAAAATATGGTACATATGCATAATGAAGTATTACTCAGCTGTTAAAAACCATGACTTCATGAAAATTGCAGGCAAATGGATGAACTAGGAGAAAAATCATCCTGAGTGAGGTAATCCAGATGCAGAAAGACAAACATTGTTTGTACTCACTTATAATGAATATCAGCTGCAAAGTAAATGATAACTGTGGTAAAAATCCACAAGCCCTCAGAGCCTGTGTAACAAGGAGACTCCATGGAGGGGATTCATGGATCTTCCTGGGAAGGGGAAGAGATCTCTTGGATGGACTGGTGGTAGGTGGGGATGGAAACATGATGGATAAGTAGGGTGTGGCGTGTGGAGAGAGTACTAAAAGAGACAACAGGAAAGGAGTTTATTTCAGGGTCAGTTAGAAACATGGTACCAAGGAAACTCTCAGGAATCTACAAAATGACCCAAACTAAGACTGCTAGCAAAAGGGGATACTTAGCCAGAATAAGTCACCTCTTTTGACTAGGTAAGACTACCAGTGGACAGATTGAGACACCATCCAGTCACATAACTTTTGACCTACAGTCTGTGCTGCCAATGGGATGTGCTGGAATAAGGGTGACACAGAGATTTTGGGAGTGGCCAATCAATGACTGGTCTAGCCTGAGACCCACGGCACAAGAGTGAGCCTACCCCTGACACTGCCTTGTGCACCAGGACCCACAGGCTAAATGGCCCAGAGATCTAGGATAGAATCAAACACAAATGGGAAAAAATGTCAATGTAATGATGCTTAAGGATACTCTGCTATACTCGTAGATTGGTGCCTAGCCCAATAGTCATCAAAGAGGCTTCATCCAGCAATTAGTGGAAATGGATGTAGAGACCCACTATCAAATATTAGGGCAAGCTTGGGGATTCCTGCTGATGAGAGAAAGGAATTATTGTAATAGAGGGGTCAAGGACATCACAAGAAACCCCACAGAATCAATTAGCCTGTACTCACAGGAGCTCACAGAGGCTGAACCAAGAACCAGGGAGCCTGCATGGGACCGATCTAGACCGTCTGCATATTTGTGACAGCTGTGTAGCTATGTCTTCTTGTGGAACTCTTAACAGTGTGAGCAGAGACTGTTTCTGACTCTTGCTGGCACTTGAGATCCCATTCCTCATAGTGGGTTACCTTTCCCAGCATTGATGCAAGGCAACGTGTTTAGTTTTACTACAACTCCATATGCCATGTTTTGTCAACATCCATAGGAGGCATGCCCTTTTCTGAATAGAAATGGGGGAGGCATGGAAGGGGGTGGCAGAAGATATAAGGGGGATTGGGAAAAATGAGGGAGGGGAAACTGCTTGAGGTGTAAAATTAATAAAAAAAGCCCTAAAAACAGTTTGTATTATCTGTAAGCTCTTCCACAATAGAACAATGTAGTACTAGGTTTATTTTCCTAAAATATAAAATAAAACAGTGAACCACACAAGAAACAACCTTTAGCAACCCAGCTCCTTGTTTTCTCGAGTCCCATAAAAGAAAACTTGAAATCATAACTTGCCCCTTGAGAATCCCTTGTCCTTCCATTACTGCCCTCTGTCTTTCTTTACAATGTCACTTCCTTCTAATCTTTACTATCGTTTTGCTTTTAGTCAAGTTTCCTTGCTGCTTTGCAAATCACGTTAGTACATGTTTAATCAGACATTTAAAATCCTGCAACATCCATCCAGACATTGACCATCAGTAACAAAATGTCTCTGGAATGTTTCAGCTGACTTGTGGAAGCGTTCTTCTTCTACTAAGGGTGTCCCGAAGGATGACCATTGCAGATTCTGCGGGCTGTCATGTGAGCAGGCAGAACTGTGTTGTAAAATTCATAGAACTCAGAGAAGCACAGTTATGACAGCAATATGTCAGAAGCAATACAGGGAAAGAGGAATTCTTGTATACCACACACACTCCTAATTCAGTCTTAAGGCTGGTGCATGCTATCCTCAACAGATTCATTGGAGTGGGATTTTGAAGAAATTGACTCATGGTAGGAGTTTTTCTAGCCCATAGAATTGAAGACCAGGACGCTAGAAAATCAGCATGATCAAATCTAGGCTGCAGCACCACTTTCTGTCTTTCAACTGATAAAAGATGGAAGAATCCAGAATCTCCAGGGTCTACGACAAGGTTTTGGAAGTCCAGACTAGTGCTTCTTCCCTTGAAAATGAGGAGGCTAGCACATATAAAGCAAAGAAACAGATGTGAGGTAATTCATGATCAAATGTTTCTTCAAATATTATGAGATTCCACTATTTTCTTAAAGATATCTATACTCATTTGTTAGAGACTGAGGCTTTGTCTCTGGATATGCAGAGAAGCTGTTATCATGGTCAGGATTAGTTGCCAGTCACTGAGTAAAAGGTAAGAATGCTACATTTATAGTGAATAGCATGGTCATGTAATGAGAGGCAGTGTTTTTGGTTAAAGTAATTATGCCAGGTAGCACTTGTTGATGATTTGTGCTCATCAGTTGTGGGAAATAGTAGCACAAGGTTTCAAAATAACCCAAGATCAGAATTATTAACATAGGGGGAAATGGTACAGACGAACTGTCTTCTTTATTTCAGGAAAATAGACTATTTTAAACTTAAAAGTACATTGCATTTAGAACACAAAGTTTTTCCTACTCAGAATTTTGGTAGAGTGAGTTAACAATTTATTAGCCTTGTGGTCTATTGTACTCCCACTGAAAATAATATTCTTCTTCATTTATTGTTAACAATTAAGTATTGGGCCAAATAGTGAGTGCTATTTCCTCTACAAATTTAGAAAATAATCTCAAAAAATGTCCTTAGTAGTGTAGGATCTTTATAGAAGAAATGCCTCCTCTGGAGAAAAATAAGGATTATCCTGGTGTAGCTTGGGACATTTGGGGCATAAGCCTGTGCAGAGTTACTGAGATAAACAATTCTGTAGTTGTATCTAGATCTGATGATCTTCTGCTGTTTGGCATGTGTCCAAAGCAAAATTCAATGCTACAAAGACACATTAATTGGATGGTCTTACAGTGGGTTAAGTGTTGGTCCCAGACAGGACATGGCATACACATGATGTCTCCTGCTCAGCTCCCAATGACTACAGTGGGAATTTAAATGTGACACTGTGATCAGTCTTGCCTGGTACACTGGGGAAGTCCTTGCTCACTCTGCTTAATTTTTGAAATTTTTATGTATCCAATCCCAGGTGACAGATGTGAAATCCAGACGACCCAGTCCCATCCTCTGTGTATGCATCTCTGGAACACAGAGTCACCATCACTTGCTAGGCAAGCCAGAATATTAGCACTTATTGGAACTATCCTAGCCAAAACCTGGTGAAATGGTTAAACTCCTGATCTACTATAATTCAGCCTGTAGTTGGGAGACTGAGACACACAAGCAGACAGGCTGTCCCTGAATCAGTATGATGTCTCCAGTTACTGCTCAAGACTTCATAGTGAAAATATGGTTTGTAATACATAGGAGAGACATATATTGAGTAGCAGTGTTTTGTATTCAAGTCTGTCATTACTAGTCAGTCTTTCATGCCGAAGAATTTTGGGAATGGTATCAAATGACAGAAAAGTGGCCAAATGTGGAGGATCCTAAACTGAGAAAAGAGTGCAACACATATAATTTTGTGGATGTGAAAGTACCTCCATCTTCAGATGAAGTCAGAAGTCCAAGTAACACATGTTGTTGGGGTCAAAGTACTGTGGGATGTCTTTCTGTACACTGTGAATATGTGTTGCTCTGATTGATTGGTAAACAAAGGTCCATTGGCCTATGGCAGGGCAGGATGGAGCCAGGCAGGAAAATCCAAGAGAGATAGTGAAAGGATAAAGAGAGTAAGAGGAGATGCGAAACCGCCATCCGAGGAGCAACATGTAATGGGACATGGGTAAAGCCACAGAACACATGGTGATACATAGATTAACAGTTATGGGTTGAGTTAAATTGTAAGAGCTAGTTAGCAAGAGATCTTCCATAGGTCATAAGTTGATAATTAGTATAAGCCTCTGAATGATTATTTTATATGCAGCTGCAGGACCTCAGGGCCAGGCATGACACAGGAAAACTTCCAGCTACAGTCAAAGTGTTATATATGCACATACTGTGTATGTCTCTCTTTGTGCTGTAGTAAGCATGGCTAAGTCTGCTAATTTTTACCTTTTAATTCATTAAAATGTTTTTTGTAAATTATTCTTTTAATTAAAAAATGATTACTAGAAACACACAAACACTTCTCAAGGAGAGTACTTTTTTTTTTTGGTTTGGATTTTTGAGCTGGTGTTTCACTACATAGCTCTGGCTATCCTGGAACTCACTCCACAGAGTAGGCTGGCCTCTATCTCAGAGACCCACTTGCCTTTGCCTCTCAAGTGCTGGGAATAAAGTCATGCACCACTACTGCACAGCCATAGTATTTTTTAATCCATAAGAATTATTTGGCCAGGCGGTGGTGGCACATGCCTTTAATCCCAGCACTTGGGAGGCAGAGGCACTTGGATCTCTATGAGTTGAAGGCCAACCTGGGCTACAGAGTGAGTTTCAGGAAAGGCGCAAAGCTACACAGAGAAACCCTGTCTCAAAAAACAAAAAACAAAAAAAAAAAGAATGATTTGAATTAGTTGAAGATTTAATAGTCCCTTCTCTGTTGCATATTCCCTGACAGTCAGATATTTGTTTATATTACCACTAATATGTATTTAAAATATATTATTTAAAATAGAGCCTAGGTATAGTACAATATTTCAAATAACCTCCAAAATGTCATCTATAATTTTAAAACTTTAAAAAAGAAGTGCAGCCGCTGATGTGGTCTGATCTTCAGCATCTGGGGACACAGGACTTGTGCTCAGTTACTGAGGTGAGCAAGCCTTGCAGCTGTGCCCACCCTAACTTGTTCCCAGTGATTTGCATGCACTCGCTGCACAGCCTTGAGGACTTCTTCATATACCAGTCACACTCTGTACAGTTGTCAGTGCAGTCAGGACTCAGCATGGACATGAGGGCCCCTGCTCAGATCCTTGGGCTCCTGCTGCTCTGGTTCCCAGATAAAAAAATGAATATAATGAGAATTTTGCTGTTATACTGTAATTGTTGTTGACAGAAATTTGGGAGTAGTCTTTTCTTATTACACTTAACTATGTGGATATATGTTATGTCTTCATTCCTAGGTGCCAGATGTGACATCCAGATGACTCAGTCTCCATCGTCCCTCTCTGCATCTCTGGGTGACCGAGTCACCATCACTTGCAGGGCTAGTCAGGGCATTAGCAATTATTTAAACTGGTACCAGCAGAAACCAGGGAAAGCTCCTAAGCTCCTGATCTACAGAACATCCAACTTAGAAGATGGGGTCCCATCAAGGTTCAGTGGCAGTGGGTCTGGGACAGATTATTCTCTCACCATCAGCAGCCTGGAGCCTGAAGTCATTGCAACTTATTACTGTCTACAGTATGATGAGCTTCCTCCCACAGTGATACAAGCCATAACATAAACCTCAGTGGAAGCAGAAGTGAGAGACTGGGCTGCCCCAACTGTTACTCCTCATGAGTCACTCACTGGAACCATTTTCTCATATGTCACATGATTTTTAGCAAAGCTCACAGAGAGATGTTAGTTTTTGTAAAAGAAATGTGTTGTAGTTTTGTAGAATAAAGAGAGGTTAACTGTCCTCTCTTTGCTGTAACTATTTTTCTTTCCATTCATCTCCTGCAATAGAGTACCAAAGTGTTTTCTACATTAACCAAGGACACAGTCATTCCCTGTGAGGAGTCTGAATTTGTATCACTAGTTGGAACCCATACATAACGATGGAAGCTCCTGTGAACATTCCAGCACACATTTTATTTAAATATAGAAAAACAGTTTCTGAGTAGGGAAACTCAGATGTGGTGGTGGCAAGACTTTCCACCTAAAATCTGAGAAAACTTAAAAAGAGATTATAAATGTAGCTAAGAGCACCTTCCTAGTTCATTTCACTCATGGCAGGCCAAGGTACAGTGATGTGTCCCCTGGTTGTGGTGGGTTCGCAGTGTGCTGGCTGGAGCTACAGCATGGCAGATTCCTGCCAAGTCATGCAGAGGTTTCTCCAAGCCGTGCAACATTCTGTGTGGCAGATTTAGCATTTGCTAGTACAGACAAAAAAAAAGTGTTTTCTGGTCTACCTGCTGCTGGGTGGAGGAATGGACCCACTGCCTCCAAGAGTCAGCAGAGAGATTGGGTCCCAGAACTGGAAGTGAATTAGCCATGCCATGTTGGGACGCTGAAATGGGCAGAGTCAGCAGCCAAGGCTACATCTTCTGTTCTAGCCACACTGCAGCTTAGATCAATAGATTCACAAAAAGACAAGTTCAGATGAAATAAACCTCTAAACGGTTTATGTTATATGTAAAAATATAAGTAGACTTGGGAGAGAGAAGAAAATGAATACCAAGTTCTATAAAAATAGTTTTTAAAAATAAAGTCTTTAGAGAGACAGCAAAAGTAATGTAAATAATAAGCCATGTAAAGATGGAAATCCCACAGAGAGTCTGGATTATATTGTCTTTGGGATTATTAACTACAGAAAGACATTTGATTGTGAAAGCTGTTGAGTTAAGCCAATATATAAGTTTTAAAGATAGTGGGACTTCAGAGTTTATGTCTAAGGATATGTTACTTTGGAAAAGAGGTTATGTTTTTTTTTTCCCTACAGAAAATGAAAACCTGTGGATTGCTTCCAGGCTAATATGGTTTGATCAAGGAAGACCCCCTGAGAGGCCCAGATGATCCAACATCCAAACAGATTCAAGGCAACTGGCTCAAAAAATACAACATCATAGACTATTCCAGTAAAGACTTGACCATAATTCTTAATTTTCTCAGGATCCCCATTAGCTTTCTAGTGCCCTTATCCAGCAGGAAATAGTATGAAAAGCTATGCCCAAATTCCCAAAATATTGCTTATAAGTGTTTACTTTTATTTAAAGCAGGTTGATTATAAATGCAATCTCTTTCTAAAGAAGAAAAGGGGATAGTACAGATATGATAGGATGAAAGGGTAGATTATTGAATCTACTTTTAAAGAGCAACAACTTGTTTGAAATGTTTTCCATTGCTATGGATTTTAGTTTATTGATACAAATTTAGAGTTGATTTTGTTATACTATATATATATATATATATATATATATATATATATATAATTTCTACTCCCATTTAAGGTATTATGTTTATGTAATTCATGTTAATTGTAATGGTAATTAAGAAATACAGATCAATACTTAGTCTTCTATTATGATAGTCAAACTTATAGTCATGTTAAGCTTTCTAGGTATACATAGATATATTTCAATCAGATAGTTGATCTTCAAACACATCAAAACCTACAGAATATGGCATTTAAAATGTTTTTAAAAACTTAGACTTTTCTGGACAATGAGACACATCTGCTCCTGGCAGCACCAATTACTTCAAGGAAAATGATGGGCACTAAAGATACTTCATATGGAGTTTATCTTCTTCTTGGCAAAAATAACCATTTGGGCAAGAAACTGCTCTTGCATGGACTGCTAGTAATATTTTATGTAAACTGGACATACAACACCCATAGGAAGGTGACCACTGAACTATGAAAGGTGAAATGGTTCTTCACATTCCTGCTTCACAGAGGAGACTGTCAAATATTCTACAGGACACAAGGAGAAGTGACTGAAAAACTTTAGGCCTATAGTCTGAAGATGGATGCCCCAATGTTGCAGAGGTACTTTGGATGACTGTCCAGGCAGGCAACTGTCTGTATTGTTTCCAGAATTTTGAAAGTTGCTTACAATGCTCTTCCTGTTTACTTAAGTAATATTATATCCTTCTGAGGTCTTTGATGTAATTGAAGACTAGATAGTTATAATTTTCCTTGGTTATGATAAAAGATAAATTAGATATGAAACTTTAGACTCACAAATATGGGATAGATAGAATATTTTCTTTAGTTTTCTTAGTACAAATAGACTTGATATTGTACCTATTATTCTTGCTTGATAACTGTTCTATTATATGTAATTTTACTGTTAAAGTTAAAACCTTCCTTTTTGATTAGACAGAAAAGAGAAAGTGCCGTGGAATATCATTCTGTATCCTGTGAATGTTTACTGCTCTGATTGGTTGATAAATAAAACTGTTTGGTCAATGCTGAGGAAGAATAAGTTTAGGTGGGACCTTCCAACTACAGAGAGAGGAAGGAGAAAGGCAGAATTGAGAAGACACTGCTAACCGCTGCCAGTAGTAGCAAGATGTAAAGTACCAGTCAGCCACAAGCCAAGTAGCAAAGTATAGATTTATAGACATGGGTTAATTTAAGATGTAAGAGCTAGCTAGCGAGAAGCCTGAGTCATTAGGCCGTATAGTTTGAAATAATATAAGCCTTTGTGTGTTTATTTGGGTCTGAGTGGCAGCGGGCACAGGTGGGACAAGAGAAAACTTACAACTACAGAAGCTGACAGCAGAAAGTTGTTCTGGATTTCTCACAAAAGCTAGAGCCCATGTGTCAGAGAAAAAGAAGGTTGCCTAACCTGACTTTCTGCTGTGTCTTGAAATTCCATTAGTGGAGTATTGATTCTCTTAGCTCTCTATAGCACTTCACTTAGATTTCTAATGGCTCCTATGTCCACTGATCTGCTTACAAGTGTCAAATAGTATTGAAAAACATTCATATGACTTTTAATCACTCTGAAGTAGAGTATTGATTTGTTTATATGACATCACAGGGAGAAAATGGTTGTTTTAAATAGGTTCCCAGAAGTAGTATTTGTGAAAAATATATATTCCATAGCAAAGCTTTATAAACTAGAGAGATTTATACTCCATTGTTTTGTTTTTTTTTAGATATCGTGTGTGGGTAAGCTCTATTTCCTGTCTCTTTATGGTGTTCCATCCATCTACTTGTCTATCTGTGCACCAACAGTACACACAGACTTAATTACTGTAGGTTAATACAAGAGAGAATAATTAAGTTAGAAAATATAATACCACTTTTCTAGCCTTCTGATTTTCTTAGCTATGATGTACCTTGACTTTCTACATGAATTGTAGAAAAGCTCAGTTTATCTATTCCAGAAATTATTTAAGGAACTTGAGTTGCATTACATTGACTGTATGTGCAAATTGGAGAAGAAATACATTTAAAAGTGGTTCATGGAGCTGGAGATAATGCCCAGTGGTAAAGAGCAGCTGATGCTCTTAAAGATGACCTGTGTTTGATTCTCAGCACCCACATGGTGACCCCCCAGCCATCTTTAACTTCAGTTCCAAGGGCTTCTGCATCCTATCCTGGCCTCTGAGGGCACCAGACATGCACACATTTTGCTTACAAACATACAGTTAAAACACTCAGTAATATAAAAATACTTTTTATGAAGTGGTTCATGTTATGAACACAGATATGTTCTCTTTTCCCATGTATACCTATAAGAACAAGAGGATTATAATATGATCATTTACTCATTCCAATGTTTCCATCTCAGTGAATGCTTACTATATTAATTCCTTAGCTTTTTTTCAGAGCTAGAACTATGTGGTAGCCATCATAATAGCTATGATGCTTATAATAGAAACAAAATAAAACTTGAGACAACACAGCTATTTTTTAAGCTAGGAAACCTCAGATTCTGGGACTTCTCGTGAACACATGTGAATAGGTAGACACAGAGAAAGACATATAGATAGATATACAGACAGACAGATAGACAGATAGATAAATAATCTCTATCTGCCCATTCAACTATGCATCCATAATGCAAAACAGATTGTTAATTCATAGATAAATAACCTAAGATATTCTATTCTATTTTGTTGTATATTGTTATCTTAATAAATTTTATGTCATGTAAGTACCTTTTTATGACTTTTTAAATTCATTAAGGATATTTATGAGACTTCAGGGGATAATAGATGTCTAGGGTTTTCTGATCTGTGATAATCAGGGATAATCAAGGACAGTTAAATTGAAAAGAAAAGTGGAGAAATACCATTAGACTTCTTAAAAGAGGAGATAAGAAGGGCTAGAGAAATGCCTCCACAGTTGAGAATACTGGCTGCTCTGGAAGAGGACCTGGGTTTACTTCCCAGGATGCACCTGATGGTTCACAAATATTTGTAACTCCAGTTTCAGAGAATCAAGGTAGACTTCTGACTACATTGGGTACAGGTATGCTCACTGTCATACATAAATGCAAGCAAAAATACTTTTATTTGTAAAGGAAAACAAAGCATCTTTAAAAGCAAAGAAAGCTGAACAGCAAGAAGCTGAAAGAATACAGAGTAGAAAGTGGGGAAAAAATCTGTAACTCAAATGAGAACAAGAACTCTGTTTGTGGGATTCAGTGATGGGAACATCACAGGGTAGAACAAGCAGCCTTGGTGGGAATAGACTGTCATTCCTACACACAGAAAAACTTTTAATCTTTAGTACCATTCATGACATTTAATGTTTTAGTAATTCTTCTTGAATGCAGACTGGGCCTTGAGGAGAAGTCTATTCTATCTCTCTATAGATTGAGTTAGTCTGTAGACCTGGAAAAAAAAGCAACAGGAACAATTCAGGGAGCCAGAAGCAACCTCTACTGATTTACTCATGGATAGTGAGAAGGCTAGATGTGGACATGCTGTGGAAAGAGGCAGATCTGAAAGGCAAATGTAGTAAGGAACAGGCTGAAGTGAATGGCCTGCTTGCCACCAGGGGCCAGGGTGATATCTCAGCCTGGGCTAAGCCTTAGGGCTATGTCTGGGTCTGTGGTCCTACTGCAGCCAGGATTTGTGTTGACATCCATTCCCCATATTGCCACCAAAGGCCACAGATCCACCAGGGGACATGGTGATATCCTGGCCTGGCCTCTGCCAAGGGGCATGTCTGTGTCCATGGGCCAGTAGCAGCCAAGGTCTATGTTGATGTCATGTCTTCAGTAACAACTGAAGGCTGTGAGGGTGCCCAGGGTCTGGTCAGCCACCCAAGTCCATGTTGCTGTCCAAAAGTCATGCTTCCAATATGGCCATGCTGATTGATGTGGCCTGTGCTGCCCCCTGTGGTGATATCTGAGCTCAGGCTGTGATATAGGGCTATGACTGGATCTGTGTCCCTGCCACAGCCAGGATCTGGGTTGATATTCATAGCTCCTTTATCACCAAAGGTCATGCAAATACCTGGGGTCTGGGCTGTCACTTGAGGCCGGGTGATGCTGTAGCTGGGTCCATACAGATCTGACTACCTTGCACTACCTTCAGGTGCCATGATGACATGTAGGTCCAGGATGCAGCTGAGGACCATGTCTGGGTATGTGGTCCTACTGAAGCCATGATCTGTGTTGATGTCCTTAGCTTTTGATATTATTGAAGGCCATGCCAAAGCCAAGGGTCTGGGTTGCCACCTGGGGCCACTTTTGTGTTCATGGGCCACACTGTCACTGGTGCCATGCTATTCTGAGTGTCCTGGGCTGCTACCTGGGGCCATGATGACATCTGGGTCTGGGTTGATGCAGAGGACCATTCCTGGGTACTTGAACCTACCACAGCTGAGGTCTGTGATAATATCCCTGGTCCATAATGCCACCAAAGGCCACACAGATGCTCAGGGTCTAGGCTACAACCTGTGGCTATGTTGGTGTCTGAGGGCTGTGCCACCACTCAGGCAATGCTGATCTAAGTGTCCTTCACTGCCACCCAAGATCATGGTGTTGGTCAGTCCCTGACTGCTGCGGAAGGCCATGTCTGGGTCCATGAACCTACAGCATCCAGGGTCTGAATTGATGTCTATGACTCCTGTTACCATTGAGGGTCATGGAGGTGCTCAGGGTCTAGTCAGCCACCCGAGACCATGCTGGTGTCTGAGGATCTTGCTGCTGCCACAGCTATTCTGATCTGGGTGGCCTATGCTGCCAACTGGGCCATGGTGATATCTGGGCCCTAGCTGAGACCAAGGGCCATGTTTGGGTCCATATTCCTGGTGCAGCTGGGGTCTGTGTTGATATCCATTGCCTGTGTTACTACAAGGGCTCACAGAAACCATCCATGTTGAAATCTGAGTGCTGTGCTGAGCTGGCCCCTCCTTTCACTGGAACTAGGATAGTTGGCTCTGCCTCTTGCTGTACACTGAAGCAGGAGAGATGGTCCCACTTCTCACCACAGGTTTGGGAGAGCTGGCCATGATGGCATGGATGAGGAGATGAGGCTCCACCCCTTGCTTGGTGGGGACAGTCCCAGTGGCTGGGACTGGCCAGCTCAGTTACCACTTAGTCATGAGTCCTAGGCCTTGGGTTGGCCCACTCTAACATCTATCCTAAATATGGCCTGCTGGAGAGCATCAAGGTACTGGTCCTGCAGAATGATAGCTGCGGGTTCTCCATGACTCTGGGCAACAGCAGGATACCTGAGAGGAGTTTTGATAATGGTCTACTGATGATGGTGTCCTACAGCCTTGAACCAAACCAATAACTCATTGCATTAATATTTGTGGGTGGGACTGATTAGACAAAAGAATATATTGCATGGCATACCCCAACTCCCAACGCTGTTGGAGAGAAGAGAAAGATGGAGGAGTTAGGTGGCTTTTTTAGTTTATTTTTAAATAATTTTTCTTTGGGGGAAATTGTGTGGGTGAGGGGTGGATATGGAGGAACTGTAAGGTAAACAGGATTGGGGTTCATAATGTAAGATCCATTATCCATCAACTAGTATTTTCTCCTTAAACCCTGACCTTTTTGAAGTAATAAAAAAAATCAGAAGGACTATTTATTAAGCAACAGAGGAGGAAGACACCCAAATCTCAAGGCATACAGGTATTTATTCAGCATGTATGAGTCAGAGATTCTTAAGAAATTGTTGGTTTTTTTAAAAGAAGGCATCTATACTCACTACTATACTATTAACACACCTTTTCTTAGGAAAGTATAACCCAGAAACAAAATCATTTATTACTTAATCCGATCTGAAGGACATTAGTAAATGGAAGTCGAATATTTCTGGAATTCCCTTCATATTTGCACATATTATTAAAGGAGGTATGGTAAAAATTCAGATCCCAGATGCCCTGCAAAATAATGATTTGCTTATTTTATATTGAGAGGATCTATCATCCTCCAGGTATCATCCACTGAAGTGTCCTGAAAGAGGCTGCCTTCAGATCCTTGGTTATTATGTGAGGAGGCAGAACTGTCTTCCAAGTACCAAAAATCACAGAGAAGCAGTGGTACAACCATTGGTTGTAGTATTAAGGCAACTCCACGTAGTTAAAGGGAGGTTTATTTTGTGGGGTTACTTACAAGTAAAGGGATAGGTTACAGGGTCCAGGAAAGGTGTAGGGCAGTCCAGCAGTGTTCTCTGGAAAACTCTGCTCGGTCTACTTCCATTGTCCAGGATCCAGGAACCAAGAGAGCCAGAACATCCAGATCTTGGGTCTTAAGGGCTCCTGCCTCAGCCCTGCCTTGTAGGCGTGACAGTTACCGAAGCCTCAATGGGGGTAGTACTTCCAGGTCAAAACTGGAACAGCTACCCACTACATCTCCCCCTTTTGTCTAAATAAGAAGGTTCTAACTTAATACAAGACTATATACAATAGGAATGATAATTAAATATTGTCCAGGAGTAATAAGGGATAATGACCTAGATAAGCTGGAGCTACAACCAACATGAACAATATCAAACAAGAGACACATACTAAAATCCAGAGAAGTCTGGAGCATAGGTAAATGGCATGTTACAAAGATCATTCCAAAAGGTGTTCTATCCTAAAGAACCTAAATCTAATACTTAATATGTTCTGAGATAATATATATTATATATATATATATATATATATATATATATATATATATATATATATATATATATAGTTGTAACTATAACTGCTAGTCTTCAATCCCACCAAAGACCTGAGGAGGAATATAATGATACCTGAGAAATGAAAGATGGATGCAAGCAACGTTTGGGAGTCTTGTGAGAGTAGAAAGAGACAGCTGGCAGCCTGGACAGTCATCCAAAGTTCTTCTGAAAAGTTGGGGCATCTGTCTTCATCCCACAGGCCTAGAGTCTTTCAGTTACTTCTCTCTGTGTCATGTAGAGTGTCTGGCAGTTTCCTCTCCTAAGCAGGAACCTGAAGGACCATTTTGCCAAGCAAAGTTCAGTGGTCACCTTCCTATGGATCCTACATGTCCAGTTGATCAAGCAGTCCAGGCAAGAACAGTTTCTTGCCCAAATGGCTGTTTTTGCCAAAAAGAAGATAAGCTCCATATAGAGTGTCTTTGATGCCCATCCTTCTCTCTGAGGTAAATCAGTGTTGCCAGGAGCAGACATGTCTCACTGTCCAGAAAGTTTAAATATTTAAAACATTTTAAATGCCATATTCTGTAGGTCTTTGAAGTATTTGAAGACTACTTATCTGTCTGAAACATATCTATATATACCTAGAAAACTAAACTAACATGACTATAAATTTGATTATTATAGAAGACTAATTATTAATCTGTATTTCTTAATTATCCATTACAATCTAAATGAGTTACACAAACATGATACCTTAAACAAGAGTAGAAATATATATATATTTATATATATAAAATATATATATATATATATATATAAAATGAACAAAACCAACTCTAAATTTGTATCAATAAACTAAAATCTATACCAATGCGAAACATTTTAAACAGGTTGCCCTTAAAAGTAGGTTTAATTATCTACCCTTTTATCCTATCGTTATCTATACTGTCCCCTTTTCTTCTTTAGAAAGGTATTGCATTTATAATCAACCTGTTTTAAATAAAAATATTGTTTTTTTTTCTGTCCCACACCAGAGGGCTCTTCTGATAGGGGACATTAGAATCTTTCAATCTTTTCTTTTAGGAATATGCTTGGGTTTAGAGAAGGAGTGAGCCAATTCCATATCTAAAGCCAGCTTGGTATATTTGGGAATTTGGATGTAGTTTCTCATACTACTTTGTGCTGGATGAGGGCGCTGTATTCTTATGGGGACATAAAGAAAATTTTAGGATTATTGAGCAGTCCATGAGGGTGTATTGTCTGAGACAGTTGCCTTGAAACCATTCTGAATGTTGGATCACCTGGGCCATGGTGTCATCAGAGACCTTTCAGGGGGTCTTGGCTGGTCAAACCTGATGTATCTTAATCTGGAACAAATCCATAGCCTCTGGCTTTCTGTGGAAACAAAAGAAGAGCCTTCTTTCCAAAGCAACATATCCTTACATCCAAATTTTAAAGTCAAGGTACCTTTAAAATATACATATTGGCTTAACTCAACAGCTTTTACAATCAAATGTCTTTTTGCAGTTAAGAATATCAAAGACAACACAATCCCAATTCTCTGTGTAATATCCATCTTTATGAGGCTTGTTTTTTATACTACTTTTACTGTCTCTTGGACTGCGGGGGCTTAGTGGGACCTGGACAGAAAGACTCCAGCTACATACAACTGGTGGGTATCAACAGAAAGAGAGTGAAGTGAAGAGACAGAGAAACCAGCATTCCTATTAATCCACCAAAAGCTGCTGTGTGATTCCTGATGGGGAGGGTGTCCTGTATCTTGAAGAAGCTGCTTTAATCCTGGGTGTTTGTCCACAGGCATCACTCAAGACCTGATGCTGGAAAATCAGCAGGGTCAGGCTCAGGCTGCAACACTCTCTGGTCTTTCACAGTTATGTTTTTAAAAGATCCTCTGGATTCCCAGGCTTAGTACCCAAGGTTGGGTATTGAAGACTGACGAGATTCTACTTCCTCTGGTGACAAACAAGGCTGACTGGACAAGGCAAAGACATTGATGTGTGATCTGTTGTATTCAAATATTTGTGTTATGAGGATGCACAAACATTTCTGCTTCTTAGCTTGTTTGGAGACGGAGACACACATGCAGACAGTGAGGCTGTCACCTAAATCAGGATAATATCTCCAGTTACTGCTCAAGAGTGAAGGTGAAAATATCATTTGTAATATATAGCAGAGCCACATATTGAGTAGTAATGTTTTCTGTTATAGTGTTCAAGTCTGTACTCACTAGTCAATACTTTATGATGAGGAATTGTGGGAAATAGAAGCAAATTGTAGAAAAAAGCGAATATGGAGGACCCAAAACTGAGAAAAAGATGCAACCCATTTACTCTGTGAGTATGAAAGTACCTCCGTTTTCAGAAGGGGTTGGAACGCCAAGTGACACACTTCGTTGGGATCAAGGTGTTATATGTGCACCTACTCTGTAATTACTCTTTTTGTAGTGTAGTAAACATAGTTAATGCTGGAAAATATTACTTTTTTAAAAAATCATTAAAATGGTCCTGATAAATTATTCTTTCAATGTAAAGAATTGTTTACTCCAAACTCACAAACACTTCACAAGGAAAACACATAGTATTTTTTAACCAATTAGAATTATTTGAGTGAGTTCAAGATTTATTAGTCCCTTTTCTGTTTTATATTCCCTTACAGTATGATATTTGTATTACCCTCAATAAATCTTTGAAATTTATTATTCAAAATAGAGCTTATATACATTAGAAATGTCATGTATAATTTTAAAATTGAAAAAGAAATGCAGTCTTTGGAGGCATGTATGTGGTCTGACCTCAGGCATCTGGGGACACAGGACTTGTGCTCAGTTACTGAGGTGAGCAAGCCTTGCAGCTGTGCCCATCCTAACTGGTCCCCAGTGATTTGCATGCACTCACTGCACAGCCTTGAGGACTTCTTCATATACCAGTCACACCCTGTGCAGTTGTCACTGCAGTCAGGACTCAGCATGGACATGAGGGCCCCTGCTCAGCTCCTCGGGATCCTGCTGTTCTGGCTTTTAGGTAAAAAGGGAACAAAATGGGAATTTAACTGTTACACTGTGATTATTGTTGACTGATATTTGGGGGAGATCCTCTCTTATCATGCTTAAGTATGTGGGAATTTATTATGTCTGTATTCCTAGGTGCCCGATGTGACATTCAGATGACTCAGTCTCCATCTTCCCTGTCTGCATCTCTGGGTGACAGAGTCACCATCACTTGCAGAGCAAGTCAGGATATTAACAAGTATTTACGCTGGTTCCAGCAGAAACCAGGGAAAGCTCCTAAGCTCCTGATCTACTATGCATCCACCTTGGCAGATGGGGTCCCATCGAGGTTCAGTGGCAGTGGGTCTGGGACAGATTATTCTCTCACCATCAGCAGCCTGGAGTCTGAAGATATTGCAACTTATTACTGTCTACAGACTGATAAGCTTCCTCCCACAGTGATACAGGTCCTAACATAAACCCCCAAGGAAGCAGAAGTGAGATGCTGGGCTGCCCCAGCTGCTCCTCCTTGAATTACTCACTGAAACTGTTTCTCAGATGTCACAGGATTTTTAGCAAAGCTCATGGAGAGCCATTTGTCTTGGCTGAAGAGACTAAACTGTCATTTCTGTACCCTAAATATCTTCCTTCTTTCCCACCTCCAGCACTACATTGTACCAATGCCCTTTCTGCTTTAGCAGAGGACACAATCATTCCCTGTGAGGAGTCTGATTTGTATTCCCATCGTAGACTCGTATAGATGAGTGGAAACTACTGTGAACATTCCAGCATATATTATTTAAATACAGAAAATTAGTTTCTAAGTTCCAGTATTTAAAGGACAGAGAAACATTACTGAGAGAAGCTGACAGCAGAAAGCATTCCTGAATTTCCCGAAATAGCTAGAGCACAAGTTTCAGAGAAAGGAGAGGCTGTCCAACCATGATCCTTTGCTGTGTCTTCAAATGCTAGCAGTGGATATTGATGCTCTCAGCTGTCTGCAGCAATTCATAGAGAATTCTTCTGGCTCCTCTGTCCCCTGGTCTGCTTACAAAAATCAAATAATATTGATTCAAACTCCTATGACTTTTAATCCCATTGCATGAAGGAGAATATTGGTTTGTCTCTGTGACATCACAAAGGTTGTAAAGCATTGTCTTAAGCATACTTCCCCAAGTGATACTAATGAAGAATTGATAGTTCAGAACATAGCTTAAAAACAACACAGCAACAGTGATCTATATTCTATTTTTTAAGGGTAAGATCTATTTCCTTTCCCTTTATGATGTTCCATTCATCTACCCACAAATCTATACATCTACAACACACACAGACGTAATTACTATAAATTTATACAACATACATAATACCAGTTTTACAGGCTTTGGATTTTCTTAGTTATGCTTTCTGATTTTCTACAAAAATTCTAGATTGAGTTAATCAACCTTAGTAACTCTTTCAGGAATATTAGTTGCATTACATTGAGTTTATGTGCCAGTTGGAGAAAATACATTTGTAATTATATGTTACTACTATAATAAAGTAAATAATATTTAAAAACCTAGAGAATTAAATAGCTCATATTAAATCTTAAGAAAAATATAAAATTTGTCTGCAAAGGAATTAAATTAAAATTTAAAAATATCAGATAACTACCAAAAATCCTAGCAAATAAATAGTATTAATTTAATTCAGTAATTGAAAACCTCAATATTGAGAATACAGTTTGGTTGGGTGGCAATATTATTTTCTTGCTTTTCCAGACAAGTCCTTCTATGTAGTAGTAACACGTAGCACTCCTTTCTCAATACAGCGAGTGCCACCAAGAATGGTTATCTTCTAAAGTTTCATATATATATATATATATATATATATATATATATATATATATATATAATATATATAAAACATATCCTTTCTTCTCCTCATTTTTTAAGCACAATGAAACTATTCTGTAGAGATTTTATTTAAAAATTAATACCAATGTTCCACAAGCCATGTAAAATAATGACAAATGTATAAAGCTATGGGAGATAGTAAATTAAATACTACTGAAAATTAAGAATAAATTATTATTTTATGTTCCATGTTCTAGCTGCCTGTGCACCACATGAGTGCCTGGTGCCTGTGGAGGCCAGAAGAGGGTGTCTTTCTAGGGTTTCTATTGCTGTGCAAAGACACCATGACCATAACAACTCTTATACAGGAAAAACATTTAGTTGGGGTGGTTTACATTTTCAGAGGTTTAGTCCATTATCATCATGGTGGGACATGGTGGCATGCAGACAGACATGATGTTGTAGATGGACCTGAGACTTTGCAGGCAACAGGAAGTGGCCTCAGTGCCACACTGAGTGAAACTTGAGACCTCAAAGCCTGCCCCACAGTGACACATTTCCTCCAATAAGCCTACAACTACTTCAACATGGCCACACCTTCTAATAGTGCCATGCCCTATGGGGCCCAATCTCTTTCAAACTAGTAAATTGTGAGACCTCCTGGAAAAGAATTATAGATGGTCATTAGCTATCATGTTGGTTTTAGGGAGAATATACAGTTCTCTTAACCACTGAACCATTTCTCTAGCCCCCTAAGTGGAAACCTTACCATGATAGGAAAAAGAAGAAAGATTTACAGTTTTTAGAATAGGCCATATAGAATTTGTTTTGCCAAACTGCAATTGTCAAATCTCCCTTTGTTCCTTAGGATTCTTTGCCATTTTCTGAAAGCCATCTTACTGAAGTGTGGCTGCATGAGCAGACTACATGTATGCCGAGTACACAATGGTATGTGTTTGGAGGGCAATGTACATGCTCATGAAGTCAACACTATAGTCAATGCTGGAATCCAGACCTTAGTTCCAAAGGTTTCCTGTGATCATATTCATTATGTTGCTTCCGTTCTTATTCATTTTCATAATCAAACAAAAACTCTCCTTTTAATTTAAAGATAACATTCATTGAGTACAGAGATAGTGAAGATGCATTTGTGTATCTATTCAACAGTAAAGCAGTATGGTTTGGGGTGGTTTAGGTGAACAGATTCCACATAAACAAATTATCCAGTGCCCAGTAGTGTTACATAAATCATCTATAGCTGCCTGTGTGAATTTGAGTTGATTTATTTCTAAGCTTCCATCATAAAATTCAAAATATACAAGTCCAATGATTGCTTACAAATGTCCCTAATTTTGATCATTGATTATTTAGGCACAGTTTGCTTTATACATTAAGGATTCCTCATCCATATTTCTAAGCAACAGAAAAGCCTCAGGCAATAAGACCCTCAGTGCTTCACCTTGGACCTCCTAATGCTCACAGCGGCTAGAGACATGAACCACTTTTCTAGTCCTCCTTCATTTCCTGTGTCCGGTTGCTGTCTTGTCAGGCTTCAAGAAGAGCTCTATCAGAGGAACTTCCTCATGGAATCTGATTGTTCCTTGACGACTGTGTGTGCCACTCTCTCACAGTGTACTGTATGTTTTCATTCCATACTCTCCCATCCTACACTTCAGGATCACTGAACCCAGGAATTACACAAAAGTAACTGTATGACAGCTCCCTCCCGATGTTGCTGGATCCTAATGACTCCCTTAGGGGAGGGGGTGACAAGGTGTGACACCAATGACACAGACACTGTGAATCAACTGAAGGCAAACACCAGACTCATTTATACAATAATAGAGAAAGCCTTGTATACCCTTCTGCCAGCACTCAAGCTGTGTCCCTATCTGGTAGCATTGTGTGGTCATCCTTCATAAGCTGGGCAAGATCAGGAACTCTGACAGCAACGAGGAATTCTGACAGCACCTGTTACTAGGCCCTCAGGGAGACTCCAGGTTGGCTTATAAGGAAGTACATTATGTGCACGCCTTGACAACTGGTTTGAGCCAATTTCCTTGACCCTGTGGGCCTTTCCTACTATATCCCTTCTTGTCATGAAGTTCATGCCTCTGAACATTAGCCATTCCTTTGCTGGAAAATTTCTGTTTAATTGTGTCTTAGGGTTTCTGTTGCTGTAAAGAGCCACCATAACCAAAGCAACTCATAAAATAAAATATTCAATTGAGGTTGCAGCTTACAATGTCAGAGGTTTAATTTATTATCATCATGGCAGGGATCATGGAGGCTGGAAGCATGGGGCTTTCAGTCAGACATGGTGCTGGAGAAGTAGGCAAGTGTCCTACATCCTGACTTGTAGGCAACAGGAAGTGGACTATGATACTGGGAGTAGCTTGAGCATAGGAGACCCCAAAGCCCACCCCAATGGTGACATATTTCTTTCAACAAGGCCATACCTACTCTAACAAAGCCATACCTCCTTATAGTACCACTCCCTTTGGGGGTCAGTTTCTCTCAAACCTCCATACATTGGTACTCTGAATGTGTCTTAGTCATCTATGCTAGGACATGAAGATGAGAAAATGTTTTTTCACATTGAGGAAATTTTTATCATATACACTTAGAATCTACTACTGGTATCTCCAAGTAAATTAAGATGTGATTTTATCTGTTAGGGTTCAATGCTAAAACTAGCACTTCCACCTTAAGACTGACCACTGTGTAGCCCAATCAAACTGTCAGCTTGGGAAAGTCTAACATTCTCTGTTTTGGCACTGCTAGGACATACTCAGGTAAAGTTCACAAACATGTCTAACAGGACACTGAGGCCTGGATATTACTATTTTTTCAGAGTGAAGAGCTAGCCAGAGCTACTTAGACAGTAATAGATACATCTATCTGAGTTGGTATCTGCAGAACACAGGTCAATTTCCACAGCTCCTTATCTATGAGGCTTCCAAGGGAACCTCAGGGGGTTTCAGATATATTCAATGGCAGCAGATCAGAACTTATCCAAAATCAGCAGGGTGGGCCTGAGTATATTGGAGTTTATTGCTGTCTTTAATGTACACATGATCCTTCCACAGTGACACAGACAGAAGTTAATCTTGACCCAACATACCTTGCTTGCACAAAGTTATTCAGAATCACAGCCAATTGAGGAAAATACTCTAGTGTAATCCACTCCTCACTGCTATGTACTCATCTTATTTGTCTCTTTTTCAGTTTTTTAAACTCCATGTTAGCAAACATAAATGAATATATTTAGCTCCTTTTTGTCATCTATTTATGCAAAATATGTTTTTCTTTTTGGGTTCTTCTTTCATACTCTATGCCTTTTTATTTTACTCCAGGGCTTTAGACCATAGATGAATATTCTGTGTGGTCTCTGTTTACACAGATCATATTTCTGTTATTAATGAAGCCAAGATTGTCACTTAGAAAATTAAAATTTTAATACATTTTTATCCTCATCATCTGATTTGTTTCTAACTCACCAGACAAAGATTTCCTCCAATGTTCTACAGTCCATTCAAGATAGTTTAGAAGCAGATAATATTTGAAATGGGACAATGCTGTGGTATGTCTTTCTGTACACTGTGAATATGTGTTGTTCTCATTGATTGATAAATAAAGCTGTTTGGCCAATGGTGAGGCAGAATAATGTTAGGTGGTACATTCAAACTGAAGACAAAGATGAAGAAGGGTGGAGTGAGAGGAGATGCCTGCCCACTGCCCAAGGAACAGCAAGATGCCAGCAGACCAGTAATGCCACAGCCATGTGGCCACATACAGATTAATAGAAATGGATTAAATTAAGATGATAGAGCTAGTTAGCAAGACATCTGAGCCATAGGCCTTACATACTGTAATTAATATAAGCTTCTGTGTGTTTACTTGAGACCAAGTGGTTGCAGTACTGGGAGGGACACAGGAAAACTTCTGTCTACAGGAAAATATTATTTAAAACCTTTAGAGCAACAGTGTTCCTTTCCTTTAGTTACTAATCACAGGCTCTGTGGTGGTGTTGATTACAAGGACAAGGATTCTCTCCCAAAACAAGTGTATTAATTATTTATGTATTTCTTTGATCAAATTACCAGAGGAAGAAATATTAACATTTATTGATTCCTGGACACAGAATGTGTTATTATCCAAACCAATTCAGGCTGCCTAATGCTCATAACCTGACATAATCAGAATAAGACTGCATAGAATCTGTTCATGTTTTGAGGTTCTTAAGGGGATAAGAAATTTATTCCATTCTTCAGAACTGGGTTTGCAGTCAGCTACTTCTATCGCTCAGAGGTTGTTGTTTTCATCTTTCAGTGTGCATATATGCCCATAACACATTCTAGAAAGGGTCTCAGACTGCCAAGTGCATTGTGTTTGTGTACATAATCCAAACACAGTGGAGTACTTCAGTGTTCACATAATCCTTATGCTTGTATATTTCAATGTTCCTGGGTCCATTTTGTTAATCTGTATCTTCTTATTAAGGAATTAAGTTCATTGTTTATAGAGAGATATCAATGAACAATGATCATTAATTCCTGTTATTTTATGTGTGTGCTTCTGTTCCTTTGGTTTTGCTGATGTGAGAATATTTCCTTTGTTTTTATGAGTGTACTTAATTTTCTTGTTTTGGTTTTCTCCTTCTAGCACCTTCTGTAGGGCTGGATTTTTAGATAGATACTGTTTTAATATGAGTTTATCATGGAATATTTATTTTCTCTTTATATGGTGATTGAAAGTTTTGCTGGGTATGGCAATCTGTGCTGGCATCTGTGGTCTCTTAGAGTCTCCAAGACATCTGTCCCGGACCTTCTGGCTTTTAGAGTTTCCATAGAGAAGTCAGGTGTAATTCTAATAGGTCTGCCTTTGTATGTTACTTGGTATTTCTCCTTTGTATCTTCATATTCTTTCTTTGTTCTATCTGTTTATTATTTTGTGATGGTGGAGTGTTCTTTTCTGGTATAATCTAGTTGGTGTTCTGTGTGCTTCTGGTACCTTTGTAGGCAACTTCCTCTTTAGGTTAGGAAAGTTTTCTTCTATATTTTATTCAAAATATTTTCTGGGGTTCTTCTCTTTCCTCTATTCCTATTATTCATATCGTTGGTCTTTTCATAGTGTCCCAGATTTCCTGGATGTTTTATGTCAGAATTTTTTAGATTTAACATTTTCTTTTACTCATGTATCTATTTATTCTATTGTATCTTCAATTCTTGAGCTTCTCTCCATTATCTTTTTCATTTTGTTGATGAATCCTGCCTCTGTGATTCCTGTTTGTATCCATAAATTTTTTATTTCCATGATTTACTCAGTTTGTGTTTTCTTTGTTGCTTCTATTTCCATTTTCAGGTCTTGAACAGTTTTATTTGTTTTCTTCACTTGTTTGTTTATGTTTTACTGGCTTTATTTGAGGGATTTATTCATTTCCTCTTTATGGACCTCTATCATTTTCATGTAGTTGTTATTAAGGTCTTCTTTTATGTCACCTATTTGGAATATTCAGGTGCTACTTTATTAGGAGAGTTTGTCTCTTGTGGTGACAGAGTGCCCTAGTTGTTACTGATTGTATTCTTATGTTGGCATCTAGGCATCTGGGTTTATGGGTGATTATACGTCTAGGTGCTGTTTTTTTTGGTTTGTTTTGGTTGGGTGGGAATTTTATTCCTTGGATTCTGCTTTCTTTCTGGGTTTTCAGAATCTGTTGGCTGAGTGTTGCCTATTTTATTAGTCTGCTTAGAATGTAGTATTCATGGAGGTAGGGGCTGGGGAGATACTTACTGGTGTTGGAGGTGAGGGAAGGGGAGATCAGGGGGAGATGGTGTGAGGGATCCACAGGAAGCATGACAGAAGGGAGGGGAAGCTGCTTCTTTTTTTCTTTTCTTTCTTTCCTTTTTTTTTTTTTTAACAGAGCTACGGGTGATCCTGAGAATTGGCTCTGGTAAAAACAGAGAGTGGATAAGGACTGCAGGCAGCCTACTTGCACTTCTGGCGGGCTTGCTTGTGGTTGAGCAGGGCCTGTCAGCTTAGGTTGGGGGATGGGACAGAGAGATGAGGCCAGAAGGGAAGGGCATTGGAGCAGGGGATTGCCCTGGGACTAGCCCCAGTGTTTGACAGGTTCCAGAGTGGAGGCAAGGAGTCAGCTGTGAGGGAAGAGTGAGTCAGAACATTGGTGGTGCCAAGGATCTTGTAGCCTGACTGACTAGCAGTCAAAATGATTCTTTATTTATACAAAATTCAGTAAGCATGGGTAGATTCACATTGTTCTAAAACATATAGCATTCCTGTTTCTAGACATGTGTTTAACTTTCTCTTGTATATCTTTTATTCATCACTGATAAATGGTGACAGAATAGATTCATCGTTTACATTCATTTTTACTCATTAACTCTATAACCTGATTTTTAAGAATCTAGAGGCACATGAAAGTCCATTCTTAGGCTGGTAGCCCTTGTGACTTCAAGAATTCTAGACAGAAAGAAAATCTCCAAGTCAGCCCAGGCAGATTTCTATTTTGAGCAGTGCATTATTACCTATTAATGGTCAGAGTACCTAAGAAAAATCCTCAGGCCCAAGCTTCTGCAGTTATTACTTAAATTCTGGCATAATCAAAGTTTGCATGTTATATCTTTATAGAATTTATTTATATGTATAATCTTGACATTCTTTTGCTCCTTGGTCATAAGAAACCACAGTGGCCCTGCACAAGCCAGCTTCTCTAAGAAAGGGAGGTCCTGACATCTCAATTTTTTATCCACTTTCAGCACCATCATCGTCCATCAATATAACGACAGAGGTAAGCCCAGCCCAGCCAATCTAACTTTGTTTCTGTATATTTCCCTCAAAGAGCACACCATATTCAGCCTTCAATCTAATCTGCCATGCAAACACCTAAGCATACAGTAGGAAGAGGCTTGTGATCTTATCTGCTGCTAACTCCTCTAGCCAAATCTTGTAATCTTGTTGACTGTTTTAAGTTCACTTTGTTTTGATTGTCTTGTTTCTGAGTAAGTTCAGGGGTAAATGTTTCAAGAATATCTCAGAGCCTCATGAAGAGACCTCTGGTGTCTTTATGTGTGTCAAAATCTCCAAGGCATAAAGAAGACCTTCAAGTAGATAAAGATATCTCCGTAAAAACAGGAAGGGTAGTATCCTCAAGACTGTCCTGGGGAATCTAAGAAGCAGTACTCCTGGGAAAAGGCACAGTGATCTATAAGAAAATTTCCATCAATTCAATATGCCCCAGTTGTACAAGTGTTAAAAGCTCCCAAGCATGCAATATATGGCTACCAAAACCAAAGTGGCATGGGGGCCATCATGTGGCACAGCTTCGCTGGATCTTTGTCAAGTAGCTGTGCTGCCTTTATGGCTTTTGGCATTCCCATCAGATATGGCTATGCCAAGGGATGGTTTGTGGGATCCACAGGAGGTGAACACAGGGGAAATGGAAAGCTGCAGTTGGTGTTCTGATGTAGCACCATGGGTTACCCTGAGAATTGGGTCTGGGGTCACCAGAGAGTGTGGAGAAGGTCCGAGGGTCCTATGTGACTTTTCAAACTTAAGAATCTTGCATAATTTTTCCATCTAAACTACTGCATCACCATGATATTTGCTTACTGTTCCACAGGGAGGACCTTCTCTTGCTGGTCAAAGATAAAAGTTCATCAGTACTCTTGTCTTGACTCTTGAGTTTCCGGTAACATGAAATGCTAAATGGTCTTATTAATAAAAAATTTGGAGCCAGATATTGGGGTGAAAGCTGAAAGATCAGAGAAACAGAAAAAGCCAGCCACAAGTTCTTACCTCTAGGAAATCCTCAGTCTCAAGAGAGTGAGTTCCTGTTTCCTCATGACTTATATACCTTTTTGGGTCCTGCCATATTACTTCCTGTGATTAAAGGCATGTGTCATCACTACCTGGCTCTGTTTCTTTTATGTAGCCTAGTGTGGCCTTGAACTCACAGAGACCCAGACAGATCTCTGCCTGCCCAGTGATAGGATTAAGGGTGTGTGCCACCACAGTCTGGACTCTGTGTCTAATCAAGTAGCTGGCTCTGTCTTCTGATCCACAGATAAGTTTTATTGGGGTACACAATATATCACCACAGTTTCCTAAGTTCATCTTCTCACAATGAGGTGCCCTATTCAGATCCTGGGGCTGCTAATACTATGGATTCCTGGTAAGGAAAGAAAGGGGATACAGAAGGAAAATAGAGAGAGGGTGAGCTCTAGGGTAGTTGCTGCCCAAGTCTTTACTGCCCACATACGAAATGGCAGGTCTTGTCTTCTAGGATGGACATGTGTGAGATTTAGATCTGGGAAAGTGAGATGTCAGATGAGACAGTATCTGTGATACTGGGAAGATTTTGACACAGATGGAGTTGAATGTTCTGGTTTAAATTACCCTGAGAATTCCTTTAGAATGTTATACTCACATTTTTAAAAGTTCTGGTTGTACAGACAAAAATTTTATCCACAACATGTAAAGATCTCACTTGAAATACATAACATGAAGATATGTTAAATATTGCTCACCATTTTTCTACAAGATTTTGGACTTCACTCTTACTATTTCAGCTTTAATTATTGATGTTGTGATAACCCAGACTCCACTCTCCCTGCTGATCAACCATGAATGGACAACCTCCATCTTTAGACGTTCTACTCAGGATGGCCAGGCCATCTAGATAGTGACAGTGACAATAATTTAAATAGATACCAGCAGAAGCCAGGGCAGTCACCATAGTTCCTTATCTATGACACTTCTAAATGGGAATCTGGGGTTCCATACAGGTTCAGTGACGGTGGGTCAGAGAGAGATTTCACACTGAAAATTGGCAGACCGGAGGCTGAGGATGTTTAAGTTTATTACTGCATGCAAGCTACATATTTTTCACCCACAGTGACACAGACACTAACATAAACTTTCTTGCTTGGTGTGGCCCAGCTTTCAAATGTATTGATTGTCCCAAAAGAAGCACAGCACATTGTATTTGTGTAACATACTATTTTTATCTCAATTTGTTTTATTTTTATTTTAGATTAATTAAGTTATTTAAAAGGGGTTTT